>NC_134140.1:137450117-137785117 GCF_033958435.1 Carettochelys insculpta
ATGCTGGGTGAGTCTGAAACCATTGGGGATGCTTGTTTAAGGGCAAGCGTGAGAGAGAGGGGCCGGGTCTACACTCACCACAGAAAATCAAATGCTCAGGTTCAATCTTCCGGGCTGCAGTTTTGCACACAAAATGAAGCATCCCAGGGTCATTGTCAATCCCTGAACTCCTTGCCGGCCAGCAAGGATTAAGGAATGTTGGCGGGAGGCGGGGTCCCATCAGCATTCTGCTGTGAGGACAAGAACCAACCTCAAGGACTGCTAAATTGGTTTTTGGCATGCAACTTGACTTACCTAAAATTGTGTAGCAGCTCTCAACAGTCCTGGTAAGTGTAAACCCAGCCAGAGAGAGAGCATGAATGAATGAATGAATGACCATATCCTGGTTTTCTGAAATATCAACATCATTTTAAATTGTAAATAATTCTTCTAGAACTGAGCAGTGCTGCACATAAGAAATCAAAGCTTAAAATACATAGGTTGCTTGAGACAGAGATGTGCCAAGGAGCACAGCAGTAATGGGAGGTAGCAGCTGACCCGCAGAAAAGGCACAGTGAGCATTTCATACCTTCCACTCAGTCAGGTTATGAACACTGGCTTAAAAATCTTTGCAACCAGTTGAACCTTTAATCTTCATACTTTGAAAACTGCGTGTTGCTTTAAAAAAAAACTTGAATTATAGCTTACCTTAAACCTGGGGCTACAAGGACATTGAAAAGATATTTTCCATAATTCCTAACTTCTTTTTATATTTTTCTTATGTTAATAACCAGTCCTTGGTTATTGTATGTTATTGGAATAGTATGTTTTACCCTCCATCATATGCAACTCAACGTGCTTACTCTTACAAGGTTGCCTATACTGTAGGTACTAATAATTAACAATGATTTTTTCTTTCTTAATAAGAAAAATGTTTTGCACAAAATACATCAAGGTTTATGTGGCCTTTTTATATAAAATATGTCCATCCATAATTCTGGGTGTTTAGCTATGCATTTCATGATTGTGGTAGGTTAAGATGTTTCCATCAAGATTGTTTGCCAATAGACATTTGGATTTTCAAATAAGTGGGGGGGGGGTTTTCCATAAAACACCCTGTTTTGTTTAAAAATATCTGGTTTTGTGATGAAATTGAGCAGCTGAGAAATTAAATCTATTTTATTTTCAAATGCTGTTGTGTTGCCTACTGAGAGTCGAAGTTCAGTGTCCTCAGGTCCCCATTTTTCTGTGTGGGCTGGACTCCCCACCCAAACTCTCTTGCTTGTAATGCACCGTGGACAGGACTCTCACTCCGAGCTGTCGGAGGTATGGTCCCATGGGGAATCCAGCCTGAAGAAGAGCGTGGGAGCCTGCAGAATCCAAACTACAATTCCCATGATGCACCACAACAGAATTTACAGACCACAACACTTTCAGCCGAATGTTCTTTTTTCTTTTTTTTTTACCAAAAAGTCAATTTTTTACTTGGAAATTTTTACATGAAAACAAAACTAAAAATCCATCATGTTTGCCACGTAAAAAGGCCTGTTTCCCAATCCGCTCTATTTCCAATAAAACACAGGCCTCCTATTATTTATATTGCAAAGTTATCTGGAAAGCTCAACTGAGATAAAGCCCCTGCTATGCAAGGCAGCGTAGACACAGAAAGCACACCCTGAAGTGCTCACAGCTGGGAGTGGGAGGGAAAACAGAGGTAGAGTGATTTACAGGCAGTCAAGCTGTGGATCCAGGAATAGAATTTCCTGAGTCCCAACCCAGGGCCTGATCCGTTGGGCCATGCTGCCATCCTTTGCAATGTGCCGGCGAGAGGGAAGCAATGAAGTGGAAAGAATTGCCCTCTGTAGCTGACTCTCCCGTACGAAGGCATGCCCCGGGATGAGACCCTGTCTCCATGAGCCAGCAGGAAGCCTGCCAGGTGAAAGACATATTTGTGGCATAGCAGATGTTGAAGGTCATGTCTGCCTTCACCTGGCATGCATCCCTAGCACCTCCCGGGAAGTTCAGATCAAGCTGAGGCTGCTTTGAGCAATGCTCCTCTGCACCACGCCCAGGCTGTGGGGGAGCAGCGCAGTCAGCCTCTCCTGCTGCAGGTTTTCCTGAGTTGAAGGGGAGCAGCAGAGGGAGCCTGAAGGTGGAGCCAGCAGGAGCCGCTGTTCCCTCTCTCACATGCACTCGACTCAAAGGCTTCACTTGATGTCTGGGATTCCAGCCGTCCTGTATGCACCAGCCATGCAGAACTGAAGCACCAGGCCCATGAATTCAACTTGACATTCCATGTCAAAGAGAAGCGGCGAGAACCTATTCTCTCTGCGCGAGTGACTGCACCAGCACTGCTAATGTGCCCAAAGGTCAAAACCTGCCGCATCCCTGACACAGATGTGCCTTCATCTTGTGGGCCACAGTCCGATTGAAAAGGCAGATTGGTAAACAAGCCTGATAGGTTGGGCTCGCAGGATTTAATTGAAGGGCAGAGATGGTAAGATGTGCAATTATTAGTCAATTACTCTTCCATTAATTGGCTACTGCTTGGAACTACTGATCATATGGGAACTCGTTTCTTTCCCTTTTGCTCTTTAAAAGGCAGCTAAACCTTTTGAGGAAGGAGGAAAAGGCATTTGTTGTGTCTTTGTGACGAGGAAACACTCAGGACTCACACAGGGACATAAACGTATGAACAGCCATTCTGGGACAGACCAAAGGTCCATCTAGTCCTGTGTTCTGCTGTCTGACAGCAGCCAATGCCAGCTGCCCCAGAGCGAATGAGCAGAAGAGGGAATTATCGAGTGATCCCTCCCCTGCTGCCCATTCCCAGCCCCTGACAAGCAGAGCTAGGGACACCCTTCCTACCCCTCCTGGCTCATAGCCAGCAGGGGACCTGGCCTTCAGGGATGGATCTGGTTTGCCAGGAAGAGGAATGTACGAACCAATTCCTGGGGAGACTCTGTCTGTCCAGCAAGGAGAGGTGCGTTGTTTTGTCTACGTGTGTACCCGTGTGCATCCCAACCTTTCGGTCGGAAGGGGCAGCGGTGCAGGAGGTGGGTATTTCACCCCTGGGGGTGGCACACATCCCCACCTTCTCCACCTGTCTGGTGACACAACCATGAGGCTATGTGTAGATTACAGCTGTTTGGCGGCAGAAGTTACTGTCGGAAGATATCTTCTGACTAAACTTCTGTCAACAGATCACAGCCAGACGGCCAAGTGGATCAGGAGAGCGATCTGCTCTGCCCACAGAGAGCGACCTGACTGCACGGCCGTCCCTCGACAAAATGGCCAACTGGAAGCACAGCAGGCAGGGCTGCCCGGTGTCCCGGAACCCCTTTCTGTTGACAGAAGGCTCCCCAGAATGTCCAGACCAGCTTTTTGTCAACAGATCTCCATCAGCAGCGGCGTTCTTCCTCTTGGTGAATTGCCAACAAAATCCTCTCATCTAGAGATAGCCTTGGAGTCCAGAACTTGGAGTTCTGACTCACTTCTGCATGTCAGCCTCTCTGTAGTTAAGTCCCAGTGGACGCATTTCCTCATTTTATTCTGAGATTCTCTGCACACCCACCTTAAAATCCGACTGATATTCATTTTATGGGTGGGTGAACTGGTTCAGGGAAAATAAGAAGCAATGTAAACCTCCACTCAAATCTCCAACTAACCCAGAAAAAGAAACTGGATGTAAGACTAGTGAGAGTAATAACCATGAAACTCAATGAACAGGTAGTTCTCCTAGGCCTCCTGGCTTTTCAGGATCAGGAGGTTGGTGAGCTCAGATAAGCATCTACAAGGGCAGGCACTTATCTGACAAGAGCAGCTGCAATGTCTGAGGTTAATCCCTTGCTACATGTGGCTAAATCTTCTGAGTGGTTTGAGATTGATAGAATTTCTTTTCTGTTACTTCCCATTTATTTCCCTTTCCCAGAACCTTGTGAATTTACCTCCACGTTTTCTTTCCGATCATCTGCAGCTGCTGTGTGTGGGAGGGAAATGGTGTGTGTAACGAGATGGTTACAGCCTGTCCCCTGGGCCTCCCACTCACAAAGAACTGTCATGGCCTGGCACGTGCTGCACCTTACCACCTTGTGGTGGGCCCTCCCCTCACACCAGGCCTGGAGAGGTTTCAGGGGTGAGGTGCAGGGTTCCCTAGAAGCTGAGCGCTTGGGAAGCCACCCAGGAGAAATTCAGGTGTCACCCAGATGATTAGCAGGGTGCCCGCAGCCTGTGTCTGTATGGGTGGTGCACACCGGCACATTCCTGGGTGCGTATAACAAAATGTATTCTGCACACGGATGGAAAAAATTGGAGGCAACATTGGGTAGGTGGGCCAATTAACTGCCCAGGCTGCACCTGGAGCAAGGGCACATGGAGGACTAAGCACAGAAGAAGCTCAGCGAGGGGATGGGGGCCCTGCATAAAGCCCAGGAGCTAAGAGCAGAAGGAGGCTGCAGTCCCTCTTGGTTTGGGAGAAGGCAAGACAGCAAGTAGCCTGGGGATAGAGCCATAAGGTTCAGGACTGTGCTGACCTTGACTGCGTTTTGTAAGGTCCCTGGTTCACTCAGTGGCTTCGCA
Organism: Carettochelys insculpta; assembly: GCF_033958435.1. Lineage (NCBI taxonomy): Eukaryota > Metazoa > Chordata > Testudines > Carettochelyidae > Carettochelys > Carettochelys insculpta. The sequence goes on from NC_134140.1 coordinate 137,454,675, forward strand.
GGAAGGCTTGGCTTCCTCTGCCAGCCTGTGAGCAGGTGGCACCACAGCTGAGAGTCCTGAGAGACGTTGATACCGCAGAAAGGGAGAATGATGGAGACAGGGCCAGGGGGCCAGTCTGTGAAGCTAGAACTGCTGGGTCCAGATTCCAAAAGCGATGGAGTGCCATGGTGGGAAGGGGTGTCACCCTGGCAGAGCTGCTTCCCACGCAAGGCCAGGAGAGACACTAGAGCTGTGAGGAAAGTGGCCAGGACACCCTCAGACAGATGCAGTGGTCTGTGCCACTTCCTTCTGGGGTTGTCTTCTTATGCTGTTTCCCTCGGGGCAGCAGACAGCCTTTCCTGGGGCTTCTCCCTTCCATATCTTACCACAATCCAGTTCAACAGAAGGAGGAAGGAAGGAAGGGGAGGCCAGTTAGAAATGGTTTTAAAAGTGCTGCTTAACACTGATGCTTGTAAAATCAGACAACAAATGCTGAAAAAAACCCACAGACCATCTCGTCCAGCTCCCAGTGAATACAAGGTTGTTCTTTGCCATTCTTAGATAGATCATTTATTTATTGCATTGGTGCCTAAGGGCCAGTCCAGACCATGGCCCCAGAGCAGTGGATGGCCTGTGCCCCAGAGAACTTACAATCTATATAGACAGGAGACACACAGGGCAGTGGAGGAGTAGAACCCACCAGTGGAGTGACCGGGGTATGGCAGCAAATATCACCCACAGTTTGTGGGAAGGCAGGTTTACTGAGAAGAGCATCTGCCAGACGGGAAGGAGGGCCAGGTGTTGTGTGAAGCTGAGGTGGAGACGGGGGTGGAGGAAGGGGACTGGGAAGTGCTGGGGAAATCAGCACAGGGTTGAGAATGTCCCTGCACAATGGTGGGAAGCTCCTGGAAAAGCTCCTGCCCCACTGGCTGGACCCTGTCGTTTTCCTCTAAACTACTTGGGCAGGTTGGGGCTGAGGCCCTGCTGCCCTAGGAGTTCTGGGCAGAGGCTCCAGCTCTCTGAGACTAACTCTAAGTAGCACATGCAATGGGGTTTCCAAGGCACCTCTTGGGGGCTGTCCCAGAGCTTACGAGAATGTATCATCCCCTCCCTGTATCGGAGGGGTGGCCGTGTTAGTCTGGATCTGTAACAGCAACGCAGGGTCCTGTGGCACCTTATAGACTAACAGGAAAGTTTTGAGCATGAGCTTTCGTGAGCACAGACTCACTTCATCAGATGCTGGTCTTGGAAATCTGCAGGGCCAGGTATAAATAAGCCAGAGCAAGGCTGGGGATAACAAGGTTAGCTCAGTCAGCAAGGGTGAGGCTTACTACCAGCGGTTGATCTGGAGGTGTGAACACCAAGGGAGGGGAAGCTGCTTCTGTATTTAGCCAGCCATTCGCAGTCTTTGTTTAAGCCAGAGCTGAGGGCGTCGAATTTGCAGATGAATTGTAGCTCAGAAATTTCTCTTTGGAGTCTGGTCCTGAAATTTCTTTGCTGTAGGATAGCTACTTTTAAGTCTGCTACTGTGTGGCCTTGGAGATTGAAGTGCTCTCCTACGGGTTTTTGTGTATTGCCATTTCTGATACCTGATTTGTGTGTGTTTATTCTTTTACGTAGAGACTGTCCAGTTTGTCCGATGTATATAGCAGAGGGGCATTGCTGGCACATGATGGCATAAATGATATTGGTAGATGTGCAGCTGAATGAACCCACGATGGTGTGGCTGATCTGGTTAGGTCCTGTAATGGTGTTGCTGGTGTAGATATGTGGGCAGAGCTGGCAACGAGGTTTGTTGCATGGATGGGTCCCTGAGTTAGAGTGACTGTGGTCCGGTGTATAGTTGCTGGTTAGGATTTGCTTCAGGTTGGCAGGTTGTCTGTGGGCAAGGACTGGTCTGCCTCCCAAGGCCTGTGAAAGTGGGGGATCATTGTCCAGGATGGGTTGTAAATCCCTGATGATGCGCTGTAGAGGTTTTAGCTGAGGACTGTAGGTGATGGCTAGTGGTGTTCTGTTGGTTTCTCTCTTGGGCTTGTCCTGTAGTAAGAGGCTTCGTGGCACATGTCTGGCTCTGTTGATCTGTTTTTTCACTTTCTCAGGTGGGTATCGCAGTTTCAAGAATGCTTGATAGAGATCCTGTAGGTGTTTGTCTCTGTCAGAGGGGTTGGAGCAAATGCGGTTATATCTTAGTGCTTGGCTGTAGACAATGGATCGTGTGGTGTGTCTAGGATGGAAGCTGGAGGCATGAAGGTAGGTGTAGCGGTCAGTGGGTTTACGGTACAGGATGGTATTGATGTGGCCATCGTGTATTAGCACCGTGGTGTCCAGGAAGTGGATCTCCTGTGTGGACTGTTCCAGGCTGAGGTTGATGTTGGGGTGACAGTTGTTGAAGTCCCGGTGGAATTCCTCCAGAATCTCCTTCCCACGGGTCCAGATGATGAAGATGTCATCAATGTAGCATAAGCAGAGACGGGGTGTTAGTGGACGAGCGCTAAGGAAGTGCTGTTCCAGGTCAGCCATGAAAATATTGGCATATTGAGGGGCCATGTGGGTACCCATAGCTGTGCCGCTGATTTGAAGGTATATGTCGTTGCCAAATCTGAAATAGTTGTGTGTGAGGATAGAGTTACAGAGCTCAGCCATCAGATGTGCTGTAGCATCATCAGGAATACTGTTCCAGACAGCATTTATTCCGTCTTTGTGTGGGATGTTGGTATAGAGAGCCTCTACATCCATGGTGGCTAGGACAGTGTTTTCTGGTAGGTCATCAATATATTGCAGTTTTCTCAGGAAGTCAGTGGTGTCTCGGAGGTAGCTGGGAGTGCTGGTGGCATAGGGTCTGAGGAGAGAGTCCACATAACCAGACAGTCCTTCAGTGAGAGTGCCAATGCCCGAGATGATGGGGCGTCCAGGATTTCCAGGTTTGTGGATCTTGGGTAGTAGGTAGAATAGCCCCGAACGGGGCTCTAGAGGTGTGTTGGTATAAATCTGTTCTTGTGCTTGTGTAGGGAGTGTCCTGAGCAGATGGTGTAGTTTCTTAATGTATTCCTCAGTGGGATCTGAGGAAAGTAGCCTGTAAAATTTGGTATTGGAGAGTTGTCTGGAAGCCTCCTTCTGGTAGTCAGACCTGTTCATGATAACAGTAGCTCCTCCTTTATCTGCCTCTTTGACTATAATGTCAGGGTTGTTTCTGAGGCTGTGGATGGCATTGCGTTCCGCACGACTGAGGTTGTGAGGTAAACGATGCTGTCTCTCCACAATTTCTGCCTGTGCGCGTCGGCAGAAGCATTCTATATATAGGTCCAGACTGTTATTTCTACCCTCAGGAGGAGTCCACGTGGAGTTATTGTTCTTGTGCTGCTGGGAGGGTGTCCGTATAACGGTGTGCTGGTCAGTGTTGTGTTGAAAGTATTCTTTGAGTCTGAGATGGCAAAAGTAGGCTTCCAGATCACCACAGAACTGTATTATGTTTGTGCGGGTGGTGGGGCAAAAACAGAGTCCCCAAGAAAGAGCAGACTCTTCTGCTGAGCTGAGTGTGTAGTTGGACAGATTGATGATATTGCTGGCTGAGTTAGTGGCACCACTGTTGTGGCTCTGTGTGGCAGGCAGGAGTTTAGACAGCTTAAGAACATAAGAACATAAGAATGGCCATACTGGGTCAGACCAAAGGTCCATCGAGCCCAGCATCCCATCTGCCGACGGTGGCCAATGCCAGGTGCCCCAGAGAAGGAGAACAGAAGACAATGATCAAGTGATTTATCTCCTGCCATCCATCTCCTGCCCTTGTTATGAAGGCTAGGGCACCATACTTTATCCCTGGCTAATAGCCATTTATGGACCTAACCTGCAAAAATTTATCAAGCTCTTTTTTAAACCCTAATAGAGTCCTGGCCTTCACAGCCTCCTCGGGCAAGGAGTTCCACAGGTTGACTGTGCGCTGTGTGAAGAAAATTTTCCTTTTATTAGTTTTGAACCTACTACCCATCAATTTCATTTGGTGTCCCCTAGTTCTTGTATTATGGGAAAAGGTAAATAATTTTTCTATATTCACTTTCTCCACACCATTCATGATTTTATATACCTCTATCATATCGCCCCTCAATCGCCTTTTTTCCAAACTGAAAAGTCCCAGTCTCTCTAGCCTCTCCCCATATGGGACCCTTTCCAAGCCCCTAATCATCTTAGTCGCCCTTTTCTGAACCTTTTCTAATGCCAATATATCTTTTTTGAGGTGAGGAGACCACATCTGCACGCAGTACTCGAGATGTGGGCGTACCATAGTTTTATATAGGGGAAGTATGATCTCTTTTGTCTTATTATCGATCCCTTTTTTAATAATTCCTAACATCCTATTTGCCTTACTAACTGCCGCTGCACACTGCATGGATGTCTTCAGAGAACTATCCACTATAACTCCAAGATCCCTTTCCTGATCTGTCGTAGCTAAATTTGACCCCATCATGTAGGACGTGTAATTTGGGTTATTTTTTCCAACATGCATTACCTTACACTTACCCACATTAAATTTCATTTGCCATTTTGCTGCCCAATCACTCAGTTTGCTGAGATCTTTTTGTAGTTCTTCACAATCCCTTTTGCTTTTGACTGTCCTGAACAACTTGGTGTCATCTGCAAACTTTGCCACCTCACTGCTTACCTCTTGCAGTCCTTTTTCCTCTGTAGAGTAGTGAAGTGTCTAATATAAATCTCCTGTCTTATTTTAGTAAAGTTCAGCGGTGTGGAAGTTTGTGTTGAAGGTTGGTTTTTTATGAAAGACTCCAGATTTGAGAGCTCTTTTTTGATGTTCTCCTGTTTGTCGTACAGGATGCTGATTAGGTGGTTCCTCAGTTTCTTCGAGAGTGTATGGCATAATCTCTCATTGTAGTCTGTGCAGTATGTAGGTTGCAAAGGATTTTTCACCTTTAGTCCATTTGGTACGATGTCCATTCATTTGCATTTGGAGAGAAAAATGATGTCTGTCTCAGTTTGTGCAAGCTTCCTTGTGAGGTTGATAGATTTCCATTCCATATGGCTAAATGCAGTGCCCTGCATGGTGTTAAGTATCGGAGGGGTAGCCGTGTTAGTCTGGATCTGTAACAGCAACGAAGGGTCCTGTGGCACCTTATAGACTAACAGGAAAGTTTTGAGCATGAGCTTTCGTGAGCACAGACTCACTTCATCAGATGCCGAATAGTAACAGAGAGGAAGCCATGCTAGTCTATACACTATCAAAACAAAAAGCAGTCAAGTAGCACTTTAAAGACTAGCAAAATAGTTTATTAGGTGAGCTTTCGTGGGACAGACCCACTTCTTCAGACCATAGCCAGACCAGAACAGACTCAATATTTAAGACACACAGAACCAAAAACAGTAAGCAAGGAGGACAAATCAGAAAAAGATAATCAAGGTGAGCAAATCCAAGAGTGGAGGGGTGGGGGGGAAGATCAAGAATTAGATTGAGTTAAGTATGCAGACAAGCCCCTATAGTGACTCAGAAAGTTCCCATCATGATTTAAACCATGTGTTAATGTGTCGAATTTGAATATAAAAGTCAGCTCACCCACTTCTCTCTCTAAAACCGTGCGATAATGTCTCTTCAGTAACACGCATACCTTGAGGTCATTGACAGAATGCCCCATTCCATTAAAATGTTGACTAACTGGTTTGTGGATCTGGAGTGTTTTGATGTCTGTTTTGTGCCCGTTGACCCTTTGTCTAAGGGAGTAGAAGTTGGTGCCGCTACTTCGAAGTAGCGTGCACGTGTAGACACAGCTAGGAAGTCCCACCTCTGGTGGTTTGACAGACAACAGCCTAATGAGCCCTGATTGGCTCCCCACCCTATATAAACCCAATGGGCATTTCTAGAAGTGTCTAGGCAGGAATAGTTTTTTGTAGCTATTCTGCATGTTCCTGTTTCTGAGTTTGACCTTGTCTTGATTTGGACTTTACCTCCTGGCCTGGAACCTGGGGCTGAAGTCCTCTCCTACTCCCAGGTCAGTTTTGCTCTTATTCCCAAGCGTGCCTTGGGGCAGCATGAAAGCAAGGTGGGTGTGTAAGTGAAGAGTTACTTTTAACAACTCAAAACACAATAACGTTTTGTTTATTGCTTAGTGATCCTGTTCATTCAGGCTGGCTAAATGATTGCACATCCTGTCTCTTTGTCTAGTCCTGTTAATTAATTTTTCAGTGAGGCTGGAGACCAGAATTAGCTTCATCACTGCATCTCTCTCTTACATCATAAGCTCTTTAGGGCACAATCTGTCTTTAATTCTTGAGTCTTTTATACTGCCAAGCTTACTGCTGTCTTAACAAAGGATTAATAAATTGTAATAACTAATTGTATAGTAAAACCTACTGACTTAAAGTTAACGCTAAATAAAATTACATGCCACTGCTATATTGCTTTCACTAGCCTGTGTCATCAAAAATGCCATTACACTAGTATTTTAGATGGCTGCTCTCATATCTCATAAATTGGTAAACCAGTGGAGCATGGGAAAATGACTCCATAAGCTGCTTTTTATATTTATTATTATTTTTATTTTATATCTGCTTTTATTCTACACGTTATTAAAGCACCAGGATTCTTTTTCTTTGTGCATTCCTGCTGTAATTCCAAGTCATGTGGGCTTGATTGTATCAGGAAGCTGTCAAGAACTAGTGTTTACCTTTTCCACCTTTTATTTCTCTAATGTTTAACATTCTTGGGAAAACCTTAAGCTTTCCTTAGATGCTAAGATAAATGAGAGCTAAGCCACAGAACTAGTCCTGTCACAGGCTTGTAGGGCTTATGGTACTGTCCCCCCATGTCCCTTTCAATCTCTTCATCCTCTGGCTGTTATCTCCTCCCTAAAGGGATGGCAATTCCTTATCTTCCCCCAAAGCTATCCCCATATCATGTGCTGGATTCGGTTGGCTGGCCCCCATTTTATTTCCCTGAAAGAGCCGTCCTTGGGAAGGGCTGGTAGTCGGCGCCCTGCCACTGCATGTTTCCGGTTGGCCTGCATGCTGGCTAATACACATTAACAAGGAACCCATCAAGCTGGCTAGGGTTGAAATAATGCATCTCACTCTTAGCAATGTAGCCAAGGCTCTGCGATTTGCTGCAGGATCATCTGTCTGACACAATGCTTGATGAGCAGCAGAAGCCACAGGCATCTCCTCCATCCCAACGGAATCGGCTGCTGTCAGCAGGACTGATGGGTGGCCCCATAAGTCAGGGCTGCTGAGGAGCTGGGAGTGGAGCCCCTTTGCCCTGCCGGCACTGCGCACAGCTCCTGGGCAGCTGGAGGGCTGTAGCAGGTCACTAAGCCAAAGAGAGGCTGTGCAAAATCTGCCTAGAGGTCGGGAATGTCAGAAGCAGCCCTGGCTGAGATGGACTTACGGACGGAGGGCTGGGGCAGCAGGCAGACATGCCTGGCACACACCTGGCAAAGCAGCATGCTGAGCTGCCTGTGATCTGTTGCACCAGGGGAAGGAGGTGAGTATTTCAATGGTTTGTCTCTCTCTCCTGTGACTGTGACCTCAAAGGGCATCCAGGGGTGAAGTGCTCTGCAGGAACAACTGCAAAAGTGGACTCAACCCCTCACGGCATTTCCCTGCTCAGCCCCACCTCATGTGGCCAGCTGGGTTCATGGGATGGGCTTCTCCAGCCTGAAAAGATAACAGCTGGATACAGAGCTCTTCCTCTTGTGCAGTATTGCCCTGTCCCACCGCAGGGCATCTGGTAACGTTGCTACTTGTCTGGTTCTTTTCTTACCCAGCAAAGTTCGGTCAATCGAATGGGGCAATTTTCCCTTCATCCATTCTCTTTCCACCCACAAGAATCTTTCATGTAATAGAAATTTTTGCCAAAATCCATTTTCATCCAGAATATTTGGGGCAGGTCTTCTAGATGCAGCAATAAGTTCATTTTCATTTGAAGGGTGAAGTCCCGGTGAACATGTATGTTATCAGTTAGAGGATAATGGAAGCATAAGCTTGCGAAGGATTTAAGAGCGATGAGTGTGTATTAGGTATGTAAATAAAGAGGCTGCAATGCCAGGCCTACTGGCTAAGGCCTGAGAGATTTCAGCTTAGCCATGCCAGGCATGTGGAGATGCAACATGGGGAGCTGGCCTAAGATTGCCTCTGTGTTAATATAGCCAAAGGGATACTGTAAAGGATGTGCCACAAGGTGATATGGAAAAATAGACCACCACGTACCCATTTAGACCACAAGACCTATGCCAGGAAAAACTTCCCAACTGTGAGAACAGCAGGACACGGGGACGAAGCACCTCAGGACACTGTGAAAGCTCCTTCACTGGAGACTTTCAAAAGCAGGGTAGGCGGACATCAGTCAGGGAGGGTTAAGATACAACAAAGTACATCTTGGCAGGGGTTAAACTAGATGGCTTGAACCGTGTGGGCCTATGGTTGTAACGTCACAGGCTGTGACCACAAGTTGCCCTGTAAAAAGGTTGATGTAAATCTTACAGGGCCAGTAAGAAAAAGGGGAACAAAGAGAGCAACCAATGGGAAGTGGAGCACCCCACAACGTCTGCGGTGGCGAGGTACCAGGAAGGAAAACGAGGATTGCAATGCTCATGCACGCATCTCTGATGTTAGGCGTGGTCAGAATGACAAGCTGAGAGTTGTCATAGCTGGGCTGAAGTGGTAAGGCCCCAGCAGGAATCTCTCCTCTGTCAATCAGTTACTGAGCCAACAAGACTGCACGACCACAACTGCACAACACCTTTGTAGCTATAGTGTGGCCTTCCTCAGGCTGTGCTGGTGTCAGAGTGTAATTTGAATCTTGTAATACAAACAAGATTCATTTATTTATTCTTCCATCTAATGAAGAGAGGAAAGAGCATCTTTGTGGGCAGGCTTGCAAGCCTAGTGAGGAGGGCTTTAAACTAGATTTGTTGTGGAAAGGTGACACAAGCCCTGAGGGAAGTGGGGAAGGAGGAAGGAACAACAAAGTAGGATTCCTGGGTGAAGAGAACATGGGACAGTCGGCCCCTTCTCTAAGGTGCTTGTGCACAAATGCCAGAAGCCGGGGGAACAAACAGGAAGAATTAGAGGCCCTGGCACAGACAAAGAAGTACGAGGTGGTTGGAATAACGGAGACTTGGTGGCACGAGTGGCATAACTGGGCACAGTCATGGAAGGGTATAAACTGTTTAGGAAGGACAGACAGGGAGAAAAGGAGGAGATATTGCGCTCTGTGGGAGGGAGCAGTATGACTGCTCAGAGCTCCAGTATAAGGAAGGAGAAAAGCCAGTTGAGTGTCTTTGAGTTAAGCTTAGAGGCAGAAGTAACAGAGGTGACGTCGCAGTTGGTGTCTGCTATAGACCGCCAGATCAGGGAGATGGGGATTTCTTCAGACAGCTAAGAGAAGCTTCCAAATCACAGGCCCTGGTTCTCAGGGGAGACTTTAATCATCCAGACATTTGTTTGGAGACCAGTACACCAGCACACAGACAACCCAGGAAGTGTTAGGAGAATGTTGGAGATAGCTTCTTGGTATAAGTGCTGGTGGAACCGACTAGAGGCCATGTACAATTTGACTTGTGGTTCCCAAACTGGGAAGAACTAGTAAGAGAAATAGAAGTGGGTGGCAACCTGGGCTGCAGTGGTGATGAGATGGTAGATTTCAGGATCCTGACAAAAGGAAGAAAGGCAAGTGGTAGTATACAGACACTTGATTTCAAAAGAGCAGACTTTGACTGCCTGAGAGAACTGATGGGCAGTATTCCCTGGGAAACTAATATGAAGGAGGAAATAATTCAGGAGCGCTGGCAGTATTTTAAAGAAGTCTTGCTGAAGAACAAACAACCCCACTGCATAATAAGAAATACAAATATGGAACGCAAACAGCTTGGCTTAACAGGGAAATCTTTGGTCAGCTTAAACTCAAGGGATTTGTATAAGAAGTGGAAGTTTGGGCAGATGACTAAGGAGGAGTATAAATATACGGCTGGAAAATGCCGGGCAGTAATCAGGACAGCAAAGGGACAATTAGAACTGCAGCTGGCAAGGGATGTGAAGGGCAACAAGAAGGGTTTCTTACAGGCATGTTAACAATAAGAGGGTTATCAGAGAAGATGTGGGGCCATTACTGGATGGGGGAGGTAACCTAGTGACAGAAGATGTAAGAGAAGCTGAAGTATTCAATGTTTTTTTTGCCTCAGTCTTCACGGACAAGGACAGCTTCCACGCTACAGTGCTAGACAATCCAGTGTGGGAAGGTGGAGGGCAGCCATTGGTGGGGAAGGAGTGAGGTAAGAGCTACTTAGATAAACTAGATGTGCACAAATCCATGGGTCTGGATTTAATGCACTCAAGGGTACTGAGGGAACTGGCAGAAGTCATTGCCGAGCCTTTGACCACTATCTCTGAAGACTCTTGGAGACTGGGAGAGATTCCAGGTGACTGGAAAAAGGCAAATGTAGTGCCCATCTTTAAAAAAGGAAAGAAGGACAATCCAGGGAACTATAGACCAGTCCGCCTTACCTCACTACCCGGGAAAATAGAGAACTTGGAAGAAGGGAAAGTGATCAAAAGTAATCAACATGGATTCACCAAGGTCAATGACCAAGTGCCTGACCAATATGATTAGCTTCTGTGATGAGGTAACAGGCTCTGTGGATGTGGGGAAGTCAGTGGATGTGATACACCTTGCCTTAGCAAAGCCACAACATTCTTTCCCGTAAGTTAAGGAAGTTTGGATTGTAACCGTGCACTATAAGATGGGTTGAAAGCTGGCTTGATCATCGGGCCCAATGGGTAGTGGTCCATGGCTCAATATCTGGATGGTGGTTGGTTTCAAGTGGAGTGTCCCAAGGCTTGGTTCTGGGATCAGCCTTGTTCAATATCTTTATTAATGATCTGGATGAGGGACTGGATTGCACCGTCAGCAAGTTTGCTGATGACACCAAGCTAGGGGGAGAGGTAGACATGTTGGAGGGGAGAGACTGGAAGATTGGACTTTTGAGAACCCAGACTTTGCTCCTTCCAGTTAGTCTCGCTATGGGGACTGATCACCTCTGCCTCCTGCAGAGATGCTCATTGCCATGCTCCACTGGGGTGTGGTAGGTAATTTTGTTATGACATGATGGATTATATCTTTAGCGATCGGGGTTCTACTGTACTGGATACACTAGTCAATGCTCCAGAGACTTTACAGTCGAAATGGACAGGACAGACAAAGCGTGCAGGAAGAACCAGAAGCCTAGTTATTTGCCCTGGGGTTCCTAGCAGGTCGGTGGGAGTCAGACATGGAATTAGGCAAACCGACCCCCATCCATTCCTTACTCGCTAAGCCATGCTGCCTCCCTTAAGGCAGCCCGTAGCTTCCTCTCACCCTCCTTCTAAAGTGTTTTGCTCAAACCTTTAAGTCTAGCAGAGGTTGTCTTGTTAGCATTTGATTGCTCTAACAAATGCTTCTAGTTATAATTAGGAAAGAATTGAAGCTGGGTGTTAATTAGCCAGCAGCAATTAATGCAAACACCTGATGAGGTTTGGGAAAAGGTGAATTTCTGAAGATAAGTCTTGGGGAAATGGAGGAAGGCGAAGTCTGAGACGTGACATTAAATCAAAGGCTGTGGAATGCAGAGGTGGTAATGCAATAACGTGTGTCCCGAAACACAATGCTGATAAGCTCGGGGTTGGAATGAGTACGCTGCATCAGTGATTTCTCAGCTCGTCAAAGTGCCCTAAACACCTGCTTTTGGTGAGTTGCCAGTTAAGCCCCCAAACAGCGGACTGTGGGGATGGAAAAGGGGTGCTTTCAAGTGCTGAGCCAAAGTAGTTGTGTCCCTCAAATGCACTACACAACTATCTAGGAACACAGTGTCCTCAGCTCACGTACACGTGCACTCCGCAGCTCACCGAGACCGGGGTGTAAACACCCGCGTAGCTGTTTCAGAGGGGTGGCCAGGGTAATCTGTAACCAAACAAAACAAGCTCTCCAGTGGCACCCTCAACACTAACCAATTTATTAGGTCTTGAGCGTTCATGGGTAACACCCACTTCGCTGTGGTTCAGGACATTGACTGGACGTAACCAAGTGAATGCAGTGGAGATGAGTGAATAATTCACAACAAATTGTTACATGATTACCTTCATCTTTTTCTGCACCTGGACTATATGGGCACCACTTCCTCACATTAATTCAGTGGAGGGCTTGATTTACAGCCCAGAGAAGTCAGTGAAAAGCTGCCATTGAATTCTATCAGCATTGGTCCAGGCGCCGAAACAGCAATAGCATTATGACTACTGTAGACTGACTGTTCAGAATTCAAGGTGTGTGTTTGAGTTATGATTGTTGTGAGCAATCAAACATGAGAGATGAAGGTAGGGGTAGCCATGAGTCTCTTTTGGAAATGACTTCTAAGAACATAAGAATAGCCACACTGGGGAACCTTCCTCTTGTCTATGACCCTTTCTTCTGACAGAGCCAGATGCTTCAAAGAAAATGGTTATTAATTATTGAATTATTATTATTATTGACAGATCAGTCCCTCTTGTCCAGTCCCAGCTCCTGGAAGTCAGATGTTTAGGGACACCAGAACATGTACCTGTATGCCTGACCATTCTGGCTAATGCACCTGGCCTCCATGAGCTGATCTAATTCCTCTTTAAGCCTTGGTAGTTTCCTGGCTTTAAAATATGCCAGGATGGCTGTGCATTGTGTGAAGAAGTATGTCCATTTGTTTTTAACCTCCTGTTTAGTAATGTCCTTGGGTGATCCATGGTTCTTAAGTTACACAACAGTTCCTCAGATTTGTCCCCTAGAAAGAATGGCTCATGTACGGGAATCTCCCTTGCAGCTTCTTCAGCAAAGACTGATGCAAAAAATTCCAAAAGTTTCTCCACAACAGCACTGTCCTCCTTGGCTATGTATACACGAGCCAAAAACTTCTAAGTGGCCATGCAAATGGCCATTTCGAAGTTTACTAATGAAGCTCTGAAATACATATTCAGTGCCTCATTAGCATGCGGGCGGCCGTGGCACTTTGAAGTTGCCGGGGTCCTTTTGAAAAGGAGCCCCATCTGGACGAGCCACGTCAATTTCGAAGTGCCGCGGCCGCCACATGCTAATGAGGCACTGAATATGTATTTCAGGGCTTCATTAGTAAACTTCAAAATGGCCATTTTGAAGTTTTTGGCTAGTGTAGACATGGCCCTTGTGTGCTCCTTCAGCACCTTGATCAGCCACTGATTGTCTGCCAAGCTTCCTGCTTCTGGTGCAGTTAAAACATTTTGCTGTTAGGTTTTACATCATTTTGCTAGTTCCTTTTCCAACTCTTTCTTGTTCCATCTTGTACTTTCCCACTGGACCTGCTGGAGTCTATGCTCCCTTCTATTTTCCTCACTAGGATTTGACTTCTAATTTTAAAGGCTGTGTCTGAGAGCCTTAGTCTATGTAACTAGGGCTTCTTGGGTCCTCTTAGGGCATTTTCTTTTTGTCAAACTCCCACCCACCCCCTTACCTCACTCTGTACTACGGGGGACTCTCAACCCTCCCTGAGGGCCAGCCCAGAGGTTATACACCACTGGAGTTTTACATAAGCCTGAACATAGGAATTGCCTGGGATTTCAGTAGCACAGAGTTTGTTCAGGCTGACCCCCATTCTGACACGCCAAGTGCAGAAAGTGGGGGCCCACAAAATGTATCTTGTCTCTATAGGCTCTGCTGAAAAAGCTTCCCAAAGTCACACATTCCCTGACTCTGGGAAGTAGCTGCCATCACCCTAGTGGGGCGGGGAACCCTTTAACCCTAGGCGGGCACACGCAGGATGTCTTCCTGTGGGGTAACTCCAAGCTCTTAACCCTCCCATAGGAGACAGCTTGAAAATAAAGAGGGAGAAATTAAGCTGTAAGCTGATGACTAACCTTTCAGTCTTAGGCCTGCATATACACAGACTGTTCTCTAGGACACAGGAGTCAAATCATTGCCTTAAAAAGGAGACTTAACAGAACAAAAGATAGGTGGCACAAAGTGCAGGGTTATTTTTGTGTCTGTACGGGACAGTACGCCACACCAGCCCTGTGGCAGCCCCAGCCAGGTGGCAGGGGAACCCAGCAGTCCAGGGGCTGGAAGCTGGCGGTGGCACAGATTTCTGCTGGCACCCCAGTCCCAGGGGCACACACAGATGGGGCTGGGGAAGCCCCACCAGCAGCCCCATGGCTGGGAGCCAGAGGTGCAAAGGAGTCCTGCTGGCAGCTCCAGCTCCGGGGACCTGGCCAGGGCTGGGGGAAGCCCAAAGCCCTGGGGCTGCTGACCCTTGCCGGCAGCTCCAGCCCCCACCTGCCCCCAGGGACCCAGCAGGGTAACCCCAGCAACCCAGTGGCCAGGAGTAGGCAGGGGCATGGGGTCCCCAGCAGCCACGCAGCAGGGAGCCGGCTGGGGCGTGGAGCCCCACCAGCAAACCAGCCGCAGGAAGCCTGGCGCTGACAACGTGATGCGGCACAGAGATTTAAGGCCCAGGGCTTCCATTTAGAAGTTGCCATTTGCAAGGGAGGGAGCCACAGCAAGCCCAAGGAGTCCTTCACCAAACCCAAAGTAACCAGGTCACCTCTAACCAAGCACTTCCTTCCTACTTATGTCTGGGCGCCCAGGTCGAGTCGCAGCCTGAATATTTACTGGATGTGCTAACCCTGCTCAGGATTAAACTTCTTGTTTTCTCTGCTGCAGCCAGCCAAAGACAGACTCCCCGCTCCCCTCCAGCAGGTAACTGCTTCAGTTCCAGCCATCGCTCCCCCATTGACTCACCTGGCTGCTTCCAACAGTCCCTACTCGCTGGGTTTAACCCTTTACTGGCATTTATTCATGGCACAGGCCTTGTGCCTGCGCTCTGTGCTTGGAGTGAGCCACTTTGCACACATTGTACTGCCCGGCCCTTTAAGCACAAGTGATCACTTTGACACCTCCATCCAGATTTAAGCAGCAGGTTGGATTGTTTTCAGTAACCAGCATGAACGCTGTGCGGGTTGTTGTCTTCCTGTCCCAGCCACACCAGACATAGGACTTGGAGTCAGCTGCTGCCTTCAGACCAAGGTTACGTGATTCTTTCGCTCAGGCCCTGCTGACGACCCAGTGAGAAAGATCAACTAAGCAGCCACAGCTCCCACTCGGGGAAGGATGGGTCAACCCCCGTCTTTCAACTCAGGGTGCCTGAAGATAGACTGCAAGGTAACTTTCGCCACTTTTCCAAAAGTGCCTGCTGCTTGGCCCTACAGGGAGCTGCTGGGTTCTCTCAGGCCACTTGCTTAAGAGCCTAAATATGAATGCAGGTGCCTAACTTCAGGCTTCTGTTCCACCTTTGGTGTACTGGACTGAGCTTCTGAAGGGGGAGTGGGGGGTGTCCATTCTTGATCTGCCACAGACTCCCTGGGTGACCTTCTATGCTCAGTTCCCCAGCTGTAAAATGGGGATGATAACATGCCCCTAACTCTGAGAGATGCCATGAGGATAAGCCCTGTGGTGCTGGTGAAGGACGATGGTGAGGAAGGCCGTCTAGAGAAGTAGGTTTGGGGATGGATAGACAGCCTGGTGTTAATTGGAGCTGAAGCATAACCTGTGTCAAGATCTGATCCAAGACTGTCATTGACTTTGTGTGGAATTGAAGCAACCCCTTAGTTATGTACCTAAATACAGGTTAGGTGCCTAATCTCACATACCCATGTCTGGAAGCCTTTACTTCAGGGGATCCAAATGCGCTAGAAAGACACACAGTTTATCCAAAACCATTCTTTGCTCTGATGTGACAGAAGGCAACACTGAGGCTTCTCAGGACCTAACCGCTATTCTGAAATTTCTCTGCCACTCATCCAAGTTTGTTCTAATGAAGTGTGCTGCCTACAACGACTTGTCCACATGCCAAAGGACTCCATGCAAATGTCTGAAACAGGTCAATACATGTCTGTCTGGTACATTTAAAAGCATTTAGATGCATACCTATCAAGGTTTGTTAGCGTTCATTTACTGTGTTTTTATCATTGGGTTTCCCAATATGTATGGGGTTATAGTCACTGCTTGTACCATTCACTTCAGCATAACTACTAGCTACTGGAGCAAATGTTTCTTTTATTTTTTTCTTTTTTGTAGTAATTGCCTCCTTTTGTGACCAGTGTAAGTGACTTTATTAGCTAATTAATAGTGCCTGTGGAATACTGCATAGCATAAAACATAGCACTTTCCCATAGTTTATGTTGTAAGGTCTAACATTTAATCTGTGCTTGGATAGCAAAATGAAACATTTGCCTGAATGCACCCAAAAGGCACAGCTGCCATGAGGAATTACAATATTGAACTGGATGTATTTTAATCTTTGCCTAAAGTAATGTTAAAAACCCCAAAGTCAGGCACCTGAAACCCATAGTGAAGTTCCTCCATAAGTGACTTGATTCACAAAAGTGAGCATCTGTCCTCTCCTATTGGCTGGCTGGGATTTGCAGAAGCCGAAGGGACTAAGTAGTGCCAAGCCAAGTTCCATGAGGTCTGGGCATCTAATGCCCTTGGATTCCTTTGAAAATCCCTCCCACTGAGATCTGTGGGGTGCTCAGCACTTCTGAAGAGTAGGTCATTTACTCAAGCCCAAATATGGATACAGGAGCCTACAATCATGCTGCAGTTCTGGATAATCTGTTCCCATGAGATCTACTCAGCTGCAGAGGTAGCTTTTTAACTCAGCTACCTGCCTCTCATTCTACTGTCTCAGGACCCTGGACATTTTCATGCTCGCACATGGGGACAGTAAGCAACATTACTGCAAGTTATGAAAAAAATACTATTTTAGAACCCAGAGCAAGTTTATCTAGAAATCACGTTTGGAAGTTAAAACCTGCCCACTCTTGAAGTGCATTTAGAACAAGGATTCACTGTATTTTGAGAGACTTCTGGACAAATTTTCCAGGTGTTCAGGGCCATAGCCTAAGGTCTTGCCAGACTTCAGATGCAAATTGTCTACAGATCTGAAAACCAGATCTTTGAGGTACAGTTGCATTTCCTCACTTTGTCCCAGGGAGTATGAAAATAAATTTTTTTCTCTGCATTTCTATTTAGTCCATGACCTTCATGCCATTGAACAAGGTACAAGTAAAACCTCCTGTTGGTCAGGGAAGAGCAGGGCCTATCCTCTGAAAGGAGTGCTGCTTGTTTAGTTTAGCAAAGTGAAGGTCGAGAGAGGTCTGATTGCTCTTATAACTATTTAGTGGTGAACTGAAACAATGCTGGCCCCGGAAAAAATTGGTATAAACTGCCCATGAACAAATTCAGGATGGACATTTATACACAGGCTTCTACTCACCAGAAGGGTAAGGTTCGGGAACAGCCACCAGTCGGAGCGGCCAGGGACAAACACCTTCATGAGCCAATCAAAGGAATGAGTAATTTTTGGACAAAGTTGCTTGTGGTAGTGTAGGGGTAGCATTCATTGTCCCCAGGGAGTCCCTTCAGTTTGTCTGAAATTCCTGAAAGCTCTTGTTACATGGCAGAATCAAACAGACTTTTGTGTGTGCTGGTGTGCTAGGGGGAAGCAAATGCCGAAACCTTGCAAAGTTAAAACAAATACAAGTTATGAGATTAAAATTAGCCAAATGCATGGACAAGAGACCATTCCTGCCAAGCACTGCATCAAGAAGAGAAAATAGCCACTGACAATAAATAGCCACTGACAATTCTATGCCCTGGATGAGAAGAATATCTAGAGCTGTTCATCTCTTGAACTTTCTTTACTTTTCATTGGTAGTTTAAGGCCTATTGAAAAGGCGTGGCCTTTCTGCAAGGTGTGTGTTAGCAAAACACAAGTTACTAGGCGAAGTTTTCCAGTCTGTGCTACGCAGGCAGGGTTGCCAGGTGTCTGGTATTGAATGAGACAGTCAGGTATTTGGGCTCTCTATCTGGCTTAAAAAAAACCTCAAAGAATACCAAACCCATAAACGTCTGGTATGTTAATGTTATAAATTCTCAGCCAGTGGAGGGGTGGGGCCTTTCTGAGCATTCACGGCTCTGTGATTGGCCTCACCATACATTGCCCCTGCCCCGCCTTCAGTCCTGCGTATGATTGAGGGGAGGGCTCTATCTCGTCCCTCGCTCTACTGGGATTAGCATTGGGTATCTTCACCATGAGCTTCCTTTGACTGGTGGCAAGGCACCCCTGAGCCTGTCTCCCGCATGGGACAATTGGCGTGGATGGGATGCCTCTCTCTTCCCAGCCCCTCAATGGAACTCTGGTCACCGGCTGCCACGTCCCCACCCTATCCCACTGGGGTCTGTGACTGGGCAGTGGGCACTCAGTTGATGGGGTGAAATACTGGGTGTGACAGAGCCAGAGACAAAGTTGTAGCACATACAGAGTCCTTGTGTATCAATCGCATAACTCGCTGCTCCCGGCCACCACCACTATGTCTCAGGTATTGGGGATCCCTCCCTGGCTTGCTCCCATCTCAGCTGGGGGAGGGGCAGGCTGCTCGCCCATTCCGTCACAAAGACAATACAGTAATCCCACAAGACGCACAAGGGTTGCATTCCAAGCCACCCTTGTGTACCTCAACATTTGAGAGGTGGGCTGGGGTGTGGAAGGGGACAGGGGGTTAAGCCTGGGGTGGGTTAGGGCTGCAGGGGAGTGGGGGCTGGAGTTGAGCTCCAGTTGAGAACAGTTGGAGTTGAGAACAGAGGTTTTGTGTTGGGTGTGCCTTGAACCTGGCTAACAAGTTCATCCCTGGTCCGTGCAGAAAGTCACCTCTGTGGAGGGCGCAGGCTGGTGGTCATCGTAGGGCACGGTGGGCTGGGCGAAGCACTGTGCCTTGCCAAGAGGGTGTGCTCTGAGATGGAGCCTCAGGTAACGCTGGCCTTCGGACAAGCCTCTGGTGCCGGGAGGCCCAGGTCTGAGAGTAACCTGCTTTCTTGCTTGCGTAGGCTGAACTCTGCGTCAGGCTGCTTTTTGCCTAGAGCAAGTGGAGGCCTGCTTGCAGGAGTCTGGCTAAGGGCTGCGGGAGGATCTGATAAGGGGCTGGCCTGAATGTAAGTGGGGGGCATTGCCAGGCTGGGGGGTAGTGGTGGGCCTAGCTTGAGCTACCTAAGCAAGGAGGCAGGGAACCCTGGCAACAGCAGAGTCTGCTGGAGAGCTGCCTCTGCCCGCAGCACCCCGTGAGCACTCAGTGGGTCTGATTTCAGCACAAATCAAGTGTGTCCGGTTTTCCTTCATCAAATTCAGAAAGGTTTGGCCTATGGCCACCTAGAACAGTCTCAGAAATGTTTGACTTGATTGGACGTGAATTTTCAAACGTTCTATTGCATGCAGCCAGAGACATTCCATCCAGCTGAATGCAGCCCTGGATGCGTAAACCTACCCTGTCGGCACAGAACTGAAGTTTAAACTTGGCCTTAAGTCTGGGTGGCGCTTAATAGGGTAGTTAAGTTAAACTTATGAGTATCTTATGTTCTTACCATTGCTATTTGTTTGACAGCAGCCTGGGTATTTTGGGGAGCCGTTCTCCTCAGTTACTGAGTATTTCCCACCATGATGACTTTTCTGGAGTATGGAAGACTGAAAACAGTTTTGAGAAGCTAATTTCTTGTTGTTAGGTCTATCTCCATATTATAGATCTCACAGAACTGGGAGGGACCGTGACAGGTTATCGAGTCCCGTCCCCTGCACTCACAGCAGGACCTGTCACCATGCCTGAGAGATTTTTTTTTTCAATCTATTTGCCTCAGATCCCCAAATGGCCCCCTCAAGGACTGGATGCTCACAACCCTGCATTTAGCAGGCCAATGCTCAAATCATTGAGCTATCCCTCCCCCTACATTACCCTCCTTCTCTGCCCAGTTAATTAACTCACTGCGAAGTTCAGCTGGAGTACTAGCCACTCCACAATACACTACATGCTTTGCTGTCTGGCAAAGATCATGAAATCAAATTAGCCGATGTGGCGTGAAGGAGAGGGGGTTCACTTGTTTCACGTAAGCACTATGGTGTGTACCAAGACAAGGGGCCTTTCAAGCTGTTCTGCGCCATTCCATTCCAGCGTGTGTTACCCCAGTAAGTATTGCAAGTAATGGGTGAGAGTGGTAGTCTTTTTATGTTAGACATGACAATTTAATGATTGTAAATGGAGGCATTTAGTAAAAGTGCAGCCAACCCGACTTCCTGCATGTGCGGCCATTATGCATAGTGAGCAAACTCCCTCCTGGGCGTAGATCCCCTGAAGTCCATGGAGCAGCAGGGGTTTACTCTTGCCCGCTGGGTGTAACGAACATGAAGGCTGCAAAGCAAAGTGCTCCAAAGCGGGGAGAGGCCAGTGCTCAAAAGGCCAGTGTGACGCACTGCCTCTGTGCTCTGCTAAAGAGGCCTTGCAGTGCAGTCTGAAATCACTGACCATGGTTTTTTCCCTGCAGGATGGTTGTCTGGCTGCCAATGGGAGCTGAAATTCTGAGCACCCCGAGAGTCACTCAGCACCTTGCAAGGTGATACTGAGATGAGGCTATGCCAGTTTGTAGGAGCTGAGGCTCACTCCCTGCCTTCGGTTCTTGGGACCGCAGTGAGTACGTTTGTGGCACCGTGCAGAGCTCACCGTGTACCACTCGCAGCGTGGGCTGGAGGTACAAATAGAACCCAGATCTTTTCACACCTTCTTGTTTGGACCCTTTGGCAAATGGATCCTGATTAAGGTAATCGAGAGTGCTGGGATTACCCCACATTGAGCTCCTTTGGTCCTGCCCACATCATGGTCATGCCCCCTACCATGGTCCTACCCTTCTAATGTTGTCCTTCCTCAGCGAGTCACTGGGAGGTGAGGAGGAGGTCCTCCACAGAACCTGCTTGGGGAGATCCCCTGAGCAGTGGTTAATAGCCTCTGGATGTGCCTGGGGGCATTTTCCCCCTCTCCTGCTCCAGACTGCCTGCAGGCACTGCGCCACCCTCTCGGGTTGTGTTTTTCAAGTTCTTCTCTCAAACACAAGGGCTGGAAACCTGGGGCGACACCCTGGATCCCCTGGCAGCCACTCCCCTTTATTGCAGTACGATGAAGCTTTCATCCATTACGTCATAATAGCAGCTTTCACTTGAAGTTACTGTGTGTCTCCAGAAAGGCACCCGAGGCATGGTCTGAAAATGGCTATGCCTGAACCTGGCCTTGGGAAGTCGTGCTCCGTGTGCTGAAGAAGTACCTATGCTGCAGCTGGACAGTGCAGCCTGGAGTAGGCAGAGGCCAGGTGTCACAGACGCAGTCCGTTGAGCCAGGGCAGTGCGGGTGGTGGCCACTCGGATGCACCTGGGATGGCGGTCCAAGTGGAGAGATTGGGCACATCTATGTGTGCCCAGCCATGCTACCTGACCGCCATGGATGCAGCTTCGCTCTGGCTGCATGTTTCTGTGAGTCCGTCCATTTAGCAGGGGAGAAGGAAAAGAGCTACCCACTTCCCCATTCCATTCAGCCCCTCCTGTTACCAGAGGATCGCCGCTAAGCTGGTGTTGTGAGGTCCCCATGTTGAGACACATGTTGGCCTGTGGGCTCTGAGTTCGCACTTGAAATCTGGACCAATCTGAATCTTTGCCTCAGCCTGACTCTTCCCTGGTGAAAGGAATACCCACTGGTTTAGATCTTGGCCATTTTTCCTTCCATGTAGCAAACAAGCAGCTCTGTGCCATAAGCAGGGAGCTCCTCAACAGTGAGGCATAATAAAACAGAACAAAGAACTGTTCAAGCTGTGCTTACTTACATCAGTCATAACTACCGATGCAGGCCAGCCATGTTATTTACTAATTCGTGAAAGTCTCGGAAAGTTCATTTCAGCTTACATAGATTCAGTTATCAAAACATTGTAGATCTGCTGGGGTCCACATGCTGGCACATGGACACACAGGGACCAAAGGACAAAGGATCCACGATGGACGCTGCCAAGTGCACAGCATAGCTCTCTTCTTGTATTGTCTCTCCTGTTCAGGAACAAAGCCCCTTCTTCTGGTAGTCGCTTGAGGGTCCACCCCCACCTGACGCAGGTGGGCTGTTGTGGCAAACTGCCACTGGATGAATCCCAGGAGACAGTCTGAAATTTCTGAGCTGGATCTGTTCCTTTGTCTCACTTGACTAATGGGCTGCATCCTATTGACATACCCCAAGCCTCTGGAATGTGGATTTTGTCTGAGCACCTGGTTTCCACCCTATTGTTCAGCCCAATGTGCTGGCTGGGGCTGAGGTCACACCTCCCATTGTGAAGCGTGGCATACAAACGTTTTCCAACACAGCCACCTGGCTAAAATCTATAACTTTTTACCTACTTATATGATAGTCATATAAGTAGCATACATAGGCTCAGGGCATCATTACCTTTCATTAGATACCTCACATGGCCCCCGTAGCTCAGTATTTGTGGCCAATAACCACACTGGGCATTACCAGGCTTCCAGACCCAGTATAAAAATCCAGCCACGTGACACTGTCTACAGCTGTAGTTAGCAGCTAACCAGAGCAACGTGTGAAGTACTGGCAAGCATAACCCACTGCTGATGGAGCAGGTCAGAAAGCAGCATTTCTGTTCCACAGGATGTTCTGATTTGGGCCAAGCACTGGAGGTGGTAGAAACTTTCACAGAGCAGATAGTTCTGCCTTTTCCTTCACAGCAAGACAATTTGTGTGATTTTTTTCTGAAGCAATGTTTCCAAACATTTGTCCAAACCAATACTTTTCCTCAGAAAATTTCAGTTCTAATGAAAATGCATTTCCTGACGGCAAAGTCTGAGCTGCGCTAACTGGTGCTTGTTTTCCACACGGTTAAAGGTATAAAATGCCCCTCTCTTGCTGCCAGGGGATGCAGGACAGAGGAACATGAAATATCACTGGCCCTTTGCCCCACAGATCAGACCATTCGACAGGGCTGGTCTATGCTCACCGGAAGATCGACACACTCTCGGTCAATCTTCCGGAGTTTGATTTGTACATGCCTGGTGAAGACACAGCAAAATCAGTCTCTCTGGGCTTGGCTGTCAGCCCCTGCGATCCGCGCTACCACATGGAGTGAGGGAGGTCAGTGTGAGACTACAGCGGCGAGGTCTCCACTAGCAAAATAGGTCGATTCTGGTAAGTCTATTCTAGCCATACAAATGCAGTAGCTAGAACTGCGTTTGTGAAATCGACTTATTTCCCTAGTATAGAAGGAAATACCCTTAGAGCTTAGTACAAACTGAGAGAGGCCTGGGAATTGCCTATAACTCATGAGCTGCGTCTACACGTGCACGCTACTTCGAAGTAGCGGCACCAACTTCGAAATAGCGCCCGTCACGTCTACACGCGTCGGGCGCTATTTCGAAGTTAACTTCGACGTTAGGCGGCGAGACGTCGAAGTCGCTAACCTCATAAGGGCTACGTCTACACGTGCACCCAACTTCGAAATAGCTTATTTCGATGTTGCGACATCGAAATAGGCTATTTCGATGAATAACGTCTACACGTCCTCCAGGGCTGGCAACGTCGATGTTCAACTTCGACGTTGCTCAGCCCAACATCGAAATAGGCACAGCGAGGGAACGTCTACACGCCAAAGTAGCACACATCGAAATAAGGGAGCCAGGCACAGCTGCAGACAGGGTCACGGGGCGGACTCAACAGCAAGTCGCTCCCTTAAAGGGCCCCTCCCAGACACACTTTCATTAAACAGTGCAAGATACACAGAGCCAACAACTAGTTGCAGACCCTGTATATGCAGCACGGACCCCCAGCTGCAGCAGCAGCAGCCAGAAGCCCTGGGCTAAGGGCTGCTGCCCACGGTGACCACAGAGCCCCGCAAGGGCTGGAGAGAGAGTATCTCTCAACCCCCCAGCTGATGGCCGCCATGGAGGACCCCGCTATTTCGATGTTGCGGGACGCGGATCGTCTACACGTCCCTACTTCGATGTTGAACGTCGAAGTAGGGCGCTATTCCCATCCGCTCATGGGGTTAGCGACTTCGACGTCTCGCCGCCTAACGTCGATTTCAACTTCGAAATAGCGCCCAACACGTGTAGACGTGACGGGCGCTATTTCGAAGTTACTGCCGCTACTTCGAAGTAGCGTGCACGTGTAGACGCAGCCAAGGAGATAGGAATAGCGCCCTACTTCGACGTTCAACGTCGAAATAGGGACAGTGTAGACGATCCGCGTCCCGCAACGTCGAAATTGCCGGGTCCTCCATGGAGGCCATCAGCTGGGGGGTTGAGAGACGCTCTCTCCAGCCCCTCAGCTCACTGGTGGCCGCGTGGAGCGGCCCCTTAAAGGTCCCCTCCCCCGCCCTGACTGCAGGAAGCTGAGGCAACGTGCAGGCTGCAGCCTGCACACGCGGGCAGCCTGCCGAGCCCTCAGCCCCTGACAGCGGCGATGGCTGCCCAGCAGCCCCCCAGCGCCCCCAGGGGACCCCCCCAAGAGGAGCCAGAGCAGCCAGGGCAGCCAGAGGACCAGCCAGTCTGGGAAGCGGCAGCGGGGCCCCTCTTGGACGGAGGCCGAGCTGTGGGACCTGCTGGGGCTCTGGAGCGAGGAGGAGGTGCTCCAGTTAATGGGGAGCAAGAGGCGGAATGCGAATGCGTTCGCTCAGCTGGCCGACGGCCTGGCTGCCCGGGGTCACCCTGCCCGCACTCCGGACCATGTCCAGAGTAAGGTGAAGGAGCTGCGGCAGGGTTATTCCCGGGCCCGGGATGCGGCCAGCTGATCTGGGGCCGCCCCCGTCACTTGCCCCTTTTACAGGGAGCTCAGGGACATCCTGGGCTCCCGGCACACCTCCTCCCCTCCGGCCACCCTTGACACCTCAGCTGACGAGCCCCAGCAGGCCCTGCAGCCGGAGTCCGACCCGGAGGCAAGCCCCGCACCCCGGGGGCCCCCCCTGGAGGCCATCCCCGGGATATCGCGGCAGGAGGAGGAGGAGGAGGAGGAGGAGGGGGGCTCCTCCTCCGCAGAATCCAGCCTGCAGATCCTCCTCCTGCCATCCCGGAGCAGCAGCAGGGCCTCCGTCCCCCAGGGATCTCCGGACCGTGGGAGTGGACCCACAGGTAGGTACCCCCCTCTGGTGGACACCCCAGGGCTTGAGGGGCGGGGGTAACAGAGATGTGTCCAGGGCCCCCCACACGCTCACATGGCCATGGCCCCAAGGACACCAGGGCCATGGCCCTCACAGCACTGCAGCCGTCAGCCCCTGCCCCCACCACCCTGCATGACAGTGCCATGCCCGATCCCCGGGCCAGGGGGCAGCAGAACCTCGAGGGGCCCCCGGGCGGAGGGGGTGGGACACCCCGCAGCAGCAGCATGTGATGGAGTGGGGGGAGTGCCAAAGGGAGACTCAGGCTACATATGAGCCACCAGAGCCGAGGAGCTCCCAGGGCCAAAGGAGGATCCTGGCGCTATAGCTGGCAGGTGACACCTCTGCCCTGAGCAAACAGGAGGGAGGAGCCGAGCTGGCTTGGAATTGGGGGGCGAGGGCGGGGGCCACAGGTAGAGGCTAGGGGAAGGGAGAGCTGGTAGGCAGCCAGCCAGAGGAGGGGGAAAGCTGCATCCCAGAGGGGCCCCCCTTGGGGTCTTCTCCCCACGACGGGTTGGAAGGACTGTCTCTTCCGACAGCTGGTGCTGTCACTCCTGCCAGAAAGTGGCCATCTGTGGCCTAAGAAACCTCTCCTGCTCTCAGACCCTGCGGGATGAAGTGAGAGTTGCTCCCACCAGGGGACGGGGTGCAGGGCAGGGGGACCCCTGAACCCCATCCATCACAGCAGCATCTCCCGGGGACGGGGATGGGGAACCTGCAGCACAGGGCGGGGGGCACAAAGGCCACGGCTCGGGGCCCACACTAACGCCTGTCTCCATTCTTCTTTCCCCCCTCCTCTCCTGTGTCCTGCACCTGCACCTGCACCATCCGAAGGACCGGAAGAGAGCGCCGGCGAGGCCTCGGTTGTCCCGGAGAGCCCTCCGGGACCCTTGCTTCAGGGCAGCCCCTCGGCGGAGGAACGACCAGCCCCACGGAGGACAAGACGGCGGACCCCGCGCCTGCTACCGGCAGCGGCAACGGACCCCCAGCTGCTGGCCATCCTCCGCCGGCAGCTGGAGGTGTCGGAGCAGCACCTCCGGCTGCAGGAGCAGGCGCTGGCCTGGCTCAAGGAGGCATGGGGGGCCTATATGCAGACATTCAACTGGCTGGTTGACTACCTGGCCCCCCATGCCGCGCCGGCCGAGCCACCGCCCGCCATGCCCGCTCCTGCAGCCCCACCACCAGCTGCTCCAGCCATCGCCGGGCCGTCCGCCGTCGCCCCACCACCTCCCCATGAGGGCCACCGCGCCGAGGGACCCCTGGAGCCACCCGAGACTCGCCGGCGCTGATACCTTCCGGTGCAGCCCGCTCCCACCCAGCCGCGGACCAGACTGCAGGCACGGCGGAGCTCCCGGCCGGGCACACCCAGTGCTGGGCTGTAGGGGCGAGGGGCCCGGGACGTGGCCCCCCCCCTTGTTGTACATAGTTTGGACTGGTTTATTTTGGTGCCCCCATTTGCCCCGTCCCCCCCCTGTAAATAGTTCTCCCCGTTCTCCTCCCTGCTTTTCTTTTTTGTTGATGGCGCACACTGATTTGCTTTCTGGTTGTATTGTTTTATTTGTGCCCATCCTGAATTGGTTGAACGTTTGTCCCTCCTTTTTGGTTTGTGTGTCACATATTTATTTATTTACCAAAAAAAAAAAAATTCGTTAAGACAAAAAAAACATTTACGTTCACCCACAAGTTCGTGATGTCATTTCTCCAGGACAAGTGGCGGGGGTGTGGTGGGGTGCTCCATGTTGTGGGCGTTGGGGCAGGAGTGTGGGGGAGGAAGGGGCGGGCAGTAGGGGGCCTGGGCAGAGTTCACCCCGCAGCCTGTTGGTCGAAGTGGGCCCGCAGGGCCTCCCGGACCCGGGTCCCCTCTGGGTCCACCTGCCGACTGGGGGCAGCAGGTGGCTGCACGTGTGCCCTGCCGGCCTCCGCGGCCCAGCCCTGAAGAAAGGTCTCCCCCTTGCTCTCCACAAGGTTGTGCAGGGCGCAGCAGGCACCCACAATCTGGGGGATGTTGTTGGGGCCCGCATCCAGGCGGGTCAGGAGACATCGCCAGCGTCCCTTGAGGCGGCCAAATGAGCGCTCCACCACCTGGCGCGCACGGTTCAGGCGCTCGTTGAAGCGCTCCTGGCTAGCGGAGATGTGGCCCATGTAGGGGTGCATGAGCCACGGCCGGAGGGGGTAGGCCGCATCTGCGATGACGCAGAAGGGCATGGTGGTGTCCCCCAGAGGGATCTCCCGCTGGGGGATGTAGGTCCCCGCCTCCAGCCGGCGGCACAGGCCCAAGTTCCAGAAAACCCGGGCGTCGTGGGTGCTGCCAGGCCAGCCCACGTAAATGTCCTGGAAACGTCCCCGGCTGTCCACCAAGGCCTGCAGGACGACAGAATGGTAGCCCTTCCGACTGAGGTATCGTCCTCCACTGTGGTGCGGGGCGCGGATGGGGATGTGAGTCCCATCCAGAGCCCCGAAGCAGTTGGGGAAGCCCAGGGTGGCAAAGGCGGCGACAGTGGCATGTGGGTCCCCCAGCCTCACGAGCCTGTGCAGGAGCATGGTGTTGATGGCACTCACGACCTGCAGAGAAAGCACATGGGACAGCCCCAATGAGGGGTGAGCAGGGTGTGCGTGGCCCTGCCCTGCCCTGGCCGCCCTGCCCTGCCCTGCCCTGCCCTGCCCTGGCCCCCCAGCTTTGCCCTGCCCTGCCCTGCTCTGGCCCCCCTGCCCTGCCCTGCCCTGCCCTGCCCTGGCCCCCCTGCTCTGCCCTGGACCCCCTGCCCTGCCCTGCCCTGGCCCCCCTGCCCTGCCCTGGCCTCCCCCTGTGGGTTCTCTTACCTCCATGAGGACAGCCCCGACGGTGGCCTTTCCGACACCAAACTGCTGCCCCACGGATCGGTAGCTGTCCGGAGTGGCCAGCTTCCAGACAGCGATGCCGACCCGTTTCTCCACAGGGAGGGCACGCCGCATGGCAGTGTCCTGGTGCCTGAGTGCGGGGGTGAGCCACTGGCACAGCTCCAGGAATGTCTGCCGGGTCATCCTGAAGTTCCTGAGCCAGTGGTCGTCGTCCCACTCCCCAAGCACCAGCCGCTCCCACCAGTCGGTGCTGGTGGGGTAGCTCCACAGCCGCCGGCATGTGAGGCGGGGGGTGGAGCGGGGTGCTGCAGGGGTAGGGGTTGAGCCCTGCTGCCCTGGGGGCATCTCCTCCCCTGGGGCAAGAAGGTAGTCAGCTGCCTCCCACATGGCATGAGCCAGGGCGAGCCCTGCTCCTGCCGGGAGGGCTGGGTGGACCTCTAGCTGCTGCTGCTGCTGCTGCTGCTGCTGCTGCTGCTGCTGGGGGTCCATGACTGCGGCGCCCGGGGTCTGTGTGCCTGTATGGCTCCTCAGACCGTGTGCTGTGCAGGCTGAGTGTATGTGGGAGGGGCCCTTTAAGGGAGCGGCTAGCTGTTGCCCCGGAAGCGCTAGTCCGCCCCGTGACCCTGTCTGCAGCTGTGCCTGGCATCCCTATTTCGATGTGTGCTACTTTGGCGTGTAGACGTTCCCTCGCTGAGCCTATTTCGATGTTGGGCTGCGCAACGTCGAAGTTGAACATCGACGTTGCCAGCCCTGGAGGACGTGTAGACGTTATTCATCGAAATAGCCTATTTCGATGTTGGCTGCACGTGTAGACGTAGCCATGGAGAGTTTAACGTACATTTAACTCTTTGCACAGTACTTCTCTGGAGGCAGCAGGCAACCCCTTCGCTTTTTGGCCTGACAACCTTGTCGTGGATTCTTCTCAGACAAAATTAGCAAGTGTCCAGAAACATTTAGCCAGGGGGAGACTGGATAGCTCTTTTCACCCACCTGTTGCCACTCTCAACCCACCACACCACGCAGGAGGAAAGGAAGCCCACTACAGTCTAACATAGACTTTTATGGAGTCTTTGGGCCCAGTTCTGGGCTGCAGGGGCAGGTTGCCCAGCTGGGAAGCCTACTAGCACAGAAGGCTACCTGAGAAGGTTAAAGACCTTTTAATGACAGCATGGCATCCCCTTCAGTCTCTGGCCTTGGGGCAGGACGGGACGTTTCCGCGGGGTGAAGCTATGATTAGAGCAATCCACATGTGGTTACGCAGTAGTATGTTTCCTGAGTGAGCCACTGCAGGTGCCAGGGGCAGCTTTAATTTATATGAGGGAACAGCTGGGCTCGGAATATGAAATGTAAGAAGGCAACTGACATCTGCCTTCGCCAAGGGGCGCAGTAATCAGGTAGATTTTATCACAAATATTTATTTCTACAGAAACTGTTTCCAGAAGACTGAGTAATGGCCTCTTCCTGCTCTGGTCCAGACAGGGCCCGGTGCTGGGGTGGGCTCCCATACAAAGCCACTCTAAGGTTGAACAGGCAGTACCCATGCTGCTTCCAACCCTTTTACAGGTTCCACAGTGCTGTTTGTGCAAACCTCAGAGCCCTGGACAGCTCCCCATGGCCAAGCATTCACTCTTGGCTAGATTTTCTTACCAGGGCTAACAACAGCCCCGCAGCCTCTCTGCTTGCAATGGGAAGATTTTCACGGGGGGGCTTTGACTTAGCACTGCAGTACTGGGCAGACCCGTGCAGTGAATTGACTTCAATCGACATGACTAAAGTAAAAGTTCCAGCTCGTTTCCATGGGAAGTGGGAGGGCAGCGCTGTGTTCCCAGTGCTATAATTAGACATCGAATGTTAGGATTAACATGGTTTGTTTTATTGGCACTCATGAACATAAGCCACTTCCCCTCATGGCCCTATGGACTCTGCAGCTTTTGGTCATGTCAGTGAATGTCGGAGTGCAGAATGAGTGTTTCTGGTCTCAGGTGGGTCTGACAATGATAAGGCGTAACAGGAATAATAGGTTTTGAGATTCTGTCACTTCTGAAGCAAGCTCCTCCCATAATCATAGAATCATAGGGCTGGAAGGGACCTCAGGAGGTCATCTAGTCCAGCCCCCTGCCCAAAGCAGGATCAACCCCCACTAAGTCATCCCTGCCAGGATCTTGTCAAGCCGGGACTTAAAGACCACGAGGGATGGAGAATCCACCACCTCTCTGGGCAACACATTCCAAAGCTTCATCATCCTCCTGATAAAGTAGTTTTTCCTAATATCTGACCTACACCTGTCCCTCTTCAGCTTCAGACCATTACTCCTTGTTCTGCCAGCTGACACCACTGAGAACAGTTTCTCACACTCCTCTTTAGAGCTCCCCTTCAGGAAGTTGAAGGCTGCTATTAAATCACCCCTAAGTCTTCTCTTCTGTAAACTAAACAAGCCCAAATCCCTCAGCCTATCCTCATAGGTCTTGTGCTCCAGACCCTTAATCATTTTTGTTGCCCTCCACTGAATCTGCTCCAGCACATCCACATCCTTTTTATACTGGGGGACCCAAAACTGAGCACAATATTCCAGAGGTGGCCTCCCCAGTGCCAAGTAGAGGGGAAGAACCACTTCTCTAGATCTGCTCAAAATGCTTGTCATAATGCACCCTACTATGCCATTAGCCTTCTTAGGTACAAAGGCACACTGTTTACTCATATCCAGCCTTTCATCCACCATAACCCTTAGGTCCCTTTCCATCATACTGCTGCTTAGCCAGTTGGTCCCCAGCCTATAACAATACTTGGGATTCTTCCACCCCAGGTGCAGGAGGCTATACTTCTTGTTGAACTGCATGAGGTTTCTTTTGGCCCAGTCCTCCAATTTATCAAGGTCACTCTGGATTCTCTCTCTATCCTCCAATGCATCTACCTTTCCCCCTAGTTTTGTGTAATCTGCAAACTTGCTGAGGGTGCAATCCAGTCCCCCATCCAGGTCATTAATAAAGATGTTGAATAACACTGGCCCCAGAACCAAGCCTTGCAGCACTCCGCTTGAAACAGACCGCCATCCAGATATTGACTGCTACCCATTGGGCCTGACCATCAAGTCAGCTTTCTATCGATCTTATAGTCCATGGTTCAATCCATATTTCCTTTATTTATTGGCAAGAATGTTGTTGGAGACTGTATCAAAAGCTTTGCTGAAGTCAAGGTATATCACATCCACTGACTTCCCCATGTCCACAGAGCCTGTTATCTCATCACAGAAGCTAATCAGATTGCTCAGGCCAGACTTGCCCCTGGTGAATCTATGTTGACTACTTTTGATCACTTTTCTCTCTTCCAAGTGCTCCAAAATAGATTCTTTGAGCATCCCCTCCATTTTCCCAGCGATTGAGGTAAGGCTGACTGATCTATAATTTCCTGGATTGTTCTTGTTTCCTTTTTTAAAGATGGGCACTACGTTTGCCTTTTTCCAGTCATCCAGAGTCTGTTGCGATCTCCAAGAGTCTTCAAAGATAATGGCCAAAGGCTCAGCAATGACATCTGCCAATTCCCACAGTGCTGTTGGATGCATTAAATCTGGACCCATGGATTTGTGTGCGTCTAGTTTTTCTAGATAGCTCAGAACTTGTTCCTTCCCCACAGATGGCTGCCCTCCACCTTCCCATACTGCATTGTCTAGGACCGTAGTGTGGGAGTTGACTTTGTCCATGAAACTGAGGCAAAAAAAGCATTGAGTACTTCAGCTTTTCTCAAAGCATCTGTCATAGGTTACCTCTCTCATTCAGTAATGGCCCCACACCTTCTCTGATAACCTGCTTATTGTTAACATGTCTGTAGAAACCCTTCTTTTTACCCTTCACATCCCTTGCCAGCTGCAGTTCTAATTGTGCTTTTGCTTTCCTGATTACTCCCCAGCCTTCTCCAGCCATATGTTTATACTCCTCTTTAGTCAAATGTCCATGTTTCCATTTCTTGTATGCATCCTTTTTGAGTTGAAGCTGACTAAGGATTTCCCTGCTATGGTAGGCAACCAGCTTGGCTGGTTTGCATTTCTTACTATGCAGCAGAATGATTTGTTCCTGTGTCTTCAGTAAAACCTCTCTAAAATACTGCCAGTTCTCTTGCACTCTTTTCCCCTGCCATTCCAGTATGGTGCCCCAAAGAGCTGAAAATGTGTTTTAGTCACAGCCATGGACATGAGACGTCCTATGCAGAGTCTGTGAACCTGAGTAGTTCTATTTTGCCCTCCTTAATGTTCCCTCTAATTTTTCCATCCTTGTGCAGAATAAATGTTGTGTTCATGAGGCTTGTTCTGATGGGCACTACCACTAGAAACAGGCTGCTGGTTGTAGGCAGATTTAGGTGTTCTGCCAGTCACCTGGGCAGCTCCTGGAGCTCTCCTGGGCAGCTGTCCCAGCGCTCAGCTTACAGGGAACCCTGCCCTCCATCCCTTTCCATATTTCATTGTTCCATTAATCAGACTAAAGAAAAATTTGCCACACATCTGAGAAAAGGAAAAATGCTGTGATTATACAGGAAATGGGGTGGGAACCCTCCTGAGGTGTAATCATTCTAGTGTCATTAGCCCTTCTCCACTGAGAGGAACATCAAAGGTGGGAATGAAAGAATGTGCTCTTGTATTACTCAGCATACACAAGTGGTTACATCAGAGCATGAAATCTCTACAATTTGAATGCATCTCTGACAAAGACAGTATTAGCCTTGCTATGGTACATGACCCAGCAGCGTCCTAATGGCTGGCAGGGAAGGAATGACATTTACAAACACCATAAGGTTGGCACTCACGGGAAATAGGCAAATAGTCAGCCAGTTAGTGCTAACAAGTGGGGTTGGACACACGTCAGTGTTAGCTGCTCCAAGGCAAGACAGTGACTGGATTCTGGGTGGACCCACTCATGAGACAGAACACATCATACGGTCTTTCATGGGGCTCAGCCTAGGAATCCTGTCCCCCTTGTCTCTCACACCCACAGTGGGCTGTTATTAAACATGTTGCCCTGATGAAGCACGTGAGGTGCTGGGCAGATGACAGGCTCCCCAGTGGCCAATTCACAGAGCATCATAGTCTGTGACCTCCCAGTCACACACAGCATTCGTGCCCCTTGACAGGAGAAAAGACCTTCTGAACGACAAGCACCACAGCGGTGCGAAGGGGCATCTGGGTACACCGGCAGCCGTCAGATAAAGAGCTGGGCAGTGACCTACCAGTGCATGTCAGAGGTTTGTCACAATGAAAGGAAAACAATGAACAAGGGATATTCTTGAACTGGCCATAGGACAGCACAGCACTGAGAACCTCTAGGATGTGTGGCCTGAAGAATATAGCCTAGGATAGACTGTAATGTATCAAAGCTGACCTATAACCTGTGTAATCGAAAGATGTTTCCTTTAAAAAAAAAATCCTTTAAGATTGAAGGGCCTTGAATCGCCCTTCCCTTTGCAAAGGCCAGACCAGATTAACCCCTAGCCTGTTTGACATTGGGGCGAGCAAAGCAGCCACATCAGCTATGGGATTTGTCATCAGCCACTGCCATATGATAGGGTAAATGCAGGTTTTCACCTGTTCCAGAGGTGAATGATCAACTTCAAAAGCCTAGGACCCAAAGCTCATTCACGCAGAGAGAGAGAGAGAGATGCATTTTCATCCTGAGGAACGTACATGCCTGATCACCCACAGGGAGATCTGAGGTGCACCATAAGATGTGCAAGTGATTCACAGGCTAGCTGGCCCTGAAGCCAAACCAGGGACTGCCTTGCCTGAGACTTTTCTGCTTGTCCCAGCTGAAGGTAGTGTGGCAACTGAAGGATGTTTCCTGACTGCAGCTGGGAAAAGACTCTACAGGCTGGAGAGCTTGTCTGACGGGGGAGAGACTGCAGAGCGGGAGGGACTCCCTTACAGGCAGAAGACCTCACAGGGAGCAGAGTGAGGCTCCATGGATAGGACCTCTGAGGTAGGGCATAATCAGGTGGAAGGGTTTGCAGGGAGCCTCATGAACTCCTGGGGGTAAGCCCTGAGCTCGGTCTTACCAGCAGGAGGGAGAACCCTAGGGAAGCTTTCAGAGTCCCCGGCAGTGAGGAAGGACAGGGCCAAGAAGGCAGTTAGGGAAACCTGGGTAAGACAAGAAGTGACAGAGGAGGAAGATCATGGAAGCAGATTAGTCTCTATCCCTGCATCATTGTCATTAGAGAAACTGCACTGGAGATGATTGGCCACACAATTGCCCCGGTCTGGTCAAAACCAGTTAAGGGATGATCCCATGTGCCTGGGCAGATCAAAACCCAGTAGGCAGATGATTGGGTCAGTGATGAGAGAGATTAATGGTGATCATCGCTGGCCATTTGCTGTGCCAAGCGGATTCGCCAGCATGTCCTGTAATGCCTTAAGTGACCATAACATTGCACCCAGAAAACAGGTAAATTGGTTGGTGGCTGAAGAGATCTGAGCACAGAGGCTAGTCACTATTCTCCAGATCTTGGCCAGGAGCATCCTGGAGGTCCCTCTCAGAGATTATGGGTTGGTGCTTTCTTTGCTTTCTTTGCAGTAACAATCCACATAGCTTTAAAGTCTCCGTTGACCAGCTTCGCATAAGATGAGTAATACCAAATAGGAGAACCGCAGAGTCTGAGGGCTGATAGTCTGTGTCCAGGTGTTCATACCCCCAGCTGAGCTGGCCAGTCTTCTGAGCAAATTGTTCCAAGTACTAACTCTGAACAGGTTATAGACCTGCCATAACCACTTGAGAGAGACAGTAGTCAATGTCCTGCCAAGGCAAACCATTGGCTATTTTACCTGTGATTTGCGCTTATATCATACAGCTGGAACATGGTAGAAACTGTCTTGGAAATGCTCAGCTGCAGCACCATCAACTATGGTAGATTAGATTCTGAGGGAAGACCAATAAGAACAGGTCAGTGGAGTCCAGGAAGCACAGAAGAGCTGGACATCTACTTTGGACTTTTGCTTACTGATTTTGTTACCCCAAAAGGGCTGAGTCTACACTAGCAAGTTCTTTCAGAAAATCCATTCCTTTTTCAAAAGAACACGTGGAGTGTCTACACAGAAAATGTGCTCTTTCAGTCCAAAATTGAACTCATGTGGCTTTTCGTTTGGAAGCCCTCTTCTGCTCTGGAATCAGGAAGAGTGCCTTCTTTTGAAATCCACTTTCAGAAAAAGGTACGTGTAGATGCTCTGCAGGACCTTTTTACAAAAAAGCAGTCCTCAAGGTGCTGGATTTTTCGATCCTTGGCCTATTCTTTCGAAAGAGTGGGGGCTTTGTGGATGCTGTCTAACAAAAGAGCGGATCTATATTTTAATCCACTTTTGTGTGTGTGAGTGCGCTCTTTGAAAGGTTTTTTATTTTGGAAGTTTCTTGTGGAAGAACTTCTTTTAAAAGATCGTTGTAGTGTAGACACAGCCAAGGGGTCTGAACTTTGCACTTGTGCAGAAGGTTCAGCAATAGAAGACCAAAGGAGAGGCAACTAGCCAGCAGGAGGTGCTGGATGGGAGACTCCCATGGAGCAAGCCGAAAAGAGTAGCAATGATGGGCTGTCTTTCCATATGTGCTGCCCTAGACAGAAAGGGACAGACCTACTGTCTGTGCACGCACCTTGTGTGATCCCACCTCTTGCTGAATATGCAGATAGGTACTGAGGCATTCCTGGAAAAACAAGTGGTGCGTAATGCCCATTGATTCCTGTGGGTATCTGTGGCAGGACAGACTTTGAATCCAGGTCTCCTTAATATTTGAGCCATTGTTCATCTCTATAACCACCAAATTAACTCTGTGTGGGAATTGTTCACCAAGCTAGGAGAGAAGTAAGTCTCACTTGTCTCCTGTTTCTGTTTCACTGCTGAGGAATGGAAAGCTTAGCTTCTGTAGCCTAGGAAACCAAATTCAAAGGCTGCTCTGACCTTCCTCAAAGAAGAGTGTACATAAGTGTTTAAATGAATGTTGTGTTGCTGAGAAGCCACTCTATCAGACTATCTGAATGGCTAGTAAATGATGCTTTTATCATCTCCTGGGAAGGATCTGCCACATCCGGGACATAGATAACCTTATAATCCCTCAACTGCACTGGTCAGGATTGGAAAAGCAACAAAATGTTGAAGGAATAGCACACAGGGACACTAGTGTTATATTGGAAATGTTTTTCATCCTAATAGTCCTACTTGGCTGTTATGCATTGCGCACGACTGGCAAGGCAGAAACCCATTTGTCAGATAATGCTTGGTGAAAACGCTTATCCTGGCAATAGATCATTTTAGCATGTAGCATTTTGAGACCTCTCTGAGCGTGTTTATAGATTGACTGACTCATTTCTTCTGTCTGGGCCAGCCATGCCCATCCACTGGAAACTGTATCTGCACATTCTACAGAACTATTCGCTCTGACTTGGTTTCGGTTGTTGCTTTTTGATGTTTTTCAGACAAGCAGGAACTAATCCTCTGTGGGGTTCAAATGCTCCTCCTGTTAGTGTACATTTTAGCTATGCTGTGTGTATGGGCATGCTGGGATTCATATCCCAAAAGGACATGTGAATATGAAGTAGGAAGAACTCTAGCTACTCCATACTACCTGGCCAGGCAGCTGAGCTTCATGGCTGACTTTAAAGACACTGAGCCCTGGTGTGCATGACAGAAGGCATGGGAGAAATAGCACATTTAATGCATGGGAACCCTTAAGCCTCCAGCCGCTGCAACTTCTAGAACTGACCATAAAGCCAGCTCTGGAAAGGAACTGGGCTCCCTGTGGGGGCACTTGGTTCTGTGCTGACTCACCAGGCAGAACTCCACCTAGCAACCAAGTCTCACGGCTGCCTGGAACGCGCTTGGCCCTCCGCAGAATGGGGTCAAGCCGAGGTGTTGAATTCTCTTCTTGCCCAGAATTGCTCAACCCCTCCCACCTGCTCCAGGCCCCAACCCCACTCTACCCCTTCCCCCAAATTCCTGTCCCCACCCATCTCTTTCACATCTCCTCCCAAGTAACCCCTGACCCTGCTCCTCTCGCACCCTCTCAGAGCTCGATTGCCTGATTCTGTCACCTGCATGGAAGCCCAGGCTGCCTATATGCAGGGGGAGTGTTAAACACCTAAAAATAGATCTTGCTGACACAAGCAAAGTGAGTGGGGAGCTCCCTAGAGTAGTCCTTGGAGACAGGGAGCAAATCAGGGGACCCGAGGTAGCCCTCGGAAATGAGGAGTGGAGGGGGAACCCAAGGTAGCTCTTGGAGACGGGAAGCAGAGGGGGGACCCGAAGTAGCCCTCAGAGATGGGGTGCAGAGCAGGCGACCTGAGGTAGCCCTCAGAAATGGGAAGCGGGGGAGGGACCTGAGGTAGACTTTGGAGATGGGGAGTGGAGGGGGAACTCGAGGTAGCCCTTGGAAAATGGGGGGGGCAAGGTTAAGCCCTTGGAGATGGGGAGCAGAGCTGGGGACCTGAGGTAGCCCTCAGAAAAGGGAAGCAGAGGGGGAGACCTAAGGTAGCCCTTGGAGATGGGGAGTGGAGGGGGGACTCAAGGTAGTCCTCAAAAGCAGGGAGCAGAGGGTGTGACCTAAGCACTCAAAAGGAGTGTTGGGACCAAGGGCTGAGTGGGAGGAAGGCACTTCCCATTCACTGGGATTTAGGCTCTTGAGCCCTTTCCTGGAGTTTGGCACCTAAAACCCAGCTCATAAAAAAGGAGTAGGCAGCATCCTTGTCGTCTTGGTACCCTACTGACTGTGGCTAGTGCACTTACCTGGGTTTAGGAGATCTGGGTTCAAATCCTCCCCTCGCCTGCTGCGGAACAGCAATTTGAAGCCATATGACTGTCTTAACCTGTGGAGTAATGGCTATTCTAGGCTGCATCTCTGCATTGCCCATTGACCTGCTGCTCACAAACAGGGAAGAACTAGAAGAAGAAACAGAACTGGGTGGCAACCTGGGCTGCAGTGATCATGAGATGGTAGATTTCAAGATATTGGGAAAAGGAAGAAAGGTGGGCAGTAAAATACAGACCCTTGATTTCAGAAGAGCAGACTTCAACTCCCTCAGAAAACTGATAGGCAGGATCCCCTGTGAAGCTCAGATGAAGGGGAAAGGAGTTAGGAGTACGGGCAGTATTTTAAAGAAGCCTTATTGAAGGCACAGGAACAAAACATCCCAATGCTCAGGAAGAAAAGCAAACCTGGTGGGCAACCAGCTTGGCTTACAAAGGAAACCCTTGGTGAGCTCCAACTCAAAAAGGATTTGTATAAGAAGTGGAAACTTGGACAGATGACTAAGAAGGAGTATAAGCATATGGCTGCAGAATGTCGGTCAGTAATCGGGAAAGTGAGAGCACAACTGGCACTGTAGATGGCAAGGAATGTGAAGTGCAACAAGGAGGGTTGCTACAGGCATGTTAACAATAGGAGGTTGTGGGGCAGTTACTGGATGAGGGAGGTAACCTAATGACAGATGTTGTGGGAAATGCTTTTTTTTGACCCTGTCTTCACAGACAAGGTCAACTCCCAGACCATGCATTCCACACAGCAGTATGGGAAGGAGGTGGGCAGCCGTCAGTGGGGAAAGAACAGGTTAAAGGCTATTTAGAAAAGCTAGACGCACACAGATCCATGGGTCCAGATTTAATGCATCCAACGGTACTGAGGGAATTGGCAAATGTCATTGCAGAAGCGTTGGCCATTATCTTTGAATGCTTGTGGGGACTGGGAGAGATCCCTGATGACTGGAAAAAGCCAAATGTAGTGCCCATCTGTAAAAAGAAAAGAAAGAAAATCCAGGGGACTACAGACCAGTCAGCCTGACCTCAGTCCGTGGAAACATCATGGAATCCTCAAGGAATCCATTTTGAAGCACTTGGAAGACGGGGAAAGTGGCCAAGAGTAGACAACATGGATTCACCTAGGGCAAGTCCTGCCTGACCAATATGATTAGCTTCTATGATGAGATAACTGGCTCAGTGGACATAGGAAAGTCAGTGGATGTGATATACCATGACTTTAGCAAAGCTTTTGATGCAGTTTCCCACAGTACTCTTACCCATAAGTTAAAGTAGTATGGATTGGATGCACGGACTGTGAGATAGACAGAAAGTTGGCTTGATGGTCAGGCCCAGCAGGTAGCAGTCAGTGGCTCAATGTCTGGTTGGCAGTTGATTTCAAATGGCGTGCCCCAAAGATCAGTTCTGGGGCTCTGATTTTTTCATCATCTTCATTAATGACCTGGATGAGAGGATGGATTGCACCCTCAGAAAATTTGTGGATGACACTATGTTAGGGGGACAGCTAGATACATAGGAGAGTAGGGATAGGGTCCAGAGTGACTTAGATAAATTGGAGGGTTGGGCCAAAATTGATCTGATGAAATTCAACAGGGAGAAGACCAGAGTCCTATGCTTGAGACCGAAGAATCCCAAGCATTGTTACAGGCTGAGGACTGACTGACTAAGTAGCAGTGACACAGAAGAGGACTTGGGGATTACAGTGGATGAGATGCTAGATGAGTGTGCCCTTGTAGCCAAAAAGGTTAATGGCACATTAGGGTGCATTAGGAGGAGCATTCCCAGCAGATTGAGAAGTTATTATTCCCCTCTATTTGGCACTGGTGAGGCAACATCTGGAGTACTGCGTCCAGTTCTGTCCCCCGCACACCCCAGTATAGAAAGGATGTGGACGCATTGGAGCAAGTCCAGAGGAGGGCAACAAAAATTAATAAGGGGCCAGGGCACATGACCTATGAGGAGCAGCTGAGGGATCTGGGCTTATTGAGTTTGCAGAAGAGAAGAGTGAGGGGCAGTTTGATAGCAGCCTTCAACTTCCTGAAGGGGGGCTCTAAAGAGGATGGAGAGAGACTGTTCTCAGTGGTGACAGATGGCAGAACTAGGAGCAATGGTCTGAAGTTACAGAGGGGGAGGTGTAGGTTGGATACTCAGAAAAACTGTTTGACCAGGAGGGTGATGAAGCACTGGTATGTGCTACCTAGAGAGGTGGTGGAATCTCTGTCCCTAAAGATTTTTAAGTCCCAGCTCAA
The DNA here is from genome assembly GCF_033958435.1 of Carettochelys insculpta. Classification (NCBI taxonomy): domain Eukaryota; kingdom Metazoa; phylum Chordata; order Testudines; family Carettochelyidae; genus Carettochelys; species Carettochelys insculpta. The sequence goes on from NC_134140.1 coordinate 137,494,546, forward strand.
CAAAGTCCTGGCTGGGATGAGTTAGTTGGGATTGATCCTGCTTTAGGCAGGGGTTGGACTAGATGACCTCCTGAGGTCCCTTCCAGCCCTAGGATTCTATGAATCTGTGTTGTGTAAATAACAGGAGTAATTGTGTTGTGCTGATTACTACAGAAAACATTAAACATTTGTCACCACTATCTCTGCCTTACCCAGAGCAAAACTAGAGGGAAACAACTATATCCAACATCAAATCAAAAACTCCACTTTTACTGTGACAATGTCATCTCTGGCTTAATTTTACCTTCTGTCTGTTATCAGCAGAAGCATGCTCGTGGCACACAAAACTTGAAAAGAGAGGAAGCTGGAGCTCGAACCCCAAGGGGAAAAAACAACCACTGGAAAAATTCTAGCTAAGCAGGGAAAGGGAAAAAGGCTGTAATTTACTTGTTTAAGTACTATTGTGGTGCTTTTTATGAAGCCCTTCTTAAAGACGTGCGTCTCTTTTGCTGAGCAAGTCAGTGGGAATGGGGGCAGAGAAAGGGGCATTGGGAGTAGAGATGTTTTGTGATATTTAGACTAATATTTTCTTGCCGAAGTATTCTGTAAGAACATTTACTGATACATTGAACTGAATGGGTTTTTAATGGTATGTGGATACAAAATCTAACCCCCTGTGAAGGGCTGAGTTAAAGAGCCACACACAGAGCCCATTTGGGAAACACACAGCTTCTTACTGGTCTGCTCTTGACCTGCCGTGCTGCTCTCGTGTAAGTTAATATGACCTTTAAACCAACTGGAGCTGCATCAGTGGCACGGAGCCCATTTTGGCAGACGCCCACGTCAGACATGGATGAAAACTGAATGAAAATCAGTAAAACTTTCACAGAATTTTTTTTTTAAAAATCTGTTAGACGTTTGCACTACGGGAGGTCTATTGGGTTCTTTTTCAACCACTGAGGGAAAAAATGCAACCAGCTGTAGAGGTTAGTTTTAAGACCAAACCAAACCAAACCATGAGGGAGGAGCTCGATAAAAATTTTCAACAAAAGTGACAAAATTCAGAGCACTTCAAACAGCGTAATTCTTGTGTTTTAAGACATATTATTTCTCTTAGGCCTTCTCTCAGGCACACCCTGGTTTAAAAAAAAAAGAGTAAATCTCCCAGAGTCTACACATTGATATGGTACTGGTGTGGTACAAGATTCGGCCCAATTACTTATTTAAATTTTTCTTCCTTGATCTTGTCTGTCTCCTGCGGCTTTCCTCTCTTGAGACTTTTTCATGGTGATCTTAGAAAATGAGACACTAGGACCACCATTTCCCTCTGTGCTTGGATTTTTTTTTCTTTCTCAGCTTTGTTTTCAGATTTATCCAGCTTCATTCAGAACCTTCCTTAACAAACACACTGAGCAGCTCTATTGTGAGGCACTGCTGAGGAACACCTTTCAGGCAGCCCAGTTAAAATCCAAAGAGGAAGACAGCAATGTAGTTGTTTTTAGGTCAGTGTTATTGACCCCAATACTTTATGATGGCTGGTAAGCCTGACTGAGTGCATGGTGCTGTAAGATTAGCCAAAATGACATGTTCTTTCAACTGAGCATACATTCCAGAGGCCTGGAGACCAATTAAAATAAAGCCTCTGCTGCTTTCTAAGCAAACAGCCAGAGAAAACCAAAGAGTAATACTTCACACAAGTGACAGCATTAAAGAAACCTTACTTGCGCACAGAGTTTTAAAGATATGGGAGTACTTACCAGTCATTAGGTATGTTCATGAACTGTCAGATTTTCAATTAACAATGGACTTCCCCTCACCACAAACTTGTGAAGTTTGCTCTTATGGATGATGTAGAAGAAAATTCTGTAGCATATACACCAGATCAAAAAACTGTCTACCAAGAAGAAATCAGCTCATTTTTTTTTTTTGGTCCATTCGTAAATACAAAGCCATCATAAGACCAGTCACATTGTGTGTCAAGCCATCTGATGAATTAAACATAACTATTTAGCACCAGACTTTTCGCAAGAGACTGCAAATTTAGTTTTACAGATGAGTAGGCAAAATGTCCAAAAGGGCCAGTAATATCAAGAGGCAAACTTAACTTGAGAAAATCGTGTCTATGGCCTGCGCAACTTTGGGATTGCTCAATATGTTCTCTGAAAGGGAAGCTGAGCAATAAACCTACATACACAATTGCAAGAAAGGTGCCTAACCTGCCTAGTGTCAGAGGGCAAGCCAAGTGAGTCTGTATCTTCAAAAACAACAAGAAGTCCTGTGGCACCTTATAGACTAACAGATATTTTGGAGCATAAGCTTTCATGGGCAAAGACCCGCTTCATCAGATGCATGAGTTGGAGGTTCCAGAGGAGGGTTTAACTATACAGGCTTATGAAAAGGAGGGAGTCTCAAGGCCCTCCCCTTCACTGAGAATCCCTCCTTTACATAAGCCCATATATTTAAACCCCCCTGTGGAACACCCCACTCATGCATCTGACGAAGCAGGTCTTTGCCCACGAAAGCTTATGCTCCAGAATATCTGTTAGTCCATAAGGTGCCACGAGACTTCTAACCTGCTTAGTTTTTCATTTGTTATCTCTAAGAGTAACTGAAAGTAAGAAAGGGTTAGAACATAAGAACATAAGAATGGCCATACTGGGTCAGACCAAAGGTCCATCAAGCCCAGCATCCCATCTGCCGACGGTGGCCAATGCCAGGCGCCCCAGAGAAGGAGAACAGAAGACAAGTGATTTATCTCCTGCCATCCATCTCCTGGATGTGCCAAAAGAGGCACAAGTTATAGAAGAAAAGAAAATACAGAACAATGCAGCCTGGGTCTCAGATTTCTATATTGGAAGATTCCTAATAAATTGTTCCACAGGACTCCTGAGGGCAAGACGATCTCCTCCAGGAGTATGCTGTGTGGGACTCTGGTCTCTCCTGCACTGCTTAGGAAAAGGCACCATTTTAGGAAGTAAATTTTCAACATCGATGTTTGAGTTTCACCTGTTTGGATGTCGATGTCTGTCCTTGGAAACGCCGTGTGTCCAACAGCTAAGCACTGTGTAGAGACACGAAGGTACTCCGCAATGTGCTGTCAGAGCCCTGCAACACAGCCTCCATCTGAGTTTCCGCACAGTTGTGGCTGTTTGTTTAGAACCATGATCCAGCAATGCTTATGGAGGATCCCAATGCATGTGAAGGACGGGGAAGGTTGTCAGATTTCACCCTATGCAGTCATTGATTCGAACAGGACAATCATTGGTTTCACAGAATCATATCATAGAACACTAGGACTGGAAGGACCCCAAGAGGCCATCGAGTCCAGCCCCCTGCCCCCATGGCAGGACCAAGTACTGTCTAGACCATCCCTGACAGACATCTATCTAACCTGTTCTTAAATATCTCCAGAGATGGAGATTCCACAACCTCCCTTGGCAATTTATTCCCGTGGTTGACCACCCTGACAATTAGGAGCTTTTTCCTGATGTCCAATCTAAACCTAAACCTCCCTTGCTGCAGTTTAAGCCCATTGCCTCTTGTTCTATCCTCAGAGGCCAAGAAGAACAAGTTTTCTCCTTCCTCCTTATGACTCCCTTTTAGATACCTGAAAACCGCTATCATGTCCCCCCTTAATCTTCTATTTTCCAAACTAAACAAGCCCAATTCTTTCAGCCTTTCTTCATAAGTCACATTCTCTAGACCTTTAATCATTCTTGTTGCTCTTTTCTGGACCCTTTCCAATTTCTCCGCATCTTTCTTGAACTGCGATGCCCAGAACTGGACACAATACTCCAGCTGAGGCCTAACCAGTGCAGAGTAGAGCGGCGGAATGACTTCTCATGTCTTGTTCACAACATACCTGTTAATACATCCCAGAATCATGTTTGCTTTTTTTACAACAGCATCTCACTGTTGACTCATATGTAGCTTGTGGTCCTTTATAACCCCTAGATCCCTTTCTGCCATTCTCCTTCCTAGACAGTCACTTCCCAATCTGTATGTGTGAAATTGATTGTTCCTTCCTAAGTGGAGCACTTTGCATTTGTCTTTCTTAAACTTCATCCTGTTTACCTCAGACCATTTCTCCAATTTGTCCAGATCATTTTGAATTTTAACCCTATCCTCCAAAGCAGTTGCAACCCCTCCTAGCTTGGTATCATCTGCAAACTTAATAAGCATACTTTCTATGCCAATATCTAAATTGTTGACGAAGATATTGAACAGAATCGGTCCCAAAACAGACCCCTGCAGAACCCCACTTGGTATACCTTTCCAGCAGGATAGAGAACCACTTGTAAATATGCTCTGAGTATGGTTATCCAGTCAGTTTTGCACCCATCTTATAGCCCCATCTAAGTTGTATTTGCCTAATTTATGGGTAAGAATATCATGCGAGACCGTATCAAATGCCTTACTAAAGTCTGGGTTTGAATGGCACAGCATCATAAATGAATTCCCAGGGTTGTATGGAGTGAGTTGACTGCTTTAATTGAATTCCCAATTACCCATTAGGAAAAATGAAATCACGATTACACTAGAAAACTCCTGCTGGCAACGTTAGAGTAACCCATGTATGTTACTGGCTGGTCCCTGGTTACTGACTGGTACCTGGTACTTAGGGCAGCAAAAAGTATTGAGTTTACTGCAATAGTGAAAGAACAATCTTATCGTCCATGTGAACAGCTTCTGAAAATGTGCTCCATTTACACCATGGCCTGTCCTTGCAGTTCTAATGTTAGCCACCTGGTGCGATAGAGCCAGCAAAGGGCTCAGCTCACTAAGTTATGCTAAGCCTATGGGCAGACATCCCAAAAGTAGTCAGCAGAATGATGATTTTTGTTAACCATGAAGGCAGCCAGTTTTGACAAAGCTTCTGAGAGACTGAACGTAGTGTAGCAGTCAAACAAAGTAATATTCTTGAGGTTCATTTAAATTCTCTTCACACACAGCCTGTCAGAATCCCAGTTACTGCTAGAATAAAGTAAAACAAGGAAAGATCCTACCAACCTTTCTGGAGCTCTACACAAGGCTGGAAACTGGCATTGGTGGGTTCACAAGTAACTTGTCAGCAGGTTGCCCTTCTTATTAATTTTTCCTTCTGGCTGAGACTGAATGATTTCACTGGCTCAAGCTCCCCACAGCTTTAGAAGTAAGGAATAATTTCTACCTCTGAGAGCAGAGCTGGGCAATTGGCTGCAAAACCTGAAATCCTAATACCCAAGTGTTCTTCCTGTACTGAGTTGATGTCTTGATGTGCTCTTCCTCTGCAAGTCATGCCCTCAGTGCAGGAAACACTGAGCAAAATTCTGTGGATTGTGCTAGGTAAGAGGTCAGACTAAGTAGTTCTAATGGTCCCTCTGGCCTTAACATCTTTCACTCTATTAATTTCACCCTTGTGCAGTTGGCTGGCTCAGAGGCTGTGAAGAATTGACGTCCCATTTAACTGCTCCTGAATAGGGATTAAGTGGGACTTGAATGGTATTGAGGTCTTATGCAGGGATTAGTCACCGGGTGACAGTGTAATAGTCTCATGCTCTGCACTGTGCTGTGATTGATGAGCTTGTATGTGTGGAAGGCATAAAATTCAGGTACCCAGCTGATGCCAGTGAAAAGACTAACAAATCTGGAAAGTCAGCACAAATGTCCACTCAGCTAAAAAGAGGAGCAAGTGAGCTCTTCTGCCAGATCAGACCTGAGTTCCTTTATTCCAGGGCCCCATCTCCAGCTCGTCCAGCAACAGATTCTTTCAGAGGCAGGTATAAGAAACCTGGCAGGGAAGAGTTAGGTGATAATCTGACCCTAGGAGCAGTTTTTTCTCCTACCCCCTTAGATTCTTAGACTGTCATGTGATAAAGCAACTATGTCCTGTTTGATGAGTTTGGCCCTTATTCATGCAATTGTGGACGGTCTCATTATCCGTCTCAGCACCAGCCTGGTTTGCTTTGTTTTCAGGCCCAGCCCCACTCTTGCCCTTGGCGTGTTCTGGCAGGGGCAGTTTGCTGCTCTCTTTAAAGCGTTTCCAGGAGGGAGCGGTGAAAAGGCATGTGATGAATGTTGAATGGAACATTGTCTGGGAACCCCTAGGTGGAATGTTCTGCAGCAGGTTTTCAAAACAGCTCGGCTCCAATCTGGGCACCTGAAGGAAGGGGGCAGACTGAGCAGAAAATCTGACCTTATTGGCCCAAACTATAGGGCAAATCCTTACCGGTAATTAATACACTCAAAGGACATCTGCGGGCTATGTCTACACGTGAAGCCTACATCGAAGTAGCTTATTTCGATGAATAACGTCTACATGTCCTCCAGGGCTGGCAACGTCGATGTTCAACTTCGACGTTGCGCAGCACCACATCGAAATAGGCGCTGCGAGGGTACGTCTACACGCCAAAGTAGCACACATCGAAATAAGGGTGCCAGGAACAGCTGCAGACAGGGTCACAGGGCGGACTCAACAGCAAACCACTCCCTTAAAGGGCCCCTCCCAGACACAGTTGCACTAAACAACACAAGATCCACAGAGCCGACAACTGGTTGCAGACCCTGTGCATGCAGCATGGATCCCCAGCTGCAGCAGCAGCAGCCAGAAGCCCTGGGCTAAGGGCTGCTGCCCACGGTGACCATAGAGCCCCGCAGGGGCTGGAGAGAGAGCATATCTCAACCCCTCAGCTGATGGCCGCCATGGCGGACCCTGCTATTTCGATGTTGCGGGACGCGCAACGACTACACGGTCCCTACTTCGACGATGAACGTCGAAGTAGGGCGCTATTCCCATCCCCTCATGGGGTTAGCGGCTTCGACGTCTCACCGCCTAATGTCGATGTTAACATCGAAATAGCGCCCGACGCGTGTAGCCGTGACGGGCGCTATTTTGAAGTTAGTGCCACTACTTCGAAGCAGCGTGCACGTGTAGACACGGCTCTGGGGAGCTGCTGAGCCCTTCCTAAACTGGCAAAGGGGCTAGGCTGCAAAGAATAGGTTCCCAGCAGGAATTCACTCATCTAGCTTGTTTAGAGAATGAGCATGCAGAAGAGATGAGCAAACAAGGGTGATGAAGCAGATTGAATGCCAGTAGGAGTCACCCAAACACTGGCTGACAGGACACAGTGTCTGCGTTCAGGCATGCGCCACCAGACCACAGCCCCAGACTGGACCAGCTCTAGGTCTGGGGTTGGACTGGAAGGGCCATCTCCTCTGCTCTTGAAAACTCCCATTACTGTGTTGACTTCAGCTGTGCTATGGCAATTTCAATCATCTAAGGACCTGTCCCCAGGGTCTTGGCTTATCTGTGGCTGCAGTGAGTACGACTAGTGGTGTGGTCTGTGACCTGTCAGGGAGTGGTTGTATCTTTCTCCCTTCTTAATAACGGCAGCAAAGGAACACGCTGCCGAGTTGGGACGTGCCTTGTTTGAAATCTGTGAGAACTAAGCCACGCTGCCCAGCAGGTTCCTCCCTCTTCAAACCGGACTTAACAGGGTCTGGAGCAGAGGAGCAGCCAGCTTCACAATCCACAGCCTCTGCTGGGCACTTTAATTCTGTCTCTGAAGAAGCCTTGCTGTGGCAACACATTTGAAAGAGGAAAACATCCTGTTTAATTTCAGGTTCAGGGCCTGCCGCATGTTGCTGAGTATTGCTGCAGTGGCTGAAACCTGGGCCATGAGCGCAGCCCTTTCATGCTTCATTTGTGTGAAATGGACCCTTCTCCGTTTCCCAGGGTCCTTGTCCCTGTTGCTATGGGTAACTACAAGCTCTGGGCTGGAGGTCAGGTCCAGGTAGTCAGCGACACAAATTCCCTCAGACAACATCTTCCTTTCTCAGGTGCCACAAGGCATTGCCAAGGGCTACAATGTTCCACAGTGCCTGGGGTACTAGAGGTGAGCTCCCTAGGCACAATGCCCTGCAGCGCAGGGCCTAAGGTAAGGTACCTCCACCTCCTGGGGAGAGGTAGTGGCCTATGGCTGGGATTTGTGGTAACCACCCTGCGGCGCAGAGAGCTGTCCGTGCCCGCCAGTCGGAGCAGGGGTGATCTAAGCCCGGCACTTAAGGGGACACACATTAGTGGCTGCACCCAGGAGGACGACGGACTTGCCAAGTCCTGGGCCAAGGTGTGGAGGGCCTGGTTCCATGAGCCCAGAAGAGGCAGGGCCTTGAGTGAAAGGGGCAGGGCTGGATCAGCCAGCCCACTGCACCGCCCAGAAGGTACCTGGGCCCCCCTCACAGCCCTCAGAGTCGCCCAGAGCTCACCCCGCAGTGCTCCAGTGGCAATTTAAAGCGCCAGGAGCTCTAAGGCAGTTGCCCCCCTTGCCTCCCGGGTGACAGGCCTGCCTGCATCCCAGGGGATAGAGCTCACGCCTCAGATGTCAGGGATCGGGATTCAGATCCCTCCACACACACGCACTCTGCCTGACGAAGAGCAGGGACCTCCCCCCATGTTCCAGGGGAATGTTATAACCGCTGGGCTAGAGGGTGCTCTGGTTTCTGTGCTCCCGACTCTTCCATTGATGCCGTTCCCCTTTAGAGAGATCCTCAAGCGTTCATTGGAGCAGGGACGGGAACCTTGGAGGGAAGTGTTGTAACCATGGGGCATGAGGCACAGCCAAGTAATGCAGAAATCTCCTTGACACCGAGCCTGAGTGCCACTATCCCTTAACCCTTTATAGCAAAACTATCAACGCAGTGAGTCAGACCGTTGGTAGCTGCGTGCCTGTTGGGGGCGCCGCTGCTTCTGAGACTGAATACATCACACGGTTATTTGTACGTGCCAGCAGCTAGGCGCCCCACTACGGAACCAGCACTCTGGTGTGCCCAATGCTGTCCAAACATGGCAGAATGGTGGTCTGCTGCTAAAAGCTGGCACTCTAGCAAGAGACAAGACATGAACCCAGACAGGTGGGGGAGCCCAATGACACACAGAGCCAATACCCATACGACCGTACGACAGGCCAATGGCACAGTACGCCAGCAGCGTAACAGGTGGCACGTGTTTTGTAGTGGCCGCGCCAGAGGAGAATTTGAAGGAGGGAACAGAAGCAAGATAAAGAGGGGGCTACGATGGACGGTAGCGCTGGTGACATCACCTCACTGTTAGTGGGTTAGGTTTCTGTTTGTCACAACTCTGATCTCCCCCCGGGCCACTGTCACACCATGCGGGGACTGCCTCTGCTCAGGTCGCCAGTCAGTCCTAGCTCTCCCCGGCGGGATGGAGTGCCAAGGAAAATATGGGCTCTGCCCGTTGGCTCCACCAGCGTCCTAGCTCAAGTGGGGGGGTCCAGGGAGTACCTCAAGGACAGCCTACTAGCCTTGCCCCTCGTGTCCAGCCGTTCTGGTAGCAGTGCCCCTCGTGTCTCCTGCGAACTGAGAGAGGATCTCCCACCTCCCTCCCTGCCCCGTCTCACCGCTTTCCTCAGAACAGGGAAGGAAACAAACAGTAGCTGGCTGCTCAGCCATTCTGAGCTCTGGGGCAGGTTCTTTCTCTGTGCAAGCAGATCTCCAGGAGCTCCCAGGGCAGGCCTCTCTCCCTGCACTGTCAGGCTCCTGCTGGGCTGTCTGGCTGTGGCTGGGCAGGTCACCTGAACCCAGAGCTGCTCCTTAGCCCCTTCAATTCCAGTGTGGGGTTTGTACCCACCCACCCACTACTTTATTGCTGGTGACAAGGTGTTACTTCCATATCAACCAGTCTGTCCCTGTCTAGCCTCAATTTCCTTGTACTTGGATTGGGAGCTTCTTGAGGTATGGACCCTCTTTTGCTACAGTGCCTGACTGAGTAATGGGCTCTTGGCCCTTGAGTAGAGCTGCCAGGCACTATGGCAATGCCAATAATTCATAAATATTAACCCCCTTCTCCATATTGTCCTTTGGAAGATCTAACCCTCTCCACTCACATCACTGAGAAGCACCAGGCTTTTTCCTGCTGAAAGAAACAGAGTTTTGCTCATTAAAGCACTGCTAGCTATTTCTGGAGCCCTCCCGTACGCCAAACAGCACCTACGAAGCATACTAGTGAGCACCAAGACAAAGCATCCCGCTAAAGTGTATGAGCGGTGCTAGCAGAAAGAGCAGTACAGCCCCTGTCTCAGTTAATTTAGATGAGCAAGAACATCGCCTGCAGTAACACCATGAGACAAATCTATGGCCTGTGCTATCAATACCAATGTTCTAATCTGGTTTGCTTTTTGCTTTCGTGATGCTCTCCAAGGCTGGAACAGCCAGTTTCATTTCTCAGAATCCTTAATGGCAACAAAATGGCATCAGAAAGGTCCAATCCACCCTTGCTGGTTGGACCAGTGTCAGAGGTTGCATTTCATGTGCAGTGGCCAGGGGGATATAGCAACAGAACACACACCAGACCCCTGAATCTGAGGGTCAAACATGCTTTTCTGATTTACAGTTTTGCTTTCCCCGCCCCCGTAATGCATTATTAACTGGAGAGACGAGACAACAGGAAGGAATTTCCATGTCTGTGGATTAATGACTGGGCATTCTTCCGTGAACATTTTGATAATGTATATATCTAGGAGGCACAGTGAGCAAGAGCTGCTGCTCTTATGCTCAGTGGGCTGTGCCTGCCCGCCCCTCAGCTGCATGTCATAGAACAATAAGGGCTCAAGGTAAAACAATTACAAGAGAGCTGCTATGGAGCTGGAGGTGGCTTTACGGAAGGGGTTGATTGCAGACCCTGCCTGCGTTTGCTTTTTTTCTCAGGCTTTACTTCTCTACCCCAAGAGGTTTGTAAGTTCCGGCTTGACAAGCCCTGGCTGGGATGAGTTAGTTGGGGTTGGTCCTGCTTTGGGCAGGGGGCTGGACTCGATGGCCTCTGGAGGTCCCATCCAGCCCTAGGAGTCTATGATTCTATGGCTGTTTGACTTAGGCTGCATCTGCACTTGTACTTGCTTTACAAAATTTTTGTTGTTCACAGGTGCTTAGTGTGCATGGGAACACACACGCACACATGCATGCACACGCACATGTACACATGCATGCACATACACATGCACACACACACACACGCACTCCCCAGGAGTGACAAAGTTTTGCTGTGGTTAGTGCATGGGTGAATGCTGCTTTGTCAGCAGGAATGGTTCTCCTGCCAGCAAAGCCAAACCCACTCATTGGGGTAGAAGTATTTTGTCTGCAGATGTGCTGACATGTGACCGGCCACACTGGGTCAGCCAAAGGGCAGTCTAGCCCAGTGTTCTGTCTGCCAACAGAGGCCAACGCCAGGTACCCCAGTGGGAGTGAACAGAACAGGGAATCATCAAGTGATCTCTCCCCTGCCACCCGTTCCTGGCTCCTGGTAAACTCCATTCACACACTCTGCCATTTAGCAACAGGGATGTGTCAACGCAGGCGTGTGCTGAAAGCTGCCTGGTGTTGACGCACCCACAGAGTCTATTCTAGTGCACTACTAGCCTGCGCTTGGCTTGGCTTTGATTGGAGGCCATGCCGTGGGTTCAGAGTGTGAGCATAAGCTGAAACTTTGCTCTTCTCTAGTTCATGTTTCAGGGTTCCAGAGCCCTCATTCCAACAGCTTCCAGTGTTCTGATGTGATTCCAAGCTCAGAATTAGGGTTCTGCCCCAGACAGCTCAAGTCTGCTCCACTTCAACTTTCCCTACAACTTTGGAGCGCTTCTGCGTCATGTGGGCTGCAGTGAGGAGGAGACTTCAGACTCAGGTGTGCATGCCAAAGATAAGGATGTTTGGGTCAGAGCCCAAGGTGCTAAGGCAGCTGCATGAAATGCAGAGGAGAAAGTTAACTGCTGGTAAATTACCTGCAGTACAGCATGGTTCATTAATCTCTGTTCTGCTTTTATTTCTTGGTTTTGGAACACTGCTAAAAGAAAGTAAATCCAGCTAATGCTAAGATAATAGCTAATTACAGTTCATAAGCATTTAGCAGAAATTCTACAGTGGAATTATGTTATTGCAGGATTTGCTTTGGTAAAACACACTGTAGTTTATGTTGCAAAAACAGTTTCCATTATGGACCTCAGTTTTCACACATTTATAGCTTCTTTAAACATTTCTCCTTGATCTAAAATTCCATATGCTTGGCTTCTCTGGAAAGCTGATTTCTTCCTCTTTCTTAATGTTGAGCAAAACCTATTCATTCAGCCATTGCTGAGTTCTGGAGGGCACAGGGTTTTTTCCTCTGATTAAAAAAAATGCAGCAGCTTTCCAAGATGGCTCACATGGCATTTGTAATGGGTTCTGTTCATTGTTTTCAATGACAAGCACAATTTCCACAACATTTGGCGTTAAAGTTGGAGTTATGGCTATTTGAAAATGTACCCCATTATAAACTAAATGAAAATCAACTGTGCTTTAAACCATGTTGTTTATCATGAGTGCTCTGCATATGTTGTCACTGTGCCTCAGTGGGTCACAACTGAGAATACTAGATTCAGGACAAACTGCTGACAAACAGGGCGGACTCACTTCCAAGCTGATGGGGGTTCACCATAAGATATTTTAAACAAATTACAAAAGTACATTTCTGTCTCCCCGCACCAGCTAACAAGACACAAATGTGGTCTCCTTAAGCATTCCAGCTCTTGTTTCACCATCTGGAGAGTAGGCTTAATGATGAGTGAGTATTTAAAACCAATTTCATCAGGGTCCTTTTAAATCCAAGAGATCAGCCACACAGTTAGATCAATATAGAGCTCAGATTTTACCCAGTGATCACAGTAACCATGACATTGCATCTGACAAAGTGGATCTTTGCCCACAAAAGCTTATGCTTCCACATATCTGATTAGTCTGTAAGGTGCCACAGGACTTTGTTTTTGTGGATACAGACTAACACGCCTGCCCTTCTGCTGGTAATCACACTGTTGCTAATCCTTTAACATCTAATATCTAAATGTATATTTATAAGAGAAAAGGAGAAAGTTAAAAGAGTCAAAGAAAGCATATACCTACAATACCTGCATAGTGTTTGAACCAGGTTTGTAGCAGTGGTGTAGCGACTGCTGGCTTGTAAAGTCTCTGGTAACTTCTACAAGACTGGAAGGTTGTCAGTCCTAGGTGCCTAATTAAACAAGCCATAAGAATTAGCTACGCTAATTTTATTTTCTAGCAACATTCAACATAGCAAGCAGCTTTGGCATCGTTAAATTACACTTACTCTTAAAGGTATAGCTAGAGTCTTGAAGAGTGCTGAATTGGTCCTGCTTTGGGCAGAGGGCTGCACTCGATGACCTCCTGAGTTCCCTTCCACCCTAGGATTGCAGGATTCCATGAGAAGTGATTTATTTAAGTTACTAACCAGTTGATCCAAATTGTACTTTCGTCATATCCACATCATTTTCTCCCAATAAGCAGGTTTTTTATGGTGTTTCTTGCAACTAGGCCATGCATTTCCTTTTTGCACTGCTTACATTTGACACTTTTTCCTTTTACACTCAGGGAAAGAATTTCTTCAATTTATTCCCAGATAGGGTCTCTCTTACAGCCGGAAGCCATGGCAGGTTTTCCGTGCCGACAGCATGGGGAATATAGGAAGCTGTGTACGCAATGAATAGTGTCTTCCCTTTTTCCCTCCAGTCCACATGCCTCCATCCTTTCCTAGCTATTGTCTCTCTGTCTTCAAGACACTGTCTTAACTAACTCTTCAGCCATGCTTTGCCCAGCTCCACCACTACATAAGCACAGAACAGCACCACAGCCATCCAGCCTCTGTCTGTCTTTTCACGTGTGACTTTAGTCAGTTGAGAAACAGAAAACTGAAAGACCAGAATGTTCAAAAGGCAAGAGCTGGTAGGTAGGCTGGACAGACTAGAGCCATTGATTAAGTTTTATGAGACTATGGCTACATCTACACATGCCCCAAACTTCGGAATGGCCATGCAAATGGCCATTTCGAAGTTTACTAATGAAGCGCTGAAATGCATATTCAGCGCTTCATTAGCGTGCGGGCTGCCACGGCGCTTCGAAATTGACGCGCCTTGCCGCCGCGCGGCACGTCCAGACGGGGCTCCTTTTCAAAAGGACGCTGCCTACTTCGAAGTCCCCTTATTCCCATGAGCTCATGCCTTTTGAACATTCTGGTCTTTCAGTTTTCTGTTTCTCAACTGACTAAAGTCACATGTGAAAAGACAGACAGAGGCTGGATGGCAGTGGTGCTGTTCTGTGCTTATGTAGCGGTGGAGCTGGGCAAAGCATGGCTGAAGAGTTAGTTAAGACAGTGTCTTGAAGACAGAGAGACAATAGCTAGGAAAGGATGGAGGCATGTGGACTGGAAGGAAAAAGGGAAGACACTATTCATTGCGTACACAGCTTCCTATATTCCCCATGCTGTCGGCACGGAAAACCTGCCAGCTAAATGGGAATAAGGGGACTTCGAAGTAGGCGGGGTCCTTTCGAAAAGAAGCCCTGTCTGGATGCACCACGCGGCGGCAAGGCGCATCAATTTTGAAGCACCGCGGCAGCCTGCATGCTAATGAAGCGCTGAATATGCATTTCATGCATTTCATGCATTTGCATGGCCATTTCGAAGTTTGGGGCACGTGTAGACACGGCCTATAAGAGTGGGGAATCATGGTTATGATGAGATTTAATTATAACATTTTTAAACAAGAGAAATTTAGCATTAATGATTTTAAAAAATTTAAAATTGATTTAAATAAAAATATCCTATTTTTAATTCTTCTAAAATCATTATTTTTTACCCACCCTGGTCTTCCAGTTCCCTTCATCTTACCAGCCACCTCCTGTCTCCTACATTTTACCCTCCTGTTTATGATTAGTTTAATGCCCTTCTGACAGTGCTAGCCTGCCTGTTCGTGAGGAGTTCGGCCCCCTTCCACCAAGAAGGCCATCTACGTTGCACAGCCCCCTAGCCTCAGAGATGGTGGATCAATGTTCCACAAAACTAAAAGCTTCAACTCTATTCCCCTTACCTTGCCCGTGGTTCCCTTTCAGAATCTTCTACCTTCTGTTTTGGCTCACAGGAGAGGATCTCAGAGGAGATTGTTTGGACGTTCTTCTTCTTCAGCACACTTCTCTGAAGTCATCCACTACCCATGAGTTATTCCACAATGCCATGTCATTAGTGCCAATATGAACCATCGCTAATGAATATTTTCCCCATTGACTTCAACATCTTATGCCATCTTAGAGCAGTGTCTTGGCTCTGGGAAGATAGCATTCCTTCCTGATTTTTATTGACCCTAGCAGAAGGAGCTTGCAATTCTTCTGAGTACTGAATCTCCAGCAAGTAGTCATTGGATGGCTGGAGACCTCTGTGAGGAAGCGCAATTTGTCTTAAAGGTTGGGCCAAAGTGCCACCCAGGTGAGTCCCAGACCTCTTTCCATTCTTTGGGACCAGTTGGATCTTGAGGGAGAACTCCCAGCTTCCACACTGAGGACCTGGTACAGATTGGAAAATTTTAGTTGTGTGGAATTGCTCCTGGCCCTCTTCTATCTGCTGGCCACAAACTATCCTCATCATTTTTTTTTTTAAATCCCACTGTGAGGTCTTGCCTCTGACCATCACAAACTGCCCAGCCTCTACTCTGACTTTTTGGTGGCCAGCTCCCTTACTTCCTTTAAAATAGCACGGATGTCTCCTATCTAGGATCTCCAGATCAAGCTTCTTCTCCAGCACAACTACCAGCTTGCACCTCTTGCCCAGGAAGTCGTTTCTGGCTTCAGGCAGGGAAGAAACTGTGGCACCCCTGTTCCCTTGCTGGCCATGGAACGTGAACACAATTGAGATGGAAATCTCTCATAATCCCACCGCCAACTCCCTCCAAAACTCTTCTATTGGCAGCCTCTCACTGCTCAGCAAATCCTGCTACCTCCAAGCATGGAGTCTGAACCACAGTCTATCCTCTTCGCTGCCTCTCTTCACATCTCCCGTCGCAGCCAAGTGGACTCGTGATTAAACATCTGCGCCAAGCAACTCTGGAAACTATAAGTCTGGAGTTGACATTTAATTAAATGAAGTTTTAATTGAGAAAACTGTATTTCACTTGTTCTTAAGCAAAAAGCAGCTGAAAGTACTTTGAGCTGCTGCAGAAAATCTCCTGCGGCTAAATGTTTGAAGGAGGGAAATAGGTTTGTTTCAGGTGAAGGCCGCGCTGCTAAAGGACACATTTCCCAGTAAGTACTTATCTATGCAAAGGGGTGTTTTCAGCTCAAACACGTTCATTCTGCCCGCATGGCACAAATTCCAGGCGCCTCCTGTCTGCAGCATTAGCTCTTAAGCTTTCTCTCTGCCCATTGACTTATGCCAGGATTAGCTGTGTAAGTATGTCGGAGTTCTCAGGCATTGTGTTGCAATGAAATTCAGCCTGCCCAAGCCTCATAAAGAACTGCTGCTGCTGTTTATTTATCATTTAGAAGGTCAATCAGTTCCAGTTAATTGGCAAACACTGCTCACCAGTCTCACAGCATATTGATGTACTGTACGTTTGATGAGATCAGTTACTAGGGTGAGTTTCTGATCTGACCCTTGTTAATAAACGACATTCTCCATAACAGGCTGTTTAGGCTGTGTGCTGTTTCCAAAAGCTGTGTGCATGATACACTTGGCAATCAGCTGTGCAGCACAAAGCCCACAGGGAGGGGGAATGTCTGCCTTGATTGGGGTTGTGGGTGGGACCCACATCTCCAAACGTTCTACAGCCGAACAGTGACTTGGTCCCAGCCGAGCCCCACGCAGTGCAGCTCTGTTAGAAGGGTGGGCAGTGGTGCTGTATTTCAGACGAGCGCTCTGAACTAGGGTTGCCAGGTGTCCGGTTTTCGCCTGGAGCACCTCATCAAAAAGGACCCTGCCGGCTCTGGTCAGCACCATTGACTGGGCTGGCAGGCTACATACCTGGCTCCTAGGAAGTAGTGATGTCTCCCTTGGCTGAGTTGGCACCTAGCTGGAGGGACAGCCTTGCCCCACCCTGAGCACTGGCTCCACAGACCCCATTGGCCAGGAATTGTGGCTAATGGGAGTTGCATGTGTGGTGCCTGCAGGCAGAGGAACCACACAGAGCCTCCAGGCTGCACCTCCACCTAAGAGATGGAGAACACATTGCCACTTGTGGGGAGTTGCCTGCAGTCGGACCTTCTGCCCCAGAACTGAACCCCCTCCCACACTCCAATCCTCTCAGCCCCACCCCGAACAGTTCTCACTCCTGCACCCAACCCCCTCATCCTCAGCCCCACCCCAGAGCCCTCAACCCTCCTGCACCCCAACCCCATGCCTCGGAAGGAGCATCCTCCCAGCCGCTGAACACCTGGACCCCCAGCCCAGAACTCCCTCCTGCAGTCTAAGCCCCTCACCCCAAGCCCCAACCCCAGCTGGAGTCTTCAATTCCTCCTGCACCCCAACCATCTGGAAAAAAGGGGGGGCTAGTGCCAGAAGGGGATGAATGCAGTGAGCCAGAGCAGGGCTCAGGAAAGGCCATGACATGGGTGTGGCCTCAGGAAGGGGTGGGGTGGGGGGTGTGGCCTCAGAAAGGGGCAGGTTGGGGTGGCCTAAGGAGAGGGCAGGGTGGTTGTGGCCTCAGTAAGGGGTGGGATGAAGATGTTCAGTTTTGTGGAGTTAGAGAACGTGCAGCCCTGCTCTGAAACCTGTTGATTCTGCGTTGAAAGCTCCAGTCTGGGTGTAGTGGGTAAGGAGACAGCGCAGGTCAGGACATACCAAGGTATGGCAGCACTCAGCCTGGTGGTGTGGGTACTTGTCCTTGCCAGTTAATACATAGGCTGGTGCCTGGGTCCAGCCCTGTTTCTGAGCTGTATGGGGTCTGCCTTTGCCTGTATGTGTCACAGAGAGATGGCACAGAGAGATGCCTTTGCCCTCCCCAGTGGAGCTGCCAGACGGGGTCTTACGGAGCTCACTGTGCAATGCAAACAGAGACCTTCTCCAGAGGGGTTTTCCTGCCGGGAGTCCCGTGTTCTACCTGTGCCAATCTGTGCTGGGATCCTGTCAGGGCCCCACAGACCGTCTCTTCAGGGGCCACAATTCCCTGTGCTTTGCCTGGGAACTTTTCCTAGGAACGGTCTCCTCCCGTCCCCCAACCGAGTCGGGCCAGCTACCTGCACTCCCCCTGCTGTGTGCTGTCTGATTTCTCTCTCCCCTTTGGTGCCTTGCCAACTCGCAGCCCTGGTCGCAGATCGCCACCGGTCAGGGTTGTTTCCGACTGTTCCTGTCTACATCCAAACACTCTCACACGCCAGCTGTACACCCTGTGCCCCTTGGCTTTTGCTGCTGCCGGTGTAGACTGTTCTGCTGCTCAGCTCCCAGCTGCTCCTTCAGCCTCTAGGTCCCAGCTTTCACAGTGCCTACTAGGTGGCTTCCCTTCTCAGCTGCCCGAGAGGTTCCTGCTCCTTTAAAGGCCTAGCCCCCACTCCTATTGGTAACCCTGATCCCATCAGTCTGCCGAGTGTCTCTGCTTTCCCCAGGTCATACAGGAAGACTCCTGGCCTCACTCACATTCCTGGATTTTGACCGGGCGACACTTGCCCCCTTCCAGTCCAGAGCCCTCTTCTGGCTCTAGCCTGCTCTGGGCATATACTCCCCCAGAATGACCTAGGGCCAGCCCCTTCCCGGGAGCTCTGGAGCAGGAACAGTGCTCTCATAAGGCAGCTGGGTCATTACAGCATAACTGTGCCATTGACGTTGTCCTGGGAATGTCCAACAAACGGGAAGAGAGGAACCACACAGCAAAGAGGTTCTTCAGCCAAGGAAAATTATTTGTAAGATCATTTTAAAACCCCAAGCAGCAGTGTCTTTCCATTTCTCCCCACCCGTTCTTCTGCTCTCCTTCCCAGGACATTCAGTCAGGCCAGTGCTAGAGTTATGGGAAAAAACTGGGGCTACTGAAGGGCCAGGGGCTCGCTTTCATTTCCACAGCAGTGAGACACAGGGGGCCAAAAGGCAGAAATGAGGTAGCCCATAAAAGCTGTAACTCCCTCCTGTCAACCCAGCTGTCATTCAAGTGCTAAGTCAGTCCCACAGCTGTGTGGATGTGAATCGTGTTTCCACTTCACCTTCACTAATGGTTGTGGCACCATGTTTAGTTCCTGACAAACTTGTTATGAAGCAAAGCACTGCAATTTAGCTTGGAGTTTTTTTCTACGGTTAATCCAAACTATAAAAAAAATATTGACACAACAGAAAATGCAAATCCTAAATTGCATTCTTCTCATTTACTTAATATGTTAAATAAACATTTCCCCTGAATTACATGCTGAGAAATATGATAAACTAATTATTGTTAGCCAAGGTGTATTGAGAAAATATATTTGTAAACAAAGCATGGTAAACAGTGAAATATCTTTCAGCACATAACAGCATCTGCGAAGCACAGCGTATTTTAAAAAGTGTGATATATCTTTATAGGAAGCTGAACATTGCCTGGCCAATGCTGTTTGTATAGGGCCTACTGAATTTCCTGGCAGGCATGGCAGATGGGGTTCGTGGCCCACAGTAGCATTCCTCAAGAAGAAGGTTGCAAGCCTCGGGGTTTGGGAAGGGTCACAGAAAGCTATTGGTGTGAGAAGGGCTTTCAGTGTCTTGAAAAGTTTCTTACACTCTTAAGTAAAAATCTCATTCTCATACTCCTTTCACAATCTGACCAGTCAAAGTCAAGTATTCTCTGTCAAGCTCTCCGAACACTCCTGTTTAATTGGTTTGCGTATGTAAGCCATGAGGCTCTGAGACCCCTGAGGAGTCAGAGTGAAGCCTTGGCCAGCTGGCTTTTAGCCCCTAAGGTCCCAGGTTCATTCCCTCCTGCTGACGACCTGGGTCCCTTGGCCTTACACAGGCTTAGCATTGTTAGCACGGTTATCGTTAATGCCTTTTTTAGTCTTCCTTTGATAGTGAATGGAGGGGTGGGGGTGGGGGAGGTGATTTTTGTTTTCCTTGAAATAAGGACTTGCCAACCTGGAAACATTGAGAAGTCTGGTCTATGGTCAATGTGGCTGATTTTGCCATTGAAAACAACGTTGTTTAGTTTTGATTTGTTTCAACGATTTTTAAACCATATTCTCATGTAAACCTTAGTGAAACACAGGGAGGAAGGAAAGTGGGAGGGTGGGGAGGATGTTCCAGTCTCCTTTACCTCTCAAAGGAGACTTAGTAGGCCGGGTACAAAGAAATGCCGTATGCTGCCAGCTCTTGTGATTCTCCAAGAAGCCGTGGGCTAAGATGGCCAACTCCTTTCACCAAAGCCGCCCAGCAGCTGTCTCATGTTGAAATGTTTCAATTCAGGCTGCTCTAGACTAAAAGCGAGCTGGAGATGGAAGGCCACCCCTTCAGCCCCCTACACCCTTGGGAAGTGATTCTAGGAACCGTGTATGAAACTGTAGGGATAGAACACGAGCAATAGCTGATATGTAGAAAACATCAAGCTTTTATTTTTCTCTTGTGAACAAGATAGGCCACTTTGTCTTTAACCTTGACTTGTGTGTCTCATCACTGAGTTGAAATATACTGATGAGAGTTCAATGGAAGTTGTTTCTTCTTCATTTTCATCATCTCCGTGAATTTATCTGGTTCTTTTGTGAACCTTGTTAATGTCCTGGTCTCCACAACCTCCTCTGGCAAGGAGTTCCACAGATCGACTGTGCATTGTGTGAAGAAATGTTTCCTTTTGTTTGTTTTAAACCTGCTGCTTATTCCTTTCATTTAGTGCAACACACACACACACACGTGCACGTGCGCACACACACACACACAGAGCTCTTATATTATGGAATAAGTAAATAACATTTCATTATTCACTTTCTCCACACTCGTCATGGTTATATATCATATCCCTTCCTAGCATCATAGAATTCTCTGGTTGGAAGTGACCTCAGCAGGTCATCAGTTCAGCCCCCTGCCCAAAGCAGGATCAACCCTAACTAAATCATCCCACCCAGAACTATGTCAAGCCAACACTTAAAAATCTCGAGGAATGGAGATTCCACCATCTATCTAGGTAACGCACTTCAGGGCTTCACCACTTTCCTGGTGAAATATGATTTCCTAATATCCAATCTATACCTCCCCCTCTGTAACTTCAGACCATTGCTCCTTGTTCAGTCATCTGTCACCACTGAAAACAGTCTCTCTCCATCCTCTTTAGTGCACCCCTTCAGGAAGTTGCAAGCTGCTATTAAATCACCCCTCAGTCTTCTTGCCTGCAAACTAAATAAACCCAAATCCCTCAGCCTCTCCTCAAAGGTCATGTGCTCCAGCCTATTAATCATTTCCATTGCCCTCCATTGAACCCACTCCAATGTGTCCACATCCTTTCTATAGTGTGGGGCCCAGAACTGAATGCAATATCTTAGAAGTCACTCTACATGGTGCTGTTTCTAACCCCACCCAGGGCATGCTACGGTGACAAGGTATGCACTGTGCACAGCCGGGCTTCTGAGAAGTGCTTCTCAATGAAATGCCAAAGTGCCAGTCTCCTCGGTCTTTCTCTCGCTCTTGCAGAGTCATCAATGGCTGGTTGGAAGCACATGTGTGGCTGAGGGATAGGTCAGCCACAGCTGCTGCTGGACTGTCCAGTGTGATGGAAGGCAGGGCTGTCCTAGGCTGCTTGTAGTCGGCACTGCTGGTTTGCGGGAAAGCATTTCTCTTGGCATGGTTGGGCCAAATTCTGTTCAGTTACACTGGTGTAAATCCAGCAATAACTCCATTGACTTCGATGGCTATTCTGGATGTACACTGTTGCAGCTAAAATGAAAATGTGGCACTGTATTTTTCAATCGTTGTGATTACAGGTCATATTCTGTGCTGTGATTCATCCTCAATTGCTTTTTTCAAGGGCAGGATCATAGTTTCTTAAGGGCTCATCTGTTCCTGCTGCTTATTCCTCTACTTGAGGTCAATTTGCAAAATTACAGTTGGTTGCTGTGGAAATAATTATGATGTCAAAAATACAATATTATGACTTCAGTGATGGGAATAAGTAGCTGGAGCAGATGAGCCCTTAAGAACTAAATTTGGCCTTTTAATGTCAGTGTCCTAGAAAATAAAAAAGAGAGAAAGAGAATGAAGCAGCAAATGAAATAAGATCTAGAAACCAGATTTGTTTCAGAATGAATTTGTTTTCTTAACGGTGCAGGCTGCTGTTGTTCTCTGCTGCACCTGGCCCTTTTGTTGAACAGGAAGAAATTCCTCCAAGCAGGAGTCCCTGGTGTAACTCTTTTAAATATTAAAACAACAAAGAGGAAGTAATATGCGAAAAAGTGGTGGCTAGATCATTTTCACTAAGACCTGTAACTTTCCTCTCAATTTCTGGAACAGAATGAAGATATCCAGCATGAACTCATGTTCACAGTACTCAGGGAAGCATCCTCTCAGAGCTGAACATGTCTGAACAACTGACAAGGTTTGGCCCTCCATTAGGCTCTGTTAATAGCATTTTGCTGTCAATACTTCATGAAAACTGCATTTCAGAATATTTTACAGTACATCTGGTGTGCAACTGACCCCTGCATGATATGAATCCTGATTTTGATATTATAATAATCATTATAACAGCCTTCTTAGCAATGAAATGTCCTGTTATTTATACAAGGGGCTATTGATTCAATGTGTGGCACTGTAATGGCATTAAAATGCAAATCTTTAACATTGTGTATTGGCTGTACTTCGTGAAATACAGTTCTACCTCATTTTTCCAATAGCACATGTAAGAAAATGCAGCCTCTTGACAAGGCTTTAGGTTACCTGCAAATAATTCGTGTTATTGTAACGCGATGTTCAAACAGGGATGAATCCATTGCCCCCTACCTCACTGCTTCATACTTTGATCTCTTTGCCAAGCTGTAAATTTCATGTGACATCATAAATCATGTGTTACTTGAAAGATGACTAGTCTTTCATTGCCCAAGGCTTTCTTTCAGCTTAATTCTCACTATTAGATAATTTAATTTCCTGCTAAAGTCGTGCCCTGGTAAAGCAAGTTCTGAGTGAGGAAAGGGCATGACCTGGGTTTCCTAGTGCCTTGTTTGTTCCTCTTTGTAGTGTCAGACCCTCTGACCATTGGCAGAGGGACCAAGTCAGAGCAGTCTTCATGCTGCCCTAATTTAGCCCAAAAATGACCCAGGCCAGCATCCCAGAGAAGATTTTCAGCTGGTGTCAGATGCACCCACTGTTGTGGATCTCTTACGCCTGTGGGAGAGCTGTACCAGGGAGCTCACAGGTGCCTGTGGGGCCATCTACACAGCAGCTGGGAGGTGTCATCCCTAGCTCAGGTACCATATACATGCTAGGCTGCTTGAACTTAACACCTAAAAATAGCTGGGTGGCCAGACTGGTGCTGGCAGGAGCTAGGGCTAGTCTCCCAAATGCAGCACTCCCCCATCCCCAATGCCTGAGCACATATGCTCATGCCTGGCCTGAGCTGCTGCCTCAGTCCCCAAGCCACACAGCTGTTATCAAGTCTCAGCTCAAGCAGCCCTGGTGTGCACCACCTACACGATTGAATGACTTCTCGCCACTGCTGAGTAGGCACGCCAAGTTGCATATCTGGAGCATCTCTAAGCAGTGGCTGGAAGACCACTGAAGACTTATGAAGCTTGTTTACCAAGGAATTCAGTCACATAGGTGCCAAAAACATCCGGCAGGCAAGAAACTCACTGAAGACAGAGCAGTGGCTGTGTTAGTCTGTATTCTATCAAAGTAAACCAGCAGCCATGCAGCAAAATCATCACCTAATAGATTATTTTGTTAGCCTGTAAAGTGCTGCGTGGCTGCTGGTTTGTTTCGCTAAAGACGGGTAGATTGAGCACCCAGCATGACTGTCTGAGGACATTGCTGGACGCCAGTCCAGGTGGTGCTCAGTCCGCGGGGAGGCTAGGTCCTGTGGGGGTTTGCCTTGACAATGATGCTGAAGCGCAGTAGTTGGTGCTCAAATAATCACCATTCTATATGCCCAAATAAATCTTAGGGTTTAAGGTGACACAGGGCTCCTTGTTGTTGTTTTTTGTTGCAATTAACACGAGTTTTGTTATTAACTTCAATGTCTCCTGCATTTCACCTACTCAGCTTTCTGACCCTGATTATAACATGAGAATAAGAGCGCACCCTTTCTTTGCCTGCATTGTCTGTTTAGATTGTGAACTGCTGTGGGTGCAGACTGTCTCTGGCAATGAGGCTTTCACCCGATGGCCACTGAACACACCCACCTTGGCTCTTGCAATAGCCCGTACAGCTCCAGCCAATACAAATATAATAATTGAGAAATGTGTCCGACTCAGTGGCCTTCAAAGTTTTTAACAAGTCTTGCCTGCGAAACCAGATTTGATTTATAGTTAAATGCTTTTCCACATTTTCCCGAAGGCATCAGGGGTCTCCAAACAGCCCCCCACACTCTTTTGAGAGATCTGCTCCACACCTGTCAGCAACAAATCCTGATGGCTTCTAAATGTCACAAGTGGAAGCAGCTCGTGCCATCTCTAGTGCCCTCTACTGCTGCTGAGAACTTTTGGAATGTCTCCTCTCTCTCCCTGGACTGATCTATGGTGTGTGCTCACCATAAAGGTAAATGGAAATGAAAGGCACAGCTGGAAGCCAATCCTTCTCTTCCTTAACATTGCAGATAGATTTATTATCTTCCAACTTGTTCATTTGTCATTTTAATAAGTACCTGAAAAGTTAATTCATTAAGAGAAGCAGCTTGAAAAATTCAGCTTCTTCATTTATTAGCCAGGCTGCAATTGTTATTCAGAGAGTGTTAACGGGAAGAGAGGGTAAATGGCTGAATGGTACAGTAAATGTTGTTGAACTCACTTTATCTGTGGGTTTTAAGGTGATTAATTTTGTGTGGTTAATAACCATTGATGGCCTGATCAAGCTCAATGTTCTTTGGACACTTCGGCACAGGTCTATGTACTATTTGTAAATACAGACGGGACATGCAGGGTTGGCAGGAAGAGGTGTGCTGCTATCAGCTCACTGGAGCTGCTCAGAAAAAGGCAGGAGTATATTTTGGGAAAAGCTTAAGAAGCAAGCCACAGTTTTCCTTTTTCAGAAATTTACACTGACTTTGTGACGAAACATTGCATTGGGTGGGGGTGGAAGGAATCGCTCTCACTTTCGTACCCTACAAGAAGTGTGGGGAGGGAGAAGTGAGTCATTTTGCCCCAGAAAATGAAGATTTTCAACAATAAAATCCCACAATCTTTCATTTCCTCATTTTGCATTGGAAAAAGAAAAAAGATGATCACAATGAAAAAGTTTATGCTCGTCAGAGGTGGGGGCAAAGGAGGAGCTATGCTCCTTGGAGGGTGGCGGGGAAGTTGTCAGAAGATGTTTGACCAGCTCTGCTGCTCATCATCTACCCACCAGTGAGAGGCAATCAAGGTGGAAACATAGCCCACAGTGCAGCAGTGCCCAGCACTGATAAGTGAAGCTGGATTTTCAACAGAGCTCAGCTCCCATATAAGCAGTTGAATGCCTATGTTAATTGCAGAGCACTCACCCACCTGTCTCCTGCCTGGAACCAGACACAATCTCTGCACCCCCTGGGAGCTAAATTCCCCTCTGGCCTCCCAGGCATGTGCCATTAGCCTCTCCTTTTGGACCCTCCCCATGCATGCAGGCCAAGCTCAGGCCTTGTCTTTTATCGACACAAGCCTTTTCCCCTTGAAAATGTCCCACCCTGGCTCGCCTTGGTTCCATTCTATTGCTCACCCCAGCATAGTTATTTCTGTTCCCAGACAGGACCAAGCAATGCTGTTACAAGCATTTGTATATCCATAGAACCACATTCTCACTTTTATAGCAGAATAGTTAAAGCAGGAACACTTTTATGTACAAACCAGCCCATAATCAAGCCATAACATGGTTTCCACATCTGTATAATGGGGTGCAAGAAGTCCTCATCAGAGACATGCTGTTCACAGACGATGCTGCTGTAGTGTCTCACACAGAAGACCAGCTTCAAAAACTACTGAATCAGTTCTCCAAAGCATGCAAGGACTTTGGGCTTACCATCAGCCTAAAGAAGACAAACATACTCGGTCAGGATGTTGCTGAATCCCCATCAGTCAGTATTGACAACTATACGTTAGAGGTCGTCCACGAGTTCGTTTACCTCAGGTCCACCATCACTGACACCCTGTCGTTGGACACTGAGCTAAATAGGAGGATTGGAAAAGCGGCCACAACTCTGTCCAGACTCAGCAAGAGAGTGTGGAATAACAACAAGCTGTACACTCACACCAAAATGCAAGTCTACAGAGCCTGCATCCTCAGCACCCTCCTTTATGGCAGCAAGACTTGGACCCTGTATGCCCGCCAGGAAAAGAGGCTGAACGTCTTCCACTTGCGCTGCCTCAGGCGCATCCTTGGAATATCATGGAAGGACAGAGTGACCAACACCACTGTCCTTGAGCAAGCTGGAATCCCAACCATGCACACCCTCCTCAGGCAGCGTCGACTCCGCTGGCTTGGACACGTCCACAGGATGAATGATGGAAGGATTCCAAAAGACATCCTGTATGGCGAGCTAGCCTCTGGCAAAAGACCTCCCGGATGCCCCCAGTTGCGCTACAAAGATGTCTGCAAGAGAGACCTCAGAGAGGTAGACTTCGAGCTGGACAACTGGGAAGAACTAGCAGATGACCGCAGCAGGTGAAGGCAGGGGTTACACAAGGGCCTTCAGAAGGGCGAGATGAAGATCAGACAGCTAGCAGAGGAGAAGCGAGCGCACAGAAAGCACAATAAGGACTTGCCAGACACCCACTACATCTGCAAGAGATGCAGCAAGGACTGTCACTCTCGTGTGGGTCTTCATAGTCACAATAGACGCTGTAAATGAAGTCCTCAGTTGAAACGTTAAAGGACGCGATCCATAGTCTATGCAGACTGAAGGATGCCTACTACTATAATGGGGATGATAATATTTGCCTATGATTCCACCTTTGGATGTTTTCAGACCTGTCTGGTTGGGACTGATTGTGTCCTGATGTGATTCCACTGAAATCAGCTTTACACAGGTTAAACCCATATAGTAACTCTTTCGAGGGTGCAGTGAACCTTCAAAATTTAAATGGCCCCAAAAATGCCTTTTTGCAGATCCACTGGCTATGTTGCTTGGGTGCTTAAGCTAAAGTCTTAAGTACACTTTACATGATTTGTGATAAATTTCATTGCATTCCGCAAGAGTATTTGGGAGGAATCTATTATACTAGACAGTTGGAAATACAACTATTTGAATTATTTTGCAATTCAGTAAAAAGATATTGCCCCCTGCCAGATGAAATATTTTTGTGTTAAAATTATTCTTGCAGATATTGTACTCAAACCAATGTGCTGCTGAGAAGCATTTTTGCCATGGAGAGAAAAAGAAAATGCCATCTGATTTATTAAAAGTAGTTATACCTCTGGTCCTATAGAATAAGCAGGTAATTGCGTTTTGTGTACATGTACACATATGTGTGTTTAATCTGACCGAACCTTTATTGCTGTTTTTTGTGAATGAGAATGCCTTTGCATAAGATGTTATCATTTCAATTACAATTTTTGTCTATTTCCTCTATTCTCAAAGTTAGCTGCATTTGACTTTCTAATTTATGATAAGTTTTAATAATATCATTGATTCCTACTTTTACTAATAATTTTAATAGGGAAGTACTAAATTTAGAATACCTGTAGCCTGAGGAAAAATAAACAAGAAGGCTTTAGCATGGTCTCATTATAAATTAGCTGATGTCAGCAAAATTCAACTCCACATTTTAAATATTGAGTATATGTGTATTTTTGTACACACATGTTCACACATACACATACACAGAAGCTGCGTCTACACGTGCATGCTACTTCGAAGTAGCGGCACCAACTTCGAAATAGCGCCCGTCGCGGCTACACGCGTCGGGCGCTATTTCGAAGTTAACTTCGACGTTAGGCGGCGAGACGTCGAAGTCGCTAACCTCATGAGGAGATAGGAATAGCGCCCTACTTCGACGTTCAACGTCGAAGTAGGGCCCGTGTAGACGATCCGCGTCCCGCAACGTCGAAATTGCTGGGTCCTCCATGGCGGCCATCAGCTGGGGGGTTGAGAGATGCTCTCTCTCCAGCCCCTGCGGGGCTCTATGGTCACCGTGGGCAGCAGCCCTTAGCCCAGGGCTTCTGGCTGCTTCTGCGGCAGCTGGGGATCTATGCTGCAGGCACAGGGTCTGCAACCAGTTGTCAGCTCTGTGTATCTTGTGTTGTTTAGTGCAACTGTGTCTGGGAGGGGCCCTTTAAGGGAGCGGCTGGCTGTTGAGTCCGCCCTGTGACCCTGTCTGCAGCTGTGCCTGGCATCCCTATTTTGATGTGTGCTACTTTGACGTGTAGACGTTCCCTCGCTGCGCCTATTTCGATGTTGGGCTGAGCAACGTCGAAGTTGAACATCGACATTGCCGGCCCTGGAGGACGTGTAGACGTTATTCATCGAAATAGCCTATTTCGATGTTGGCTGCATGTGTAGACGTAGCCAGAGAGTATATGCTAGAACACAGTGTATAGAAAAATGAAATCACAGAACTATGGCATTCTTTTAGTGAGCAGTGTAAGAGAAAACAGAACTTGTATATCTATTCAAAAAGTGATTGGGAAATAAAGGGAGAAATTTTGAAAGTTTTTAAGGGACTTCTGCAGACTGCCAGTGGGACTTATGCTCCTAATTGCTATGTGAATTTGAAAATTTCCTCCTCTCCCACACAGATTTGAACTAGGACAGTGGTCCTTTTGCAGGAATCTTGAATCATTTGAAGGAGGGGAGTCCAAAAAAAGTAACCCTGGAACTTGGTGTAATTGTTTTGTAACTTAATAGCAAGCAATTGAGTATTTGGTGTTGAGTAGAGGTTCCATTCTGACAGCGGTGGTGATTAGAATTCTCATTAATTGGCAAACACCACAAGTACAGCAGCACCACTCCACTAATACGGCTGGCCCTTGCCCGGGAAGAACATGGACGTTTTCAGGAGATCCTCTGAGAGGAGGTCAGTCTCCATGACCCATGCAGTGCTTGGCATCCAGACTGAGGTCACCACCAAGAATGTTAAATAGCATCTACTATGAGGGCAGCAGCAGGTGCATTTTGTGCAGAGCGAGGCAGAGACAACTACACTCATATTGCTGGAGAAATTCTTAGATTGCTGTTTATTTCCCTTACAGGCTATGGTGCCATCTTGGGTTGCCTCAGGTTGTCCTTTGGCTTCCGTATTGGTCCCCCTTCTTGCTCCCCATTAGTGTCCTTTGGGGTTGTGGTGGGAACAGGTTAGCCATGTCACCAGCTTGTCCACTGAATGTGGTTATTTAAGACCATTTGTCCTGTCACTCAGGGCTATCCACCCTGGAGGCAGCAGTAGAAGCCATGTGTCTAGTGGTAGTCATTGCCCATGGAGAGGTAGCTGATCCCGTGGTGAGGAAATCCCCACCTGCTGTACTACTCATGTAGCACCTGTGTGGTGAAGGGGAGAGGTTTTCTCTGGTGCAGCATCCGGCCCTGCGACTGCCACATCTGGACCATCAGAGAGCAGCTGTGTCTGGCCATGCCTGAAAGGAACCTCGTGCCTGCTGGTAAGACTGGCACAACTGGAGCGCTGACACCTTTTCCTTGCTTGCCTCACCAATGTGGGATCTGGGCATAAGGCCCCTAAGGAACTTAATGACCAGCAAGTTATTCGTTCTCCTATTTGTTCTGTTACTGCTCCCCTGTTTTGTGGGGTCCTGGTTTTCTTTCCCATTTAATTCTTGTTGATAACCTTTCAATCTGTTTTCCCTGTTCATTTGTACGTGCAGCCATGACAGAGGGTGTTGAGGGGAAAGCACCTGAGATGAAGTCTTGACATGTCACAGGAACCCCCCACAACAGGCAGAAGATGGAAACACCCCGTAGGTGCCGGAACGAGTGTGCAGAGAAGTGGGGCAGGCTGCTGCAGGACCCTCTGACCTCCAGCAGTTTCCATTGTATGCAGGGTTTGCTGTTTGGGTGAATAGCTCTTGACATCCCACGGTACAAATTGTTCCAGCCCCTGGAACACCCTGTGGACACCACAGCTGAACTGAGCTGGGTTTGAATCAGGAATCAAAGACAAAGTTCCCCATTGCCCATTGCATGAGCATCCCAGCCCCCTCTCCCCACCCCAGGCTTGCTTTTAACTGCAGGTACTGTCACAGATGTCCCGAGGAAGCCATTCCGAGGTGCCCTTTAAGAAGAATGCTCTGTGCTCAGAGTAGCCGAAAACAATGCTGCTCTGCAGCAAACTACTCAGCTGCCCAGTCTGAGCCGTATGAAGGCAGCAGAGAGTGCTGCTGTTGTCTGACTGATGTGACAGATCTAGTAGAATGGGACATGCCATCTGGAATAACTGCAATGAGCTGGTATAATGTGGTGACTGTGTGCAGACAGCGCTCAGGCAAGAGACTGAGCTGTGCTCTTGGAGGCTGGGCAAACCAAACTGCAGCCGCCTGTGCCTGTGTCCTTCCATTTCCAGTTCAGCCACTCCACAGACAAGACAGAGGGTACCACAGTTCATCCAAGTTCTGTTACAGGGAGTCCAGGATGGCTTTTGTGTGCTGTTTGCCCTGTGGCACAGTCTTTTTCTGAAACGGCAGCAGGTGATCCTGCACTGTAAGGCAGCTCCTTCACTTCCCTGCTTTTCTCCCGAAGTCACGAGGGTTTTCAGTCCCTTGGCTATTTTGCGGAAAGTTTTGTGACTCCTTTTGTTTGCTCGCCGAAGCAGCCTTCTTCTACAGCAATGCACCTGGGAGAGGGACACAGAAATAATTGTCATGACAATGCAATCAATAATAATGGCAGAGTTGGTCCTCCAGAGGCTTACAATACATGTCACAATTTATACTTCTGGTTTGGAATCACTGAATCTATATTCATGAAAGGTCTACCTGTTTGTTTTACACTTATCTTGGTGGTACGGTAATGTAATAGCATGGTACTTGGTGCAGAGACCTGCTGTCATTCGAGCTTGTTTTATTTTCCCTGTTCTTCCAAATGCCTGGTCAGCACTGAATGACTGAATGAGGTTTAATTCACACCTCTTGTTAGTTCGGGACTTCCTGCTTACACATTTGCAACAAAATAGCAAAAGATGTGAATTAAAACTGGTTTCTTTGCTTTGATGCAAGCATGTACTTGAGGGGCAGCACAAAGAGGATGAGGAAGAAAGTGAAGAGAAGTGAAGGGGCATATTTACCGAGAATGGTGAGGAAATCAGCCTATCTCAGAACGTCGGTGACAGGGAAAGGTCAGGTCTACAAGGGGTAGTGAGACCCGCAGTTTTGCGTAGCTCCGAGTGTGTCATGCTGGGGAAGAGAGAGGAGCAGACCCTGAGCACAAGGAAAATGAAACTGTTAAATTGTGTGATTGGGATTACAAGGATCAGCCCTGTTTGAAAGGGGGGGAATGTGAAGGTGGTACCAATTGCAGGAAAACTGAGAGCATTCAGGGTCAGGTGGCTGGAGCATGTAAAAAGGAGACTGGCAGAGTATGCAGGAAACAGGGAATTGCACATAGAAGTGAAGAGCGAGAGAAGGATTGGAGTACCCTAAGCTAGCTGGATGGGTGTTCTTCAAAAGGGCTGGATGAGCTGCAGAATTGTGAGGAGCTGGTTTAAGACAGACTGGCCTGGAGAAGGAGGCCCCAGAGAGCCAAGCCCATACCACTGGGATTAAAGCTAGAACAAAAGTATGTGTGTATGTAGTCCAGACCCAATTCTTCCTCCCCTGCCATGGCTGTTTAGTGACAGCAAACCCTCTGTGCCCGATGCCCATCCAATCAGACGTTCACAGTCATTCTCTCTCCTGAGTCAGCCAGAAGGGATCCCATGCCTTTTCAAAGGGTCACTTACTACTTTACATGCAGCTGTGGAGCAGGTAATGTAGTCTCCAGTTCAGAGTAACCTAGGATGAAATCAATCAGCTCACTCACACGGAATAACAGCTTAGACCTGCCACCGTCCTAGACACTGGGCTCTCTCAGCAGGCAGGGAGCTGAAGAGAGGTCTCCCAGACCAGAACCCTACCCTCTCAACCATAGAGTCAGTCTCGCCTGTCTCAGGAGAACACCTGAAAGGACTCATTTCCAGTCCAGAACAAAACCCAATTTTGAAACCTCACTGTTTCACAAAAGAAAATTATTTGCCTGCTCATCAGTGCCACGCCACTGGGGTAAAAGCTTACAAAACCATAAAGAAGTATTAATTATTATAAGCACAAAAAGTTCTGTTCAGATGACAAGGTGCATCCCCAACGACTAACAGATCATTTCCCAGCAACCTTCTCAGTCTTCACACTCAAACCTTGGCTCGTTCACTTCTCTGTTTCTTTCCTTTTCAGCTGTATCTTCAATGCAAGCTTTCGCATGATGTTGTCCACTCCACACAGCCTCTTTGCTGGTAATGTGCTGCCTTTGTAGGGCTGCTTTTATCATAGCCTTCTCTAAGACAACAGTCAATCTTCTTCACACCTCGGAGGGTGTGCCTAGGTATCGTTCTTGCCAGGGTGGGTTAGTTTTCCTCCCTGAGCTGTCAGCTGAATGTGATGCTTGGGACAGGGGCCTGTCCCTTGATCACCAAGAGACAAACACGTAGTTGATCCCATTGTGTTGGTGTTTTGGGTTAATATTCGCTCTTGGCAAATGGCTGCATCCTTGCCTTGACAGCCTGGTCCTGGGCCACTGGAGAAGGATCCAGATACATCAGATTCATTCTGGGATTTCTTACAACCTTCCAGTGTGACCTTCAGCACTTCACTTCACCTCCCTGTTTCCTGAGCTGCCCTTGTCTGCTTTGATTCTGAGCGCTTTGAAACACCCCTCATTAGGTTTGTAGGACATCTATCACAATGGGACTTTGATGTTACTTGGGCCCTTGGATGCTACAGAAATGCAAACAGAATAGTAATAACTCCATCTGGGTATTGCAAAACCTTTAATCCATGTTGGCAGCATTATTATGTATTATCTGAATATTATACTACCTGCTCATCAGGTCTCTTGCTGTATCTCAGGATTAATTGCTGGTGCCATATAGACATTTGTATCTGTACATGCTGCCCTGGAGACAAATGTGAATCCAGTGGGTTTCAAAGGATTCACTAATAATGGAGTGGCAGACTCTGTTTACTGGCTAAGGCTGCATGTGAAGTTCCATTACAGGCCCCATGAAAATCCAATAAAAAGGAGCTTTGGCTTCCCCATTAGTAGCACAGGGAACTAAGCCTGGATCTATTGATCTAGAGGAGTAGAATTTTCAAAAAATTCAAAGTAAATCAGACAAGGGCTCCCCTAATTATGGCAACTCAAAACTAGAGGTGTTCAGAGTTCAGAGCATCTTCTAATTTTGTTTACTGACTTTTTAGCAAAAGACCAAGAACAAGGGAAGAGAGAAGAGGCCATTTGTCTAGTTCATGGTGCCAAGATTTGCTTGATTCAATGCCAGTTGCAGGACGTATTGGCTGGAATTTGGAATGTGGCTATGGCTGATTGTGCTATCTTCAGATGCCTACTGTGTATGCAAGCTTTCATTCATGAAGTGGAAATTTCTAGCCCTTTTTGTTGGGGAGATAAGTCCTTGAATTTACATTCATCACTGCTGTAGAGGGCCTCTCTATACCCTACTCATCTCTTCTGGATGAATGATTCCGTGGGTCACTGGTATCCAACACAAATTAGGATAGCCCAGGGGCTGCTCTAATTTATACCAGAGAGCCAGTCCATTACACAACTGGCTTTAGACTGAAGAAAACTCAGTGGTGACTTAAAGTCACCATTGCACACCATCTTCTTTGCTGCGCTATAGCTGGGGGGTTGGGCCATGGCATTAAGCCAATGAATATATTTCTTCCAAAGGGGCCAGTTGTCTAAGTAGTTTGTTCCAAGGGAGATTAAAGCCCTGAAAGAGACATAAAGCAAACTCCATCTTGTAATTTCTTCAGGTAAGGGCTGGGTGTCTTTCTAGAAGATTTTAGCCCGACACAAGCCACTGCACTCAATGCAGGAATAATTGGGTGACACTCTCTGGCCTGTCTGCTACAGAGATCAGATGATGATTTAATGTCCCTCTGGGCTTAAAATGTATGAACCCTATGAAAAAGCAGGAAGTTGTCTTCATTTGGCTGTAAGTCTTTCTCCCAGGCTCAGTGCAGTGTGAACCTTGCCAGCGAGTGATCTCAGGCACACAGCTCTTCTCCAATGACCCTTTCTAACAGAAAGGAGCCTCTGAGAAATGATTAAGACTAATGAAGGTAATACATCAACATTCAATTCCAGCATTGCAGATACATTTACCAGATTGGAATTTTGTGTCTGCTGCATACAAATATGCTTGGGACATTTGTACTTTGTGCGTGACCGTGCCGCAGAAACTTGCATCTGCTGGAAATGACATGAAGAGAAACAGCCACCTGGCAGGTTACGCTGAATCCTGAGCTCTTCATAATCACCAGACCTCTGTTGACTTCAGGGGTTACGTTACTGATGATCTGGATTCTTCTCCTCCGGGCGGTGTCCCATGTGCAAGAGATGCAGTGTCCTATCTGCCTGTGTATTAATTAGTGATGAGCAAATCCCACCTGGCTGGATTTGGCCTCCCTTACTCACACTGAGCAGCACGTGGCTCTAAAAAGCAGGTCCAATTCATTTAAATGAGTGGGACAGCCCGATGTAACCCACACAAGCAAAGGGGAAAGAACTGTGCCCCTTAAGATATGTCTTACTAGCCTACCTATCCTAGTGTTGAGTGCATGAGCGTCTCCTTTTCCGCATACTGCATGCCTGTGATCTGATTTTGTATTTGAGTAGCTACACGCTAAGTCCAAACTCTGGCTGTTTTGCTGTCAGAAGAGCATCTCTATTTGGTCCATTTCAAATAGACCAAGCTTGGATTTTTGTACCCCAAAGCAGGTATTCTGGGAGTGGCTCCCCCTTGGGTAGGTGACTACCTAGCTTTCTACATGAGGATGCCTGCAGGGGTGGTTTGCAGCTCAGCAGCTGTACACCCCTAGCACACACAAGCTGGGGCTCTGAAACCAGCAGTATAACCGGAGAGGGTGGGACCCTGCTCTGGTGGCTAGGTTGAGCGATTACCCAGCTGCTATGGCCACGCAGCCATTTTTTAGCCATTAGCTTGATCAGACATATGCAAATGTATGCCTGGGCTGTAAATTACCCCTCCAACTGTACAGCCCATCTTCCCTGTGTTGTGCTGGTGGGTGCAGTGGGGTGGGAGGCAGGGAGTGACGTCTTTGCATACGCCTGAAGCATGGCTGGCTGGAGAGTTAATGGGAAAAAAAGCTCTGCCTTCAGTGGTAGTGAAAATGGCGAGGTCCAGGCTCAATCTCACTTCCTGCGAGAAGGGCCTGTGTCTGGGGCTCGTCCCTGAGATGGCCTAAATCCACGTGGTTCCCCTGGAGCCAGTTAACCCCGGGGGATCTGGTTTTCTCAGTGCAGCCCTTGTGACTGCTCTGGCCCTGCTCTCAGGATCGCACAGCTCTGTGACCCTGGCAGAATGGAGCTCGCCCCCGGCGGGTGTGAAATCCTGGGCAGAGATATTGTGGTGGATCGGCGGCGCTGACAGCCACCACAGGCCCCGGGACAAGGTGGGAGAAGGCCAGAGCAGCCAGCTCTCAGCGCTTCCCAGGCAGTGGCACTGCCCCTCCCTCACTCCCGCACAGCTGGAGCACACAGTCATGGCAATTGAAAGGGGCCTGCAGCACCAGCTGCTGCCAAAGCAACTGTGGCAGCTGGGCCCCTTTGAAAACTGCCCCTTCTGCTCCTGTGCTGGGTGGGCCTGTGCTGGGAGCTCAGTGCCGGCAGGGAGGCAGGGGGCTGGTGGCAGACTGTTCCTGGGCAGGCTAGCGTTGTGCTTTACATTGCTAGAGCCTTGCTGGGTTGGGAGGGTTTCTGCCCTAGGAGAATGAGCTGCAGTATTTGTCTGGAGTGCCGAGATCACGGCGGCTAGGCCCGTAGCAGTTCAGCTCAACAAAGCATTTCATTTTAAAGTCAAGGTGTTTGTCTTACCAGCCTCACTTCAGCCATGCCTGGCTTTGGGCTCAGCCAGCAGCTCTCCAGCCAGACGCCGATTCCTTCCGGTCCCTGAGGGAGCCGGGGTGGTGTCGGTTACCTTTGCTGTTAGGAGCTGTAGAGCTGGGTGCCACCTTTGCCCCGGCTGGCACACTAGTCTGAGCTGTCTCGCCAGCCTCCTCGGTGGCTTTTGGAAAACATGCAAGCGGAGGCTCTCCAGGTGGAGAAACAGCTGCCCATACTTGTTCTCCAGCTTTGGTGACCCACTGCATTGCGGGAAGGGCTGTTATAACCTAAGCAAAGCCAGGGAGCCCTGGAAATGGTGCACTATTGCCAAGTACTGCTGCAGCAGGTTTCCTGTCTGACCAGAACAGAAACTCCACATCTTTGGAGGCCCTCACTACCCATTTCTCTCCGAGAAGAAGATGGCAGTTGTTCCATGTGGAAACTGCTCAGCACTCTGGGGCCCTTCACCAGGAGTTGTGGGCACTTGGGAATTCCTCCTGACAAATTAGACCACTTAGGTATAAGAACCCCAATCTGGGAATGTCAGCCTGAATGAATTGCCCAATCCCCAGAGATATTATGCTGCTCTCTCCCCCTAGGTCTCTGCTGTAAGCGAAAAACATCCTTCCTGGAGTCTCGGCCAACTTCAAACTTACCTTTGCTGGTGGCTGCAGGGTGGCTTTAAGTATCAGATAAATACAGAGAATACAGAGTAGAAGGCGATGAAATGTGAGGAAGGAGAAACATTTCTACTGTGTCTCATTGAATAAATGGACATGGATGAATTAAACTAACTGTTACTCAGATGTTTCCCACACTAGAAATAAGGCCGTGCAATGTAAAGTAGAAAAGGGGCCATTAGGAAACAGGAAATGGTACATAACCCATTGTTTCTGAATTCCTATTTTTAAAGTCAAAACACTAAGCTGGACAGGAACAGCAGAAAGGATAGTGGGCAGTCAGTCACTCCATCCATTGATGGTGGTTCTCCAAGTTACCCGACTCTCCAATGGTCTCCACTGTACATGCAATGATGGGGCAATTAATTACCTTGTGCAAATCAGGGTAATTTTCGTAGCTACCTGCTGCAGGAGAATTGACTGTAACTCCAATTAATCCTATGAACCTAACACATTTTTTAAATGCGGGCTAATTAGGATTTGACTTTTAGATGAAAGTCTAGCACATGGTCAGAAGTAAAACTGACAGATTTCACACAATAGCCATTTTTGTAGACTTTTTCTCTGATATCCCAAACAAATTTTGGTGTGCTAGTCTATATACTATCAAAACAAAAAAGCAGTCAAGTAGCACTTTAAAGGCTAACAAAGTAATTTCTAAGGTGAGCTTTCGTGGGACAGACCCACTTCTTCAGACTAGCACGGCTCCCCCTCTGTTACTATTCAAATTTTGGTGTGAAAGAGCTTAGTTATTTTCTCCAAGAATCCTTCACTTTACTCCCATTTATAAGTTAATGCTCTGTTCTGGTAGGTTCACCTGCACGTTGTTTGGTGAAAGTCCATTTATGCCTTGCCCTATGGAACCCCCAGCAAAACATAATGGATTCCCAGAGGTGACTGATGCAATCATTTCTCATCTTGCATAAGGTCTGAAGAGGGAGCAGTAAGAAATGAGCCATAGGGCGCACGTGACCTGTGATGTGACACTGACTGTGTGCTCACACTGATCTGGGATGTCGTTTTGGAAGCAAGACCCAAATCACTCGACAAATCCACTGACAAAGAAACTTTATGTGCTCACGGGGATCAGTTTTCCAGGCCAGTTGGGGGCTGCATGAATAACCACTGGTTTTTCTGGATTAGATGCTGATTCATTTTTCCCACCAAGGGGATGTAGGACTTCTGCCGTCTGTTGGTTTGTTGTATGAATGTGTTGCTAAATGAACTAGTTCATTACCGGGCTCTAAGGCATTCATAGCTGAAAGGCTCTTCTCTCACACTGATATAAAGGCAAGAGTGTAAAAAGCCCAGACAGCGACTCACTGGCAGGCTTGAACCAAAAGGTCTCTCAGACATACCTACAGCTGTTTCTGTCCCTGCACACTGGCTCAACACACTTTCTGGGCTTCCCAGTCTTTGGGGCTGGTGTATGTATATGTGTGCTGATGTGTTGGTCTGCACTGGGAGAGTTATATGAATTTGTGCAGATGACAAGCCACAGGTATGTGCTGCAGTAAGAGGCTATGTTTGTTGGAGGTTATGTTAATTGTGTTGTGGGAATAGCTTTGCAAAAACTTGAGATTTGGGCCAAGTAATCCACCATGTGTGTCATCTGCCCACATATAACCAATGAAATTCGTCTGTGCACATGGACGGTAAGGCTGTTGGTTGAGTTGCTTCTGATATAATGGTCTAGGGGTCTTGGCATGGCATGGATACACGTTTGGCTGCTGCATGGGTGTAATTCATAAAGTCAAACTGGATTAGGACTTAAAAACTGCATTGGCAAATCTCCCGGTCCCTCCCTCCGTTGTGAGGAGAGAGGCCATTGCACCTCACTGCTGAATGTCATGTGAAGTTCCCTGTGGAGGGCCTCACTTCTGACAGTGAACCTGGGCTGGGAAATACTGAAGATGAGCCTAGTTCCTCCCTTCTGGGAAACCCTTTTGGAATCTCCACAGGAGTTTCTGCCAAATTCCAAACACTTGCTGGGAGCTTTGTTCCCTGGTCTCACTTCATTGTGTGGCCCAGAATAAAAGCACCACCTGAAGTCTTGTCTTTCCTGACTTTCCATTTCAGCTGCCCATTTCTGAAACCCTTTCAGGTCCAGCTGCTTAGGTTCAAGCTGTATTGGTGCAATGGGTAAAGGCTCCCAGAGTTTCTTCCTACCAGAAATTCTGCTGAAGACAGTCCAGGGGCATGTGCTGTTGACCGATATGTCAGGTGTTCCTCCTGTGGATCCATACTTTTTTTTTTCAGAAGTCTTTTTAAAGTCTGCACTGCTCCGCTCACCTCCTTGTTTTTCAGGGGTTAAGGTGTTCTATTTGTACAGTGTTCTATGCCAAAGGCCTGTGCAAATGCTACAAACGCTTCAGAGGTAAATGGAGGCTCATGCTCAGATGTAAGGACTTAGGGAACTCTGTCTATTTCAAATACTGACTTTAGTTTCTGAATAACCTGTGTCAATGATGACTGTGTAATTATAGTCAGCTCCATATATCTGAAGAAGTAATCAACTCCAGTGATGCATGTGTGTCTTTTCCAGAAGCTCGCCATCAGCCCCTGTGTGTCCTGCAGTATGGTAGTAGGTCTTCTGGAAGTTGACTCTTCCTTCACAGAGAGGGCTTTGTACACTTCTGACACCATGTTGTGAGAGGACGTGAACACACAGCTTCATGCTGTAAGCCACAACCAGAGAACTCCCTACCCAAGAAGTTCCCTCATTTGTTAAGATCCCAACTCCAACACATCCTGGTCCTCTCTAGGAATAGTGGAATACCAGCAAGTCTACAGTAACACTTTTATTTACCAAAAGAGAAAACACTCCCAAACTCCTTTTGGAGTAGTTCAGATAACTTGCTCTCCTGACAGCCCATTAAAGGGAAACAGCTGAAATGAGGAACTTTGCTAAACAATTTTCTCTCACTCTTGCTGATGTGAATCCTATTGGTAAGGTTTCCATTAACCTGCTAAGAGAACCCTGTGGTCTTCAGTTTGTTCCTGAGTCTTATTCAGAAAGCATAGAGGGTTGGGGTTTAACAGTCCAGCTGTTCTATTTATTCTGCCCACAGTAGTGATGGACTTCTTTGCAATTTCCTAACCAGTGTGCAATCTGAGCATTTTGCAATGCAGCAGGAAGAAGAATGCAATGCATTAAGCGAGACCTTTTCCATGTTTGGACAGTATAGAAGATAATTGCATTGTGTTTGGTTTATTTGCATGCTTAGAAATCAGTGCTTATCTCAGTTTTATAAGTGGGCTGGCTGTTGGCTTCTTTGCCTTGTCAGGTCACCTTACAGATTTCTACTAAAACGTCCATTGCTTCTGAATACTGTCACAAACCCAAAACAAATCAAGCAGTCCTGGGGCACCTAAAGACTAACAAATATATTAGGTCATGAGCTTTCATGGGTCAGACCCACTTCTTCACATAATTGAAGTAGGCAACTAGGATTCAAGGTTCAT
This sequence comes from Carettochelys insculpta, assembly GCF_033958435.1. Classification (NCBI taxonomy): domain Eukaryota; kingdom Metazoa; phylum Chordata; order Testudines; family Carettochelyidae; genus Carettochelys; species Carettochelys insculpta. Next base: position 137,534,645 of record NC_134140.1, read on the forward strand.
ATAGTAGAGGTGGTTAAAGAAGGAGGAGAAAAAAGGTGTTACCTGTCACTAGTAGGACCAGTAGATGAAGCAAATTAAGTAGGATGTGTCCCATTCCTGTGACTATCAAAGATGGGGAACTTCCCCTTGTAATGCAGAAGATAGTTAAGATCTCTGTTAAAATCTAATTTAAATGTATCAGATTTGTAAATGAATTCCAATCTCAGAACAGTTATTTCTATCACCTCCTGTCTTTTGCCGACCACGGGTTTTCAAGGAATTCGCCCCTTGACACTAGACTGTCTGCATTTGGTTTAAGCTCGGAGGTGATTTTTTTAAATAAAGGGGTGAGGATGGGGATGGCTTTGCCTAGTTTTTGATTCTCAGACCTTAGGGAAATCTTATTCTGGCCACCGTTCCATTACTTTCACAAAAAGACCCTGGTGAAACCCTCAGGGTGAGATTTTAGGCTAATTGAAGTCAATGACAAAGCTGCTATTGACTTCTGTGGGACTAGGATTTTACCCTAAAGTCTGATTCTGAGCCTGCTTCTGTTTGGGGCTGAGCTTCTTCTGTTCCCACTTAGCTCAGTCAGCAATGAGTGTGCTCTGCACCTCAGGGATTCAGGCTCTGACTATGAAATCTGCCCTGTCCATAAATGCCACTTGGCTTATACGAAGTCAAAAAAAGCATCTGAAGACCAGAGGTGCTCACCTGACCAGTGAGATGGAGCATTCATTCACTCATCCCCAGGCAGTCCCACTGAAGACACTGAGTAAAGTTTAAAAGAGGTGGAAAGGGGGACAACACCAATAAATCAACAGAGTTACAGCCATCTGCATGTGGCCTCTAGTGCACAGTCATTTGTAGTGTCGTCTCTGTGATATTAGTGCGTAGTGTTGTCTGAAAGACAACAAGGCCACAGGCACTGATGAAATCCCTGCAAAAATATTCAGACAAGGAGGTCCATCCCTGCAGCTGTATTCCCTCATTATGATCATCAGGGCTACGTCTACACATGAAGCCTACATCGAAGTAGCCTATTTCGATGTGGCAACATCGAAATAGGCTATTTCGATGAATAACGTCTACACGTCCTCCAGGGCTGGCAACGTTGATGTTCAACATCGACGTTGCGCAGCACCACATCGAAATAGGCGCTGCGAGGGAACGTCTACACTCCAAAGTAGCACACATCGAAATAAGGGTGCCAGGCACAGCTGCAGACAGGATCACAGGGCGGACTCAACAGCCAGCCGCTCCCTTAAAGGGCCCCTACCAGACACACTTGCACTAAACAGCACAAGATACACAGAGCCGACAACGAGTTGCAGACCCTGTGCATGCAGCATGAATCCCCCGCTGCAGCAGCAGCAGCCAGAAGCCCTGGGCTAAGGGCTGCTGCCCACGGTGACCATAGAGCCCTGCAGGGGCTGGAGAGACAGCGTCTCTCAACCCCCCAGCTGATGGCTGCCATGGAGGACCCCACAATTTCGACGTTGCGGGACGCGGATCGTCTACACGGTCCCTACTTCGACGTTGAACGTCGAAGTAGGGCGCTATTCCGATCCCCTCATGAGGTTAGCGACTTCGACGTCTCGCCGCCTAACGTCGAAGTTAACTTCAAAATAGCGCCCGACACGTGTAGCCGTGACGGGCGCTATTTCGAAGTTAGTGCCGCTACTTCGAAGTAGCGTGCACGTGTAGACACAGCTCTGGTGAGAAGAAACCACTCCCAGTGAGGTCAGAAATGCCGTCTTTAAGGCGGTGACAGGAGAGACTGCAGAAACTACTGAGCGAGCTCCTTGCTTTTAGCAATAGGTAAGATTCCTGCCTGAGTCCTTCTGAACCACTTCCTTCCGCAGGAAGAAGCAGTCACCTGGAGTCACAATGCAGGTTCTGACCAGGTACAGGAACAATTGACATGATCTCTTTGTCTGGCTACACTCTTCTGCCCACTTAATACAAGAGAAGTGCTGGGAACAATGTGAACCACTGTATATGGCATTCCTCAATTCTACTAAAGAGTTCAACTCCAACAACTGTGAGGCCCTCTGGCAGATCCTACAACATTTTGGCTTCTGGCAAAGTTTGTCAATATCACACAGCTGTAAGTGATATGCTAGTGTAACTGCCCACAGGGGGACTCAAACCTGGGACCTCTGGAGCTTAGTAGAGGCACCTCTACAAAGGGAGCCTTTTCTTTCAGCCAACATCCACGCCACTGTTACCTCCAACCAACCACCATGGTAGATGTCCAAGCACTGGAAAATGTCAACAGCTTCCCCTATCTTGGCAACTGTCTGTCCAGCAGGGCTGACATTGACGATATAACCTGCCACCAAATTTCCAGTGCCAGTACAGCTTATGGTCATTTTCGGAGATGAAGCTTTGATGACTGCGACATTGAAACTCAGACGAAGGTAAGCCATTCCAGTGCTTCAGCACCCTCCCGGGGAAAGAGGTTGTCCTGATATCCAACCTACAGCCCCCCAACTGCAAGTTGAGACTGTTACTCCTCATTTTGTCCTCTGCCACCATTGGGAACAGCCTCTCTCCATCCTCTCTGGAAGGAGGCGGAGCTGCAGGGTCTGGACAGTATGCTGGCTCTGGTTTTCCAGCTCTTCTGAGGTACTGGCTGGAGAGCTGGAGTGAACCTTGCAGTGTGGTTGCTTGTTTCCCCCCTGTACTGCAGGGAGCCCCGGGGAGTTCAGTGCACTCCCTGGGCTAGTTTCAGTGAAATCTGCCTCTAAGAGATATTCCAACACTTCTGCTTTGAACGCAACACTCCAGCCTATGTCCACTTCTGCACCCCCCACTGATGCATTCACATGCATGTGTACCCCAAGGAATCCCACAGACCCTGACACATCCTGTTCCTACCACGACCTCTGCTTTGGGATCTGCACTGAATTTTTTTACACATCCCAGAGCTTTCAACCCTCCCTTGCCCACTTCATCTTTGTGTCTGTTCCATGCTCAGCAGGTCTCCCTCAGCCACTTACACTTCTTGCTTTGGCTTTCCAACCTGCAGCACAAGAGCAACCAAGGCCACTCAAGCAAGCCTGGCTTTTCGGCCTGTCCATCTCTCTCGCTGCTATTTGCAGGAATGTGAAGCTGAAGCAGCACAGACTGTTTCTACCCCCTGTGGGACAATCTCTTTTGAATGCCGTGTGTTCGAGCACCTAGGCAGCAGTAGTTCTACACTTGCTCCACCTCTTCCATCAGGCAAATGGTGTGCTGCAACTGCTGCCTTTGCTTCTAGCCAGTACCCTTGCACGGGCACCTGGCGCTGCCCATGGCCGTCTCTATCCAGCAATTGTCTCTACTGTTGTGAGCTCAAGGCGGAAGGAACTGCCTTTTAGATATGCATTTGTACAGGACCTAGCACACTGGGGCTCCAATCTACATGACAGCTTGTAATGACCTCCACCCCAGCTGGTAGCAGACGGCACTGGAGCTGAGAGACATGAGGGAACTTGCATTTTCCAAAACCTAACTTAACAAGTAGGAGTCCTTTGCAGTCCTTTCCCACCACTGTATTTGTTCCTGAGGCAGCATTTTTGCTCACTGGCAGCATTATTAATTAGCTAATTCAATGGTTTCTGATTACTTGTACCTAATGGGCTCATAAGATCCATAGGTACTGCTGTGTGCATACATGCAAAATTTGCAGACTGAACCGCTGTTGTGCACATAGATTTGAAAATATTGGGCTAGATGATGATAATCTTACACTGGGTAGTACCTTACCCAGCAGCGTTATCCTCAGCTTATTGGCCCGGCCCTATATGGGTGTCTTTGTGCAGCACACTGAAGGCAGCGGACTACCCACGGATAAAGTATTGTGCATTGCAAGTAAGGGGATGAGCTCTAGCCCTGAGGTATTGCACAATAACCTGCTCACTTCCTGTGCAAACCCCACACATGCACACAGGTCAAGTTTCCACTGCGCAATGAAGAATCCCTTTGCCAAGTGCCAGTGAAATATCCCCTCTAAAAACAAAACAAGGACCCCCCGTGCAGCACGAAGTGTGGGTTTCACCTTGGGAAGTTCTTAGTGCGTTTCAAGGGCAGTCTCATTCTGGCTGAAATGAAGAGATGTTGATCACCGTAACAATATATTTAGTGCAAGGTGTCTCGCTCCATTCATAAAATAATTTCTCCAAAAGGGTCTGTGCTCTTCCCAGAGGGCCGAGGCCTACCAGGTGCTCCTTTGGGCTACTTGATCTAGCTGTCCAGGCCACAGTCGAATTTATGTATTTGGACTCCTCTGCTTTGATTTCAGGGTAGGACGGCAGGGCCGGGCCGTCCTGTGGGCTGGCCCCATGCACAAGCTGTGGCTCATACTGTTTTAGAGGAAGCTCCATTTCAAAGAACTTCATGCTGGGCCTAAAAGACACTAAAATGAAAGCTCAGGACACGAACATGCACTGAAAAGTCCCAGCAGGTGTGAGTGTGGAGTTAAAGGCTTGTTTACAGCAGCACAGCCTGCACGTACAAGCCTTGTAGTGCTACGAAGCTTTCTGCCAGAAAGGCACACCCTAACAAACAGCCCCAGGTGAGTTTATCTTCCCGAGGGGGTTCCCAGCCAGAGCATGCAGCAAGGAGATGGGCTGCTCCCTAGTGACTTCAGCGCACACTGCAGTGCTGCCAGGAGGCACACAGAGAGCGGCAGAGACCTCGACTGACTCCCACTGACACGCTGACATACATGGCAGCGGTGTGAAGGTGCTGAGCTGACGGGTGTTAATGGCACAAGGGGTGGGGCTGCTTGGCAAAGCCCTGGCACAGATGTCATGCTGGGGCCTGAGCGGACAGCATCCATGGTGCACCCCTGCTGCATGAGCCACGTGGCTCAGTGTGTAAGTGCCCCTGTAGCCGGGTTGGACAGATGGGTACAGGATGGGCTGAGAGAACGAATGTGGCCAGAGATGATAATCTTGCCCTTTCCTGTATCAACTGTCTCTCTGCCCTGCAGAACAGGTGCACAGGAGGGTGGGCAGGGATGGGAGAGAGCTGCAGTATGGGGAGGAGGGGAAGGGGTTAATTCCTGCTCTCTCCGTCCCAGACAAAGAGTCCATGCACCACGACTGGCTTCTACAGCTAGTATGGAGCACGGGGACAGACTCAGCCCATAGCCAATGGCTGTTCCTTGTTGCACAGGAGAATTATCGCTGGGCTTCCCTCGCACGGCTCCCAGGACCACGGCACAGAGATCTGGCAAAGCTGCTCATGGCTCTGTGTTTGGGGCTCAGGACACGGGGATCCAGACTGGAGTTCTGTGGCCAGTGTTATATGGGAGGTCAGACTAAATGATCTAACAATCCCTTCTGGCCTTATAGGTCTGCCAATCATGGCTAGTAATCACTAAGGAGCTCCACGTGAACTGAAACTAACCGAGGGAATGGGGACCACAATGGAGGAGAGATTCGACTGGGTTAAACGCCAAATAATTAATGGTGGCAAGGCCAATCAGAACTTTATGAGCAAAAACTATTAGGAGTATGGACCAGCTCCCATATGAGGAGAGATTAGTAACCCTGGAACCCCCTTTTCATCTTGGGAAGGAGACAATGAAGTGGGGATGAGATGAGAGAGGTCTGTGGAGGAGCTAAATTAGAAAGCGTTATTTACTCCTTCTTTTAACACAACTCTAGGGGCCACCAAATGAAATTAACAGGAAATTAAAAAGGAACAAGAGGAAGTATTTATTTCTCACAATGCACAGTCACTCTGTGGAACTCTTTGCCTTCAGATATTATGAAAGTCAAGACTTTAACAAGGTTCAAAAGAAACTAGACAAGTTCATGGGGGATACGTCCATCAATGGCTACTAGCCAGCCTGGGCAGGGATGGTGTCCCTAGCCTCTGTTAGCCAGAAGCTGAGAAGGGATGACCGGGGATGGATCACTCAACGATTGCCTCTTCAGCTTATTCCCTCTGGGGCAGCAGGCATTGGCCACTGTTGGAAGAGAGGGTACCAGGATAGGTGAACCTTTAGTCTGATGCAGTATGGCCATTCTTAGGTTCTTATACTATGTTAAGAGAAATATTGTAACTCTACCAGGAGATAAGGAACCAGACCATGTGCTATTTTGAGCAACATTCAGGATTTTTACCCATGTATTTACTGTTGTTCAGTTAGCTAATGAATTCCTAGGAAGTTGTGCAGTGTTAAGTAGTGGCCAGTGGGAAGACATACGCGTGCAGCATTAGAGCTAGGTTACCAATCAACTTGCACAAATAAACATTTATGGGGGAAATGCATATGTCAAGCAGCTAGTGACAGACAATATTGCTGGTTTCCCATGGAACACTATCGTTCTATATTCCCGATGAGTTAATCAAAGAGAAAGAAGAGACAAATCGCCATCTCATGCCAACTGACACTTTTAAATTGGTTGGTTATGGTCAAAGCTAAATTGTTTCCAGACCTGGTCAAAAATGGAGGAGAGCGCCATCAGCTACAGAATGAGTGTTCATCAAATCTCATTTTCTGCACACCGGTTTCCCTTTTCCCATGTTTCCATGGGTGTTTTCATGGAATAATCCACTTTCAAAATGAGGTAATCATGTCTTCAAAATCCACTTGTTTGTGGGAGACAAGGGAATCCTGCCATGTGGCTGAGCCAAATTACCAGAAGTTCTAATGGTGACACTGCCCCAAGCAGAAACCAGAGAAAGGAACCGAATATCAACATACACAGGGTTTACTTTTTTGTTCTCTTTTTTTTTTTTTTTTGCCAACCAACCAGCTGATCTTTTCCCACTGAATGCTTCTGTTGCCAATTTTTAATACTTTTAAGAAATGGAAGACTTAAAAATATTGTGTTTTCACAAAAAAAAAACCCTCTACTTTGGGACAGGCCATATTCCTACGGACTATGGTTTTCATGAGAAAAATTGCACCCAGGTCTAACCGTAAACCAGAACAGCTTAGCTGTGTTGTATTGACAAAAGTATTACTGCTCAGCCCTACAACCTGGAGAGAATGCTATGGGATTGATTCTGATCTGATGTACTCTGGTTTTACACCAAAATAGATCTCTTGGCTTTATATGTGCTGTGACAGTGGAGTAGGTCCTGTGTTTTTTTCATCCTTTCCTTGGGCAGGTGATGTTTCTTTGAATTCAGTCACAGAATGTCCCAGTCACCTAAGCCAATGATGTGATGAAAGCTGATGGCAAGCTTCAGAGTGAAGGTCATGCAAACTCTGTTAGATGTCTACATATGCAGCTGTTCTTCTCACATGCATCATACTAGCCATCCATAAACTATTTCCTTTTAATCCTGAGAACTAAATGCACTTGTTGGATCTTATTCTTCCTCAGCCAGAGCCATCCAGTCCCAGTGAAATCAAGTTTGTCACAGAAGTGAATCTTAGGGCAGAATTTGGCTCTGCTTCTTTCACTGTACCCTGCAGGGTCCATAATCAAAACTGGAGCTGGACTTTCAAATTTCAATTTCCTTTCTTGTCAATTGTCCTCTGGACTTCATGCTATGGAATCATCCCTCTGCTTTTGACAAGAGGGTGAGAATTTCAGAAGCTTGAGGATCAGCGCAGTTATCTCAGTATAAAAGGAAAAGCTGTGTACGGAGAAAGAGGGCTTTCTCTGCAGACTTTTCATTATGCTTGAATTTCCCTTGTCTCTTATTGTATCTCAATAAACTCACCTCAACAAGCTTGTCGGCTTTAGCCAGCTCATGTTTTTATGTTGCAGCAAAGATGCACTTCAAAGAAATCTCCCTTTGAAGACCATGATGAAAGAGAGTTTAAAAAAAAAAACGGAATCCATCATCAAATAACTTGTCTCTCTCAGTTGGGGGGTTGGGGGAGTTGTTTTTTTTTTTTTTTTGCCTTAAAAAGCACAGCTCTTATTCGCTATAAATTATTTAAGAGAAGCCCTGCTGGCTTTGCTCTGTCTATTTCTCTCCCTCCCTCTCTCTCTCTCTCTCTCACTCTGTTTGGTGAGCATTTAATGCAGTTGCTGGAATCACTGACAGAGATCCAAAGTGTAGTTTACCTTCTTACCCAGTTAAAAGGTGCAAGCGTAGAAATCAGCTGTAGGTGAATCGTAGTAGCACTTGGAAAGTGCACCGTCCCTGTGCTCCCACCAAAATTTCAATTGCTAAATGAGGTGGCCCCTCTTGCCCCTCTGTTCCTCTGGGTGGGCGTCCTGCACCTCCTCCCCACATGAACCAGTCAGCTATGAAATCAGCCCGTTTCTCTATAGCTAGTTCACATGTCTCAAAATGTGCACTGGAGATGAGGAAGAGTCCGATAGCTAAACTTACACATTCTGCTACTCCAGAAAAGAGTGTGAGAGTCCTCCCTTGTAACATGTCAAAATGGGGCACAACCCAATTGCAAGGCTCAGAAGAGGTAGCCATCGTAGTCTGCATCGGCAAAAGCAAAGGAGTCCTCTGGCACCTTAAAGGCTTTCAAATTTACTTGGGTATAAGCTTTCACAGATAAAACCCACTCTGTTAAAGGCATGGATTCCATAGTCTTTAAGGTGCCCCAGGACTTCTCACTGTTTTTACAATGAGAAGGATAAGAACTTGAGAGGGGCCTGAATCCAAACTGTGGATCCAAATTTTGGCTGGGTTCAGCACGTGCATCCAAAAGTTTTGTCTCCAGGTTGTCTCTGGATTCTGTTTCTCTTTGAAAGTTTGAAAGTAAGTGGGTAAATCTAGGCCGACCAGTAACCAAAACTAAAGTCTCTTGGAAACAGTGGCTGTTAACCTGAAGGCAAGTTAGAAGATAATGCATGCTTTGTGATAATAAAGCCGAAATAAGAACATTCCAGCTTATTCCCAAATTTGATCCCCGCTAGATCTAGTAGAAGATTTTTGACTGAACAGTCTTTTGTCAGAATGTACAGTTTCATTAACTGAAAATGTTTTGTAAAACAATGTTCATTCTGATTAAATTGTTGATGCAAAAATGTCTAACTTTCTTGTTTGTTTCATTTGGATAATGCTGAAATGTTTCATTTCCATCAGGCAAAACTTCTCTTTTTGATGTCATAGTTTTGTTTTATTTAATATAAAAGTTTATAGTACAGTATTCGTTTCAATATATTATATTCATGTATTTTACATGCTATTACATATTCTATGCCATGCTCTGTATTTTAGCACAGTGTTTTGGTCTGTATGTGTCTAGTGACATTTGGCCTGCCTGAGGATGTATTTGACTGTGGAGACTGCGGATGTATTGGGTTATGTTTTCTTTAAAAGTAGAAGCCCGTTTTGCAGCTGCTACTTGGACGGCTAATGTAGCTGCATCTTCCGCTAATTGTGCAAAGTCAAAATTCCCCCACAAAATTGAAAACTGGGGCTAAGGGTGATTTAAAAAATTGGCCTATCCAGTGTAATCACTATCATTAGGCACTGATATTGCTGTAGCTCCCTGTGGCCATAACCAGATCGGAGGCCCCTTTTGCCAGGCACTGTGCAAAGATACAATATTTGTAACTGTGGGCCATGGAACAGCCTTGTGGTGTTGGGGAAGGAACCATGCTGCCGTTTCTCTTCAGGAGTGTTCAGCTCTTCCAAATCCAGGCTTGTGCCACTGGACTCACTGCATTTCCCAAACAATCCAAAAGAGTCTTGTCGTGCAAGTCCGGTTCACCTCATGTTATGGGGTTAGGGTTTTCTTCACTCATTCCTTCCGCCCACCAACTTCGTGGGGAGTGTGGCAGAACCCGACAGGCTGGCCTTTGAGAAGATGGGCCCTTAGAGCCTGAATAAGAGCAGATGAGTCCTGAGGTCTTTAGAAAATCTCGCCTTGTCCGTCTGTTCACAGGGGCAATGCAGGATAAGGCCTCAGAGTTACCAGCTTAAACTCTTCCATGGGCCTTTGGCCAAAGCTGACATCCAGTCACTAGTCACCAGCTGTCCCGTAAGACAATTTCAAACAGGGTTGAATACTTTGCATTTCACTTCACCCATGCACAGAAGCCAAAACAAACTCACCTACCACCAGCTGCTTTAAGTTCTCTAAGCAACAAAAGAAGAACTTGCCCAAGAGAACTAATTTAGTTAAGTAACTTGCAGTTCTAACATACTGGTAGGGAGGGAAAAAACCTTCTCTTACACCCCTGTGAGGTAGATGAAGTTGCCTGACTTGTGCTGTGGCCCAACCAGACGTTATGAGGGGGTTGGAATGCAGATAGGGCCTTCTTGGTTCAGGAGCAATATCTATATATAGTGGTCTCCTGAGGTTGAATCCCAGAGGCTAGTCAGCATCTATTTAACAAGCTTTTGCTTCCTTCTTTCTGTATCTCTTTCCCTTTTGAACTTTTGTCGGTTCTCTGGAGGGAATGGAAATTTTGTTTAGTTACATGTACTATTGTGCAGCATCCTGAGCCATGCAGCTGGTCCCTTTATGAATGATAGATGCCCTCAATGAGAAGCAATGAATAGAAATCCTGGTTTGGAACATTCTGAGCAGTTCTCTGGCAGTGACCTCTCCTCGTTGCCACGCATACAGTGACTGCAATTAAAGTGCATGTGGTTTGCCCCCAGTTCTCCCCTCTGCACTGAAAACTCTGTGCTCTAATCCATAAAACATATTTTAGGCCTTTGTACCTTTGTTGGGGATGGAGCACTCATGTATAAATTGCATGTTATGTTCCACTTTTGCCGTGAAATTCCAGCTCAAAAACAGATCTCTCTTGCTTCTTGGATGGTACAAAGCTATAGAAAAGTGACGTGCTTTCCTCAGTTATCTTCTCTGTAAGGGAAACCATGGGCAGTCAACCCCAGAGATCACCACTGTACCACTACCCACACAAGCTGCCACGCTGTCCTGTTTCAATCTATTTCTTAATGTAGTTCGGAGTCCCGATGTGCTGAGTACTACTGCACATAAGAACGGCCACGCTGAGTGTGTCCAAAGGTCCATTTATCCAAGTATCTTGTCTTCCAACAGTGCCCAATGCCAGGTGATTGAAAGGGAATGAACAGAACAGGTACTTATCGGGTGATCCCTCCCCGGTCACTCATTACCCCAGCTTCGGGCAAACAGAGGCTAGGGACTCCGTGCCTGCCTAGTAGCCCTGGATGGACCTGTCCTCCATGAATTTATCAAGCTCTTTTTTGAACCCTGTTACAGTTTCATCTTTCAAAACCTGCTGTGGCAGGGAGTTCCATGGGCTGCCTGTGTGCTGTATGACGAACTACTTCCTTTCGTTTGCCTTATGCCTGCTGCCCATCGGTTTCATCTGGTGACACCTAGTTCTCGTGTTCTGAGAAGGCGTAAGTAGTACTTCCTTATTTACTTTCACGTACACACAGGTAGAGCTAGCCCTGCCCCAAAAGGAGCACAGCCAACAAAGACGGGGGTGAGGAGGAAAACATAATCACTGAAGGAGGAAGAGACCTGCCTGAGGTCATCAGGTGAGCTGGGAGCAGAACCCTGGCGGAACCGCTGCCAGTCCAGAGAGCAGCTGTACTTACTAGGTGCTTTTTTGCCTCCGCTCCCTAGCCATAGATTTATCTAGGTATTTATACACACGCCTCCCACCCCCAAGGCAGTGACTGAGCTCCAGCTGAGGGCCGGGGCACCCTGTTGCCAACCCACTCTGTGCCAGGGCTTGATCCAAAGCCCAGTGAAGACGACAGAGAGACTCCCACTCAGGCCAATAAGCTTTGGATCAGCACAGGAAGGAGAAGCCAGGTTGGCCTTCCAGGGAGCACAGTCCCACGCCCTGGCAGCTCAGCTCACCTGTGTGCTGGGGGCAGGGGAACTCTGAGAGGCTGTCTTGGTGCAGAGGGAGATCTCCTGACACGCTTCCATGGTGGAGGGAGCAGGTGGTGCCGGGGACTTGTCCTTTCAGATACATGAATTGAAGGCCAGGGTGTGAGGTGATGCTTGTCTGTGGTCTTGGCACTCCATTTATAAAGGGAAGCACAGCCAGTATTGAATACGGTCCGGTCTTCTCTAGCCGGGCTGTGAACGCAGCCAGTGAGCAGTGCCAGCCATTCGCTGCACTGCCGCAGAACACAATGCAGTTAAAACCTAATGGCTCTCCACACTGTCATTGTCTGGCCCTCATGCATCTGCCAGCTTCTGGTTTCTGAAAAGAAACGAACTCTTCACCACTGTGAATGAAAGCGATGCTCAAATGGAGTGGGGGGGCAGGGCGGAGGCGAGGGAAGGGGGACAAACACATTTCCCCAGGGAACATTATCAAGGCCTTACTATTGAATAAGAGTGTAGACAAAGGCCTGTCTTGATGGTTACCATGGTGTTAAACAAAGAGAATTGTGTCTTCTTTTTCTCTCTCCTTTTATAACATTAATAAAGGGTTTAATAGCTCCACGTTCTGTGCTGGATCATAACTTTTCCTTCTGATTTAGAGGGTGAGCAATCTCTAATATTACACATACACCTTTTTATCCTTCCTCACAAATTTACTTCCTTCCTATAAAAGAAGTTAATTTGGGTTACTACGGGCAGATCCGGTATCATGGCCCATTATTAAAGTTTTTGATACTACTCAGAATAAGACCCTGTCTTCAGTTGTTTATAATTTTGACAGTTTTTAAATGGTCAGGCTGAAATGTGCCCTGCCAGGTGGCTGCCTCAGACTAGGGAAAAATCAGACAAAAAGATCCCGCTGCTGCTGAGAATGAGTTCTGGAAGGCTTTTCCCTGAACAGATCCAAGGATCCACGCATCACACCAGAGATCTGCAAGTTGGCTGCGTTGTGGAGGAGCTGGAGTGGAGCCTGGCACTGACTGGGCAAGGATACTGGGACTGAGAAGCAAAGGGGAAAAGGAAAACGTGTGGGCTGGGACCAAGGGAGACTGGTGTGCCAATGAATTGACATGTTGAGGCAGTACTGCCTGAGGCTGGGCCCAAAGGCTGGGACAAGAGCAGGGCTGAAAGAGCCACCAACACTGAATGAGGAGCCCAGGGAGGGAGGTGAGAACAGGAAGCCAATGCAGGGTGGGCCATAGGGGTTTGAAGGTTGTTGCTGATTTGTCGGGGGGAAGATAAGAAGAGACAGATTAAGTGAGGTGCTGGTAGGAGAAGTCGAGGACTAGCAGAGCCTGGAGACTGGGACCAGAGTGAGATCCATGAGGGCAGGAGGCTGGGACTGGCTAGGTGGGAAGAAGAGAAGCAAGGGAACATTAGAAGGAAATGGGCAGGAGAGTCTGTACCTAGAAGAGTGCAATCCCTTGTAGAGCCCAGAATGGACCCACGAGTTCTGAGCCCCACCACAGCAGGCATCTGTGAGATCCTCCGGCAAAATGTCTGATTCCCAAAGAGGGGGCCTGTGGGCAAAATAACATGTGCTGACATCATTAGAGACCGTATCGGAAAGTGTGCATGAAGTGGGGCCAATCAAAGCTGCACAACCTTACTTCTGTCTTTTCTTAACTGGACTTTGCTATGCGAATAAAGCTCTTTAAAGATGCGCTGTTGTGTCTAATGTCATTTATGTGATCTCAAAACCTGCAGCTTTGACTGAAGGAAGAGCATTTCTACCTTCACATATTCCACAGTGAAATGCTGTTCTCTCTGCCTGCATGATCTGATCATTTTCTGGCATTTAAGTTTAAAATGCATACGGTATGGTCATCGACAGGGCTCTCTGTTACACATCATGTTGTGCAAAGGAAAGCAATGCCCTCAGGAATATGTGTGAGTGGCAGAAGGATGTTACACAGTAGCCCCAGCACTAAAGTGTGTGCATGTTTTCAATAGTTTCTTTATTATCCATATTTTGAGACCAGACTTTAAAATCAAATAATAAAATGTCGTGATTTCCAAAGGTGGTGAATGTCCTTCAGGTCAGAGGCCTGGATGCAAAAGTGCTGTTGCCAGTAGTGGAGCAGGATTTTGGGTTAAACAGTAAGGGGCACACTGCATTCCCATGCACTTGACTTTCACCAGCTGGAGCTGCATTTTATTTTACTGGTCCATGTACGAAGAAGTAATAAGTGATTGGTAGAGATTTAAATGGAGGGTCTATTAATCGTTATCAAACCCTACAGGACAATAGGTTTCTATAATTATGCCTTATAGCAGGGGTGCCCAAAGTGGGTGATGTGAATTTTTGCATGGGGGGGCATGAAATTTTGTAAGGGGGACACAGTGGCAATCGGCCTCCCCCCGTGGCCTGCACTGCCTCCCCTGCGGCCTCCGCTTGCTCTCACATGGCCTCTACTGCCTCCCCTCAGCCCCTGTGGCCTCTGCCACCCCTGTCGCCAAGGGAGCACGCACATCCCCCTCGGGACACAGCCACTCACTTCCAGGGCTGTTCAGATTACACTAGACAGACTGGGGCAGGGATGAAAAGTATGGCCTGTGTGAAAAGTTGGCTCACCCCTGTCTTATAGCTATAGGTAGCACATTCTGCTGGTGTGCTTCAAACTAACTGTACTATCGCATGCAACTCACATGCTTAAAGCAAGTTAATCATTTATTATCCCTTTGTAAATTATTTATTAAGGGAATATTACATATGACCCATTTGTGATTTTTTGCTAGTTCAAAAGCTTTATTTTGTTTTTCAGGTCATGCTCATGTTACAGCTTTTCGTATCAATAGAGTTAAGTAGTCTTCCTGCAGATGTGTCTGGTATAAATCGTCCATCAGAGTTTAACATAACACCAAATGACTCCAACTCAGAACTCATTTTGGTGACATCCATGTTCTCCATGGCTTTGATTTTCTCTTCTATAAGATATATCCCTCTCCATTTATAATATGCCCTGAAGAAGAAAACTCTGAAAGTCAGCACATTTTTCTTGCTTAACAGAAACACAGATTTCTTTGCAACCTTTTTCAGAAGCTGTTCTGTATTTTTAATATGTCTTCTCACTAACAGATGAGAAATGTGAAACATTGAGCCTGATTCTGATCTCATGCAACTTTTACACCACAGTCAACCTACTCAGATCAAACTTCCCTTACCCATTGGTCTCTTTACACCACTTTAGCTTGCAAATGGGTGGCTCTTTTACACTGACATAGTGGTGAGAATCAGGCTCATTGATTTAAATTCTTGATTTAGCTTGATGGAAGTGAGATTAAAAAATGGGCCCAATTTCTTCATGGGAAAGATTAATTTAAAAGGCATGCTTTGTTATGGCCTTGGCACATAGAGAGAAGTTAGGGGAAAACATCAAATATTTGTTCTGGAAGGCTGCAATGTAACATTACTTCTATTCTTAGACTCCAGAACAAAAATATGTAGTAACTAGAGAGAGAGAGAGAGAGAGAGAGAGAGACTTTACATACAGCCTTAGCAGAAACTCTCATAAAGAATGTCCACTACATTGCATCTGACAAAGTGGGTCTTTGCCCACAAAAGCTTATGCTCCAAAAAATCTGTTACTCTACAAGGTGCCACAGGACTGCTCATTGTTCTCAGGACTAATACATATCAACATTGTATCAGAGTAGCACACGTTGATTGTGCCCTTATTCGGGGCCACAGAACAGAATCTATAGCCTTTAGTAGGGTTTGCTCTCAAGCATCGCTAAACTATCATATTCCTGTCCTTGAGTATTCTCCATGTCAGGGAGTAGACGCTCACTGCAGGCTAAGATACGCCAATAAAATTTGCAGTACAGGTTGTGTATTCTTTCATGAGCTTATGGAAAACAAAATGGACTTTGCTTTCAACAGTTTTATTGAACCCCAAAATAGAAATATTAAATGATCCTTTAGCCCCGTATGTTATTAAGGAGGAAAGAAATAATGTGCATTTTAAGGATGTGTTTTTGTCTAAATCACCTTTCTTTGGCAAATTTACCTTGTAACAAATTAATCATCTTCTGAAATACCCATTATCAGTTTTTACAAGTTATATAATAGCCAGTCCATTAAAAATGCCTGAAATGTTTTAAATACTTTTAACAAGCCTGTTAAGATACTCGAACGACAATATTCCTGTCCCGCTTGTGTTTCTCCAGGTGTCCTGGGCACCGTGATTTCAATAAAATAAGGAAGAGCAATTTCTGCGTTCTTTAAAAATAAATAGATGCTAATGAAAGCAGTGTGTAACTACAGTCATCAAACCCTTAACAGGGTGAGCTCCGCTGGAACTGTGTAACCATATTGAAAGGTTACATTGAAGGCCTCGTCTGCAGCCAAAAAGGGCAGCAGCCATTAGCTGTCAAGCTGGCAATCACATGTAAATTTCATTACAATAGCACCACACCAGGATGTTTAGGAGACCTGTCCGAAGGGCACCGACTGTCACCAGTTACAGAGACAGATCACAGGATGGATAGTAAAGAAAACTGAGTTAACAGCATTTTGTCTGTCAAGAAAGTGCTTGTCAATAGCTGAGGCTAGAACATAAGAACGGCCACACTGGGTCAGACCAAAGGTCCACCCAGCCCAGCATCCTATCTTCCAACATTGGTCAATGCCAGGTGTCCCAAAGGAATGAACAGGAGGAGGTTATCATGTGCCCCAGAGGGAGTGGACCAAACAGGTAAAAATCAAGCGACCTCTCTCCTGCCATCCATCTCCAGCTTCTGACAAACAAAGGCCAGGGACACCATTCCTTACCCATCCTGGCTAATAGCCATTGATGGACCTAGCTCCCGGGAATTTATCTAGCTCTTCTTTAAACCCTGTTATAGTCCTAGCCTTCACAGCCTCCTCTGGCAAGGAGTTCCACAGGTTGACTGTGCGCTGTATGAAGAAGAACTTCCTTTTATTTGTTTTAAACTTGCTGCCCGTTAATTTCATTTGGTGTCCTCTAGTTCTGATATTATGGGAACAAGTAAATAAATTTTCCTTGTTCACTTTCTCCACACCATACATAATTTTATATACCTCTCTTATATCTCCCCTTAGTCTCCTCTTTTCTAAGCTGAAGAGTCCTGGTCTCTTTAATCACTTTTCATATGGAACCTGTTCCAAATGCTTAATCATTTTAGTTGCATTTTTCTGAATCTTTTCTAATGCCCATATATCTTTTTTTGAGATGAGGAGACCACATCTGTATGCAATATTCAGATGTCGGTGTACCATGGTTTTATACAAGGGCAATAGGCTATTCTCTGTCTTATTCTCTGTCCCTTTTTTAATGATTCCTAACATTCTGTTTGCATTTTTTGACTGCTGCTGCACACTGCATGGATGTTTTCAGAGAACTATCCATGATGACTCCATAATCTCTTCCCTGATTAGTTGTAGTCAAATTAGCCCCCATCATGCTGTATGTATAGTTGGGGTTATTTTTTCTAATGTGCATTACTTTATATTTATCCACATTAAATTTCGTTTGCTATTTTATTGCCCAGTCACTCAGTTTTGTAAGATCCTTTTTGGAAGGTCTTCAGTATGCTTTGGTCTCAACTATCTTGATCATTTTAGTATCATCTGCAAACTTTGCCACCTCACAGTTTGCCCCTTTCTCCAGATCATCTATGAATAAGTTGAATAGGATCGGTCCTAGGACTGACCTTGGGGAATGCCACTAGTTACCCCTTTCCATTCTGAAAATTTACCATTTATTCCTACTCTGTTTGCTGCCTTTTAACCAGTTCTCAGTCCATGAAAGGATCTTCCCTCTTATCCCGTGACAACTTAATTTACGTAAGAGCCTTTGGTGAGGGACCTTGTCAAAGGCTTTCTGGAGATCCGAGTACGCTATATCTACTGGATCCCCCTTATCCACGTTTGTTGATCTCTTCAAAGAACTCTAATAGATTAGTAAGACATTACTTCCCTTTACAGAAACCATGTTGACTTTCGCCCCACAAATTATGTTCCTGTAAGGCTGTGTCTACACTAGCCCAAAACTTCAAAATGGCCATGCAAATGGCCATTTCGAAGTTTACTAATTAAGTGCTGAAATACATAGTCAGCTCCTCATTAGAATGCCGACAGCCGTGGCACTTCGAAATTGACGCGGCTTGCAGCCGCGCGGCTTGTCCAGACAGGACTCCTTTTTGAAAGGACCCAGGAAACTTCGAAATCCCCTTATTCCTAACAGCAGATAGGAATGCTAAAAATAGCTGCGTGCGTATCTGTGGCAACATGAGCTCGCCACCTGAGGCCATAGCTTGGACCACAGGGGTGATTGTACTAGGGTGGTTGGCCTGTACCACTGCTTCAGCCACCGCAGTCACATTGGCATTCTTAGGGCACTAGCGCAGCCGAAGCTGGCCCACCTGCGCTTACCCAGGCTGGAAAACAGACACACACACACCTATCCCAAGCCACTGCTGCTTGGCCCCACCCAATGCCCAGCTTGCCTGTTTAGATGGTCCCCTCGTTGTGTCCACAAGTGTGTCCCACTGTACCTCATGTCTAGCACAACAGGCCCCTCAGCGAACTTGTCATGTAAAGGACAATGATCCTCATGGCCTGAAGTTAGCACTGAGTCCCCCCCTTAGAGAGGACAGCTCTGATGTCTTGTCCAGATGGCAACCGGCACGCCAGTCCTGCTGACCTTGCACTGCCTGCCAGCTCCAGTAGCCATGCTGCTCTTCTTCTTCTTAGCCTCGTGCCCCAGGCTGGCGGACCTCTGGGAGTTGCCCAAGTGAAAAGTGCTGTGTACAAACACCATATTGTTGTTGTCGGGCACGGCCGTCCTTACCCACACGCAGACTACACAGCTGCACAGGGACACCGGTTTAACAGTACTGTGTAGGGCCCCCCTAAATCTGAAGGATGGCCCTGTTATGGGTCAAAACAAAGCCCCCATCTCACAGGGAATGTAAGCTTATAGCGCTCGTGTCAGCCTGCTGAGCAAGCGCCTTTGCCCACTGTCTGAGTCACCGGTGCATAGACTGAAATTGTTTTTTTTCACAAGGGAGTACAGGAGTGAGGTACCCTGTGTTCCTGGAGCGCCTATAAGAGAGCGGCACGTTAGAGAAGCTGCCCTGGAATACCTGCTGTAAGCGAGAGGAAATCTGGCCAAGTTACCTCCAAGTGAGCTGTTAATGCTGAGGCCTAATGATGCTAATTGAAATGTTCACTGTAACTGTACCAGAGAGCTCCAGCTAAGGCATGCTTGCATTGTTACTGGGGGCAGCAGCAAGCCTGGAACATGGCAGAGCAGTGTGAATGGGCCAGCTCAGCAAGACTGTCCTACCACTGGTGTTCACGCTGCAGCAATGTCCTTTCTTTCTCTGACTCGTGGTGCCACTGATGTGCCCACCAGCTCAGGAGCAGTGAGAAAGGAGGAGGCTGTTGCCAGGAGAACAGGCACCATTCCTGGTTGTCCTGCCTGCAGCTGAGACAAAGCTCAGAAACGCTAATGACCTTAAAGGAGCCAAAGTCATGTTTTCCACTAAATGCCAACAAGAGCAATCGTTTTCCTCAGTAAAACATTAGCTGCTGCATGAGGAGCCTATTTTACCCTGGAACAGGAAACAGGGAATTTTTAACTATGGCCCAGGGGCAGGATATGGACCTGTGGTTGTAGTCCTGGTCCAAAATCTCTGACACAGAAATATTACTCAGCCCTCTCCACAGAAAGAGCACGACAGCTCTGTATTGAGGACCCATTCGAAAGTCCCTGTAATGTTTTTGTGCTTAAATATCTTTCAGTTATGACGGAGGGAGCTGCCTGATAAGGATGTTTTTGGAGTCTCTCTATTAGTAGTAGTAGTAGGCATCCTTCAGTCTGCATAGACTATGGATCGCGCCCTTTATACTTTCAATTGAGGACTTCATTTACAGCATCTGTTGTGACTATAAAGACCCACACGAGAGTGACAGTCCTTGCTGCATCTCTTGCAGATGTAGTGGGTGTCTGGCAAGTCCTTAGTGTGCTTTCTGTGCGCTTGCTTCTACTCTGCTAGCTGTCTGATCCGCATCTCGCCCTTCTGAAGGCCCTTGAGTAACCCCTGACTCCATCTGCTGCGGTCATCTGCTAGTTCTTCCCAGTTGTCCAGCTCAATGTCTACCTCTCTGAGGTCTCTCTTGCAGACATCTTTGTAGCGCAACTGGGGGCGTCCGGGAGGTCTTTTGCCAGAGGCTAGCTCGCCATACAGGATGTCTTTTGGAATCCTTCCATCGTTCATCCTGTGGACGTGGCCAAGCCAGTGGAGTCGACGCTGCCTGAGGAGGGTGTGCATGGTTGGGATTCCAGCTTGCTTGAGGATGGCGGTGTTGGTCACTCTGTCCTTCCATGATATTCCAAGGGCATGAATATTCCCCCAGTGAGAGTAATTAAAATAATTCCAAGGGGCAGAAGTCAGTTACATTTTAAGCCGGTGGGTTCAAAATGTATTTTGTTCATTACAAGAGAATGTTGATTTAATTAGCCAGCAGGTAGTAATCTAGCTGGGCTGGTACCAACCTAGGGAAAGAAAATAGCTACCCATTCCCTAGGAATAGCCAAAGTTCTCCTTCTGTTGTGATCTGATCTCGTCTATGGCATCACAGTAAGTGACCTGGGTTTGTTTCCATTATGCGTGAATATGGCATAATTTATGTCGTGCTCCATTAAAGCTCCATCATAACTGTGCTTTGCTTGCTTTTAGATGAGGAAGATTCACGGCCAGCATCTTGTGGACTTGTTTGTATTTATAGCACTAGCACTTCTCGCTTGAAATCAGAAGCTCACCAAAATTTGTGCCACTCCAGGGAGCTGCATTGTCCCTAAGAGGGTTTCTGTACTGCAAATAACAGGACACTGGTCAGCGCTACAGAACTGCAAAGTTAGGATCTGCACCCAGTTTTTCTGCCATTCAAAGGTACTTGGACTGTGGCAGGGAGGGAATTGGGTCAGATTTCTTCACTGATATTCGTGGGGGGCTTAATTGTGCCTTTGGCTTCAGTTCTGTGTGGTCAGTGGTTCTTCTGTCCTCAGGAACAGAACAACCAGGCATTGTGCCTCTGGGGCAGTGATTCTCAGCCCGCAGCCCGGTTAGCACACCGGCGCAGCCTGGCCATGTGCTAAAACTGTTCACGCTCTGGTCTGGCAGGCGCAGGGCCAGCTGCGGGGGGAGATAGTGTCCAGCAGTGGAGACGGAGCACTCCTGCCCGCTGCAGGTGGGTGAGTGCCACCAGGGTCAGGGTGTGGGGGAATGGGTCTCTGGGGAGTGGGGTGTGGGAGGGGGTGCACCGGGCAGCATAGCCTGGGAACTAGGGGTGGACAGGAGTGGTCCAACACCCCCAGGTTTTACGTCAGCTCCAGTTGGGGTTCCTTGCCTGGGAGTCCTGGTTGTGGGCTCTGCACCCAGGGCTCGGCTCACAGCTCTGCTCAGAGGAGGAGTCTGTGGCAGACGGGGCCTGGGCATCGAGTCTGTGAGTGGGCCTGGGGAAGGGGACGCCGGTGCTCACCCTGCAGCCAACGTGACACATTGTGGGTCACATGGCCTGCGAAGGGCAAGTCGCACCATGTCACTGGAGGCAGGACTGGGCTTGCAGAACCTGCCATCCTGCCTGCAGTCAGCTCACGGGAAAGGGAGAGCGCTGGCTTGACTCACCCTCCAAAGGTTTGTTTGTAGGGCCAGCTCTTCACAGACAGGTGGAGTCATGGGCCAGCTCGGAGCAAGGCCGCCTACTGGGCACAGCCTGTAGAGACACACATGAAGTCCCACAGGCGACTTTCCCGACAGCTGCGCTTCACTTCCTCCGCGTGCTAGTTTAACAACCTCCCGTCTGTTCTGGGAAGCAGGAACGTTAGCCACAGCAGCCTGGGTCAGACCCCACAGGCTGCCTTTGACGGGGCCAGTGCCTGGTGCAAGAACCCTGCTGCTAGAGCGACGTTTTCTCTGCGCTGCAGCTCCTCTCCATTGCTGGCTTCTGGTGCCAGCAGTTGTTGCACCTGCACCAGTTGGTGCTGAGCGCAGGTGAGTGGCTAATGACGCCCTTCTGCGGTGCTGCTTCAGAAGGCCCATGGCAAATAAGCTGCACTCAGTTTGCCCTTGTCTATAGACACAGCCTAGTCTTGCTCGTCACGAGTTCATATGCACCCGCTTCAGCCAAACTCTCAGAATAGGGCAGTGACATCATGAGTACCGGGGATATGCAAATAGCTTAGCTGGGGCCTGCGAGTCTGCTGACCACAAATTTCCAGCTGCTCCTCTTCTTGCCCAAATTCACAGATTTCAAAGCGAAAAGTGACTCTTGTGACCCTGTAGTCTGATCTCCTGCGTAGCAACGGCCAAAGAGCCTCACTCAGTGACTCTGGAAATAAACTCAAAACTCGAGCTGTGTGAATAATTGACTTTCAGATGGTTCAACCCCAAAAGATTTGTTCAGTACTTTTCATTTCATTTAATTTTCAAGTCTTTTATCCCCTTCCCGTTTTGTTTTTTGTCTGGTTTTGTGTCTTTGTTTTTCTAGTTTTTCTTTTTGTTTTTCCAAACTAAATCTAGCTAAATTTTGAAATAAAATGTGGTTTCAAAATAAGAAATTGAAACATTTAATTTCCAAAAAGGCACAAAATATTTCAACTTTTTCCATTTTTTCCAGCAGAACCTGTTTGGTGATTTTCATACACATTCAGAAATAATTATGATTAACCTGAAACTACACTTTCAGCAGATAAATGCTTTGTCCAAAATTTTTTGGCCAGCTCTTCTCATAAGTCTCTTTAGCTCATCCCTTTGCTGAGAATGTAAACGTCAAAGGACAAGTTAAGTACAGGCAGAAAGGAGAGACACAAGCCATCCCCTATCAGAAACAATCATATCCCCCAGCTTCCCAGAATGCCGCCTAAATTGCTTCCTTTTTTGTGCTGCAAGGCAGTTGAGCAGAACTTCAATGGACCCCCAGGATAAGGATGCTGAGTTTTAGTTTATCTGGACTCTTATTGGTTCAAATCCTTCACTTACATTTTCATCATTAACAGGTCACTGTCTCTTTAGATTTTTGACACTTGTTCTACAGTTCCAACTTAATTACACTTTCTTCCAGTGCATCATGGTTTTCTATCGCTTGTATCCACAACTCAGCATATCCCCCAAATACTCTGTAAATAAGTTACAGTGTGGATGAAAGAAACTGAATGGCACCATTACTGCTCACCATGATTTCTGTCACATAAAAATAATTGATAGTTAGTGAAATGAATTTGAATCCATACATTACATCCTCTGCTTTTTGCATTCTGGCCAGTTCCTCACTCATCTTCTAATTATATTCTCCACCGCTGCTTTGTGGAGCAACTCATGAATAACCCTTTTGTTTATTGACTGATACAGAATGGAGGAATTTTTTCTCTCTGAAGATTTATGATCCATACGCCTACTGCATTTGGATTGCAGGAAGCAGATTATTTTGGGATTTGGCTCATTCAGAAATCACTGACAATGGTGATTCATCACAATAATTTCACCAAGACGTCATAGGGACTTATAGCTCACATCACAAACAGCATTTCTCTCTTCAGCCATTAGGAGAGTTACATGAACTAAGACTCAGCAATAAAAATGTAGACACTGATATTAATTTGGGATGAGAAGGACCTGCATGGATGAGGGTTCTTTGTCGTATTGTTTTCAATGGGAAAAGGGGCTTCACTAGACAGAGAGTTTCTAACATCTTAAATTTTAGAACTTGGAAGTTCTCAGATTTTTAAGAGTGTTTTATTCTACAGCCACTCACAAGGATCAGCTCGGCTGACCTGTTACATCCTTTAATGGAACAAACCAGCAGAAATGTAGCACTTTAAAGACTAACAAAATGATTAATTCGGTGATGAGTTTAAGACGGTCTTACATTTCTGCTGGTTTGTTTTGCTGGAGTACAGACTAACACAGCTACCTCACCGTTACTATCCCTTAATGGAGTGAAAGGGTTTAATCACCGTTGGAAAAGAATATGGCATTCCAGCAGACATTAGCCCAAATTGTCAGCAAGAGGAGCTAAAGTTAGGCTCTTAAATAAGTGCCGTGACTGACAGGTGCTGAGTGCCTGGGACTCCCAGGGAAGTCTATTGAATCATTTGCTTGGAAGCCTGAGCGAGGGCTTAGGAGCCGGACTTTTGACAATGTTCATCTCAGTCTTATTCATTTGTCTCCAGCCAGGAGCACTGAGCATGACACAGAGGGCAGGTCCCATCACAAAAGAAGAGTGGTAAGACCACAAGGAAGGTGTGTGTCATTACAGTTCATCATGTTGTACATCACTTTAGCACTCAATGCTGTGAGGATACATTCATGTTGTGACATTTTGTTCCTTATATTTGTGCATTCATTACACTGTACTCTGCCTTCATTTGCGGCTCTCATTATAATCTCACTCACAAGAACTGGGTTTTTAATCATGCGCTGTTCTGTGAAAGCCGGCTGGGTGTGGGGGACCAGCCTGAACTTTCTGTATTGACTGGTCCCTTTTCTTTCAGAGCTCTTGGCAACCCACAATCAGGTGCAGGCTGCCCAGCCAAAGTTAAAGAAATATAGACAAATTAACAATGAAAGAGCCACAGTAATTCATGTTTTCAGTTAACGATTTTCTCAAGGGAAATAGCTTGACTTGATGATGTTTTTCTGAGGTACTGTGGGCACAATGGGACATGAAAGTTCAGTGAGGGTAATTAACCCCTGGGACAGACTACCAGCGAAATCTGTGGGGCCTCCATCGCTTGCTGCCCTGAAATCCAGAGCAGATGCTCTGAGAGCAGGTACAGACGGGTGCTGCACTGGCTAAGCGAGGTTTTCTGGCCAGGGGCCCATCGGAGGTCACGGTTAGGGCTCAGATGGTCCCTTCTGGAGTACGGGTGGGCTATATACTCAGGTGGTCAAGCCCCACTGCCGCTCCAACCACCCCAGCTACATGGCTCATTTCAGGTGCCGGCTGGAGCAGAAAGAGTGCAGGCTCATCTCCTCCCCTGCCGGGAAACCGCCCACAGCCAAGGAAGTCCTGACCAAGGGCAGATGTCTGCCGTGTTTGCCTGAAAGCCGTGCAGGTGTGCAGGGAGCAGAGCAGTTCCCTCGCTGTAACAGAGGCTGCCCCTGGAGCGGAAGGAGGTTAGGTGGAGGTCTGTGCCGCTGAGGCAGAAGTCAGAATGGGGAAGGGACCTGAACAGGAGCTGCCGGGTTTTCGTGTCTATAAGCTGGCGTCTGTCTGCTGGCATCAGCCTATAAGTATCACACCCCGCATTGTCTCCCTCTCCCGCGAGCCCGCTTGGCTCATTCACTCCCTTCCCTGCTGACCTCTTCCTCCTCTGGGCTCTTTGCAAACCCCTCCTGCCTGGTGCTCCTCTGCCCCGCTCTCTTGGCCGTCCCTGGCTCCCACCGCACACTCCCAGGTGCGGGAGCAAGGCAGAGGTGCAGGGTGAGGAAAGGCGCGCCACCTCACTCTCACCTCCCACCGTTCAGGACACTCACACCTCCCTGCCAGGAGCGCAGAGAGACTCCGAGACCTCCCTGTGCCAGGAGAGGTGCTAACAGGGCGTGTGTGGAGCTCTGGGGCACCGTCCTACCCCTCTCCAGCGGCTGGAGACTGGGGGATCCCCAGAGCTTCTCCCACTCCTCTCCAGTAGGGCTACTATGGCACAGCTAGAGAGGCGCTAGTACAGACCCAGGTGACCATTGGGCTGACTGACCCCCGGAGAGCCTGGAGCTGTCCTGCTGGCTGAGATCTCCCGCAAACGGTCACAGTGGTGCACAGTTCACCATCACCCTGCGGTGCCAAAATACACTGGACAGCACTAGCCCAGTTACTGCCCTTGAAGCAGCCTACTTTTAACTGCTCCTCACCTGATACTGACACCTGCTCCGTCCTCTCCCTGGCTTGGTAGCTCAGCCTCCGCTTCCCACCTAGCGGGTTTTACCTCTCCCCAGGCATTTCTCCAATATTCCTTTGGAGCATCCCGGGGGGACGTTGCCAAGGTTCTTTTGGGAGTCAAACACCTTCCGTTAGCTCTTTCACACAACGCTAGCAAGGCAGAGAAACATGGTGCGCCACAGGCAATCTGGGCCAGCACCCTCCTATTTTGCCCATCGAGCTACTTTTATGAATCTACCGAGAAGCTTTTTCCTGTCTGTTTTTCCCAGCAGCACGATCTGGCTAATGTATAGCTGGTGATGTGCTGGCCTGGCATGAAGGTTGCAGGGCTCTCGAGCTACCTCCATAGACTCCTGTGCAGCGCTGGGGAGGAGCCAGTGGTTGTGGAACATGCGGGTACCGATGACAACGTGAGAGACGTTCATGGAGGCCACGTTTAGACCTCTAGGTGAGAGACTGGAATTCAGGACCTCCATGGCAGCGTCTGGCCCTCCCTCTCGCCCCCGGAGTTTGGCTGGGAGAGGAAGGGCCAAGCTCCTTTCCCCTGGAGGGCTGGAGGCAGCAGGCTCCCCCACTCGCCACTGGGCCCCAGGGGACAGATCTCCCTGCCGGGAGAAGGGGGATGGCAGGAGAGTGTCCACGTGGCAATGCCTCTCTGCTGTCCACTGCTGCTCCTCCGGCTGGCAGGGCAGATCCGGAGCCCCACAGACTCCCAGCCAGGCACCACTGCCTCCACCGCCCCCACTGAGGGGCACGCTGGAGCAGCTCATGAGGCGGCTGGAAGGAGGCTGACCACCCCACCCCCGAAGCCAGGAGCGGGAGCTGCGCTGTCTCTCACACACCCTCACCCCACGCTGACGCCTGCGCCCGGCTGCGGGGCTGCTGTCAAAGCCGTGGGTTTGTGTGGGACTTCCAGCTACCTCCCTGGCTGAGGCCGTGGCTCACCACTTTACCACCCTGGGCTAACTCGGAGCTCAGTGGATCAGCACCTCTGCAATGCTGGGTTGTGGTTACAGCCCAGCCCTCTTGGAGGTGTCCAGCATCTTTAGCGCACTCCTCCGGTATTGGCATAGGCCACCGCCGGGTTCCTAGTTCAGCACCTCCCGCTTGCCGGGCTGAAAGCAGGGGCCAGGGTTCTGAGAGGTGACTGGCTCTAGCCTTCTAGGTTCTGTGGAGCCACATGTGCATGAGGTATCGGCTTAGGGCGTTGCCTGCTATCAGGGCAGAGCCCTGTGATGCTACTGCTTCAGGGCCTCTTGCTGGCTCTTCCAAAACCAGGCCACAGGCCTCTGTGAAGCCACTGGCTCAACACCTCTGGTTTTCTGGGCTCCTGCTACAGTAAGCATGTCTGGCAGCTGGGAGGTTACTAGCACATAAAACACACTTTCATTTCATACTAACTCTTCAGTGGGAACTACGGCAATACTATTTGCAGTGTTAAATAATAAATAGGTGCATTAAAGTGAGAAGGTCCCAGAGATTCATCCAACACTTAACGTGACAATAACAGGCAAAGCTTTATGTTATTCTGTTACTTTTCATATTCTTGTGCTTCTGCCTTTTCAGCTTTCACTGGGGAATGGATGCAGAATTGCCAGACTGCTGCAGTAAAAGCTGTTTTCCTTCTATATTTACAGCCAAACTGGTAGAATGATGCAGTAGAAATCTCCTGGGGAAGTTTGCTCTTGCGAGATTTCCTGCCCAGTTCTGAAGACCCAAGAGGCTGGTCAGCAAAACTTTGATTAAGTATCAAGGCTTTTAGTTTGTTACCTGAAGCAAGAGCAAACTCTGATCTGTGGAAACTCACCCACCCTGTTAGATGTCTTCCCGTTAAAATAAATAAATCAACAACATGATGAAATCTTTGTGTTCAGTTTCTATGAAGTTAGGTACTTACTGCCATTGAGTGTTTACTGAGATTAACATAATCTTTCTCTGACTCAAGATATACAACCCATTGTGTCTAAGGAACAGTGCAACATTGCCACTGACTTTGTTAATCCCTCAGGTCTGTAATGCTGCTATTGACTCCCATGGATGTACAGGACAGCTTTTGGCACTTACAACAATTAGAGTCTTGTCTTAATCCTGCCAAAGACATGTTGACAGAAAACTGTACAGATTTCTTCCTGAAAGATGACAACCACACAAGGGAAATTATTCACTTCAACTGAAGCAAAATTTGTGAGATTCTTCAGTTCTTTGGCACTATAAACTACAACAAAACATGGGGCTAACAAGTAGAATGTAGGGATCACTTAAGAACAATGTTTTTAAATGTCTGTTCCTTATTTAAAATAGTATACCATTAACCAGCTATTCACAGGCAAGACTAAACAGAGCGTCTGAAAGCATGGAGTCCTATCTCTTTGGTTGTTGAAATAGCAAGAGCTGCAACAGCCGGGCATATTTTTAATGTTTTAAAAACAGGAGAACCCATGGCAATATTTCAGCTCTTATGCAATTGTCTGCCATAGAAAATTATGAGAAAAGTCCAATCAGCAGTCAATTAAAGCAACTGAAAACTGAAAAATAGCTAACTTCATTTTGCTCAAAGAGACAAACATATTGGCTGGTTCTCCTTGGCACAGGACTTATCTGTCAGATCTTATGGTCATTAGGTGCCCATACTACCAGGCACAAGTGTGTGTTCCAAGTTAAAGATGCGCTTAAATCCCCTGGAAGGGAAAAGCACAACTGCCTTTTATTTCAGTGATACAGGGTGCGTGCAGAGACATTGCAGGCGAGGCCATGAATGATGTGTTTTCGAAGTACTTTTCCTGTGCAGTGGACGACAGATTTGCTAAATAGGGTCAGAAATAGTTTATTTTAGCCAGACCTAACCGGATTTATGCTTCAGCAAAATACAGAATTGACTGCTTAAGTCCTGTGAGTGACTTCTCCCTTGTGGAATTTGATCCCTTGATCCTTGCAAGTCCCATTGTCAGTCTAAGCCCATCGAGTCCATTTAAGAGCTACACAAATTGTTCTTGATGCATTCTATTATATCCCTCTGGATCTAATGTCTCCCCAGGAGCTTTGGTTGTCTGCTGGGGTCTGGTCAGAACAGTCCCTTGGCACATGGTGGTATTAGAAAATTGAATCCTGCACCTGGATTGCCAGCTCTTGTACTTTCTCCATCCATACTGATGAGTTCATTGATCTGAGGGTTTGTCCTGGCTGGTAAGTCATTGCACTCCACAATCCTAGGAGCACAGTGGGACCAGTGTTGAGGAGTCCAAGGTAAGCTGTCTTGCCTTAACGGTTCTAGCTCCATCTTTAGAACTGAATTCTTCCCAAGCTTTGGGCTGAGTTTCAGGACATAAGAACATAAGAACGACCATACTGCGTCAGACCAAAGGTCCATCCAGCCCAGTATTCTGTCTGCCGACAGTGGCCAATGCCAGGTGCCCCAGAGAAGGTGAACCGAAGACAATGATCAAGCAATCTGTCTCCTACCATCTGTCTCCAGCCATTGACTAAAGGCTAGGGGTACCATACTTTACCCTTGGCTAATAGCCATTTATGGACCTAACCTCCAAAAATTTATCAAGCTCTATTTTAAACTCTGTTAGAGTGCTGGCCTTCACAGCCTCCTCCGGCAAGGAGTTCCACAGGTTGACTGTGCGCTGTGCGAAGAAAAATTTTCTTTTATTAGTTTTGAACCTACTACCCATTAATTTCATTTGGTGTCCTCTAGTTCTTATATTATGGGAACAAGTAAATAACTTTTCAATATTCACTTTCTCCACACCATTCATGATTTTATATACCTCTATCATATCACCCCTCAATCTCCTCTTTTCTAGACTGCAAAGTCCCAGTCTCTCTAGCCTCTCCTCATATGGGACCCTTTCCAAACTCTTAATCGTTTTAGTTGCCCTTTTCTGAACTTTTTCTAATGCCAGTATATCTTTTTTGAGGTGAGGAGACCGTATCTGCACGCAGTACTCAAGATGTGGGCGTACCATACTTTTATATAGGGGAAGTATGATATTCTTCGTTTTATTCTCTATCCCTTTTTTAATAATTCCTAACATCCTATTTGCTTTACTGACTGCCGCTGCACACTGCGTGGATGTTTCCAGAGAACTATCCACTATAATTCCAATGTCCCTTTCCTGATCTGTTGTATCTAAATTTGCCCCCATCACATTGTATGTATAATTGGGGCTATTTTTCCCAATGTTCATTACCTTACACTTACCCACATTAAAAGACAATAGAAGTGAGAGACGGGGCCAGCACACTGGAAAGGTGAGTCATTCACCCTGCTTCCTGCACCCCTGCAGAATACATGCAACACGCACACATCAGGTAAGCTGCCTCACCTGTGTGCAGGCTGACTCCCCTGGAAGCCCTGCAGAATGCATTGGCTGTCCTTCGCTGTCACAGCGCTTGCTCACGCGTGCCCTGCAAGGCAGATTTTCATAAACCACTCCATGGGAAGGTTTGGAAGGCTAATATGAGCACAAGGGTGGAAATTCATCCCTGAAGCACTTTTCTTATGTCAGTCAGTGTTTCTAGCTCTTAGCCTGCACATTAGCTGGACTTCCAAGGTGCCAGACTGACTTACAGTGGTTTAGAATCTGTTTGTTCCAGGCAGACAGAGGGTGGCAAAAATAACCCACATTATTTATCGTCCATCCAGCTGCAGCCACAGAGACAGACGTTCCTCCCAGAATGGAAAACGGGAGTTTATGGGGAGAGTGCATATTGGTGTGAACACAGCCGTGCAGCACAGCTCATGTGACTTGGGCGCACAGTGACACCTCTGTGTTTGCAGTAAACCCCGCTCTGCACCTGGGCATTGGAACTATCGCTAGCACGTGCAACTGCCGCCTGTGAGGTATGTATGGGATTGTCTTCTCCCATCCTTGCTTCAGCATTTGGCCTCAGATGCAGCATTAACATTGTTAAGGCTTTTCTAAAACAATTTCCTACGTGTTTTTAAAGCACAAGTTCCCTTCGGATTGGTGCATTGATTTGTTCTTCATTCATTAGCCTGCTGAAATTACCCGTTCATCGCTAAGAACTCAGAACTGTGTGATGGTATTAATTAACCAGCTGCTCACCTGGCTGATAAACTCAACCCATAACTAAAGACTGTTAAATGCATTTTACTGTATCTAACATAGTCAGAGTAGTAAGACAGAGCTGAAACCACGGAGCTATCGTATGTGACAAAACCCCATTACACAATGGAGCGTGGTACATTCCAGAGGCCTTAACACAGCCGCCGTTGCTAGTCTGCACCACTGAAACATTTGCCCCATGCTCTTTATGTTAGTGAGGGTAAGAAACAAAGCACAACTTTTTCTGTGCAGCTTCAGAAAACACCCTTCCCAAAGCAGATCGGCTGAGAAGAGCACAGGGATGTTCTTATGCCCAGGCTGGTGAGTTTGTTTGTACCAAGCAGAGGAGTTTTCAAATAAGAAGGAATTTATTTTTTCTAGTTTCCATATTTCTTTCTCCCTCTGTCTGTGTGAGGGTGGGACAGCCCAGCCCTCCAGGAATGGGACTCCCTTCCCCCCCCATACCTCCAACCCCACTCCCCGAGAGTGCCCTCTTGGCAGGAGACATACACAGACTCGTGCAGGGCCTGCAGCCTGAGAGTGCCTTACCGCCATGAGAACGGCCCTGAGGGTGGACTTCCCCATGCCAGACTGGTTCCCGATGGAGTGGTAGCTGTCTGGGATGGCAAGCTTCCACAGAGCAATGGTGAACCATTTCTCTACAGGGATGGTGGGCCACAGCCAGGTGTCCTGTCTGTGAAGGTAGGGGGAAAGCCAGAAGTACTGGAGTCGCTGCTGTTCATCCCACCGCTCCAGAACCAGCTGGTCCCATCAGTCAGAACTGGTGGTGTACCTCCAGGCCTGCCTGAACACCCGAAGGGGTGAGCGCAGGTGGACTCGTGCAGAAGCAAGGGCTCGCTCCTCAAAGGTGGTGCCAGGACACCTCCCTGGGGAGGAGGAGAAGAAGGACCATGAGGATGTGCAGCAGATGCTGAAGCACCTCTGGGTGGCACCAATGCAAGCCCGGGGGCTGCTATGGCACCATGGCTGTCCAGAAAGCTCTGTGTCTCTCTTAGAAAGTGAGAGCCCTACTGTAGCGGCTATGCTGTCCCTTGTGGAGGTAGGCAAGCCTCAGCATGGGCAGGGAATGTGTGTTGGGGGGGACCTTTAAGGGTGTGCCTTGCCAGGGCTCCCAGAAGCACTTGCCGGCCAGGCGACCCTGTCTGACAGGGTTCCAGGGGCCTTTCTGTTGGGAGAGTGGCCAGGCAATCTGGTCACTCTCCATCAACAGAGCCGATCGATAGAGCGATCGGCTTTGGTGTCTGGCCACAAGCTGTCGAAAGAAGTTTTGTCAGAAGAAATCTTCCAACAGTAAACTTCTGTCAGCAGAGCACTCTAGCCTCCTTGTAGCCATAATGTCTTCCACATAACTAGACCGGTCTCTAATAATTGAAAAGAAGCCGGATTCTAAGGACTCTGCTTTTTTAATCAGATGAGGATATTGAAAGCTAATGTTATGGCCTCATTTCAACAAGGTGAAGCCCAGGCCTAGCTTTAAATGTGTGACTAGAGCTATTGCATTCAGTGGGACAGCTCACATGCTCATGCTCAAATGCCTTGTTGAAGGGGAAAGGTGTTCCACTAGGATTTACTGAGGAGCTAATGTAAAGCAATGAGCACTGCTATTTCTAATTTTGCAGAAGCGTTTCTTGTTATTGATGGAATAGAAACCACATTCTCCTCAGCTGGGCCTATTGGGGGCAGTATCTATGAAGAAAGAGACACATTAACTTAACACTTTCCCCCACAAACAAACCTCCAGGTTGCATTTGCATTTCTAACTGTTTTGCAAAGTGCCTGCCTGTTCCCAAGGACACTGGTGCTGTGTTCAGAAGAATGGAATCTCCATTCACAACACAGAAACAGAAGCACAGATGTGTTCTGTAATGGGTAGGATGGTTGCCCCCATGGTAGCTGTGACTTAAAGCTGCTCTAAAGCAAGTTTAGGAGACCTGGGAATATTACACTCAGAATAGGGCAACATTTCTAAGAGGAGGATGCACATGAAAGCTCGCAATGGCAGTATACCATTCAGACGTGTGAGAAAACACTTCCTCCCGGGTCTCTTTGAATAGTGTGGTGCAGAATGTTTTAAAAGGCCTGCCTGCTTGCAACCAGGTGGCTATGGCAGCCCAATGCAATGTAATGGCAGCCACTTTCAACAAAGTTTGCCTTTGGAAGACATGTACAAATGGTTACTTGCTAAATTTAATTCCAGTTCACAGTGTTTTGCTAACAGTTATTTTACAAAGATTATTTGCAGTGTTGTAGCCATCCTGGTTCCAGAATATTAGGCAGACAAAGTGAGTGGAGGAATGTCTTTTAATGGACCAACTTCTGTTGGCGAGGGAGAACATATGAACGGCTGTACTGGGTCAGAGCAAAGGCCCATCTAGCCCAGTATCCTGTCATCCAACAGTGGCCAATGTCAGGTGTCCCAAAGGAATGAACAGAAGGAGGTTATCATCAAGTGATCCCTCCCTTGTCATCCAGTCCCAGCTTCTGAGGAACATAGGCTAGGGACACCATTCCTACACACCTTGCCTAACAGCCATTGATGCACTTAACCTCCATTGATTTATCTAGTTCTTTTTGACCCCTGTTAAAGTCCTGATCTTCACAATACCCTCAGGCAAGGAATTCCACAGGCCTGCATGAAGAAGTTCCTTTTGTTTGTTTTAAATCTTCTACCTACTAATGTCACTTGGTGACTCCCAGTTCTTGTGTCGTGGGAACAAGTAAATTACTTTTATTTATTTACTTCCTCAACAAGGTCATGATTTTGTGGACCCTTATAGACATACTTTCTTGCTACACTGGCTTTCTTCATGTCTGGGAAAGACAATCGGAGTAACACAGCTAAATATAAGGTGGAACAGATTGTTAGAGTAAGTAGTTAACATAACACCTATGCAAGCATTGGATAAAACAGGGTTAGCGGGTTACAGAACACTGTACTAAGCCATAACAAATCCAGAGGCTTTAGTAAGTCCATGTTTTGATCATCAGTGATGTAAAGAATTGAAGGAAGGTGTTGAGTGGGTTTCTTTTGCGTATGAGGGCTGAGCGGTCAGTTATAGCACGATTATTTTGTGATATCTGTTTGCCTATGGATTATATAATGTGTTTGTCTTTTACCCTTGTTGTTTCACACGTGCAGTTGTTATGCAGCATTGAATGCACTGGATAAGGTACACGATGTATTGTGATAGGCACATGTAAAAGCCGTGGATCTTGAAAGGTAAGTTGTGAGGGGTACTAAACACCATGGCAGTGGAAGTATGTCTGCAGGCCTTGAATGCATTGCTCTGGCAGGATCTGATGGTGCTTCAGTCTCTGTGGAGCGTGCATCTAATGATTAGCTTGGGAAAGGTGGTTTGAAGAACCAGGAGAGGGGCTCAGGAAGGGTTTCTCTCAGGAGCCGTGTCTACACGTGCATGCTACTTCGAAGTAGTGGCACTAACTTCGAAATAGCTCCCGTCATGGCTACACGTGTTGGGCGCTATTTTGATGTTAACATCGACGTTAGGCGGCGAGACGTCGAAGCCGCTAACCCCATGAGGGGATGGGAATAGCGCCCTACTTCGAAGTTGAACGTCAAAGTAGGGACCGTGTAGTCGTTGCGCGTCCCGCAACATCGAAATTGCGGGGTCCGCCATGGCGGCCATCAGCTGAGGGGTTGAGAGATGCTCTTTCTCCAGCCCCTGCGGGGCTCTATGGTCACCGTGGGCAGCAGCCCTTAGCCCAGGGCTTCTGGCTCCTGCTGCTGCAGCTGGGGATCCATGCTGCAGGCACAGGGTCTGCAACCAGTTGTCGGCTCTGTGGATCTTGTGTTGTTTAGTGCAACTGTGTCTGGGAGGGGCCCTTTAAGGGAGTGGCTTGCTGTTGAGTCCGCCCTGTGACCCTGTCTGCAGCTGTGCCTGGCACCCTTATTTCAATGTGTGCTACTTTGGCGTGTAGACGTTCCCTTGCAGCGCCTATTTCGATGTGGTGCCGCACAACGTCGATGTTGAACATCGACGTTGCCAGCCCTGGAGGACGTGTAGACGTTATTCATCGAAATAGCCTATTTCGATGTCGCCACATCGAAATAGGCTACTTCGATGTAGGCTTCACGTGTAGACGTAGCCAGGGTGTGGTCCCCATCAACAATGAGTTTTAATTGTTCAATGATCCTTTGTAAAGGTTCCAGTGTGGGGTAACACATGACAGCTAGGAGCATGTGTTTGGATGTTTTGGTTTGCTTTTCTTTCTGTATTGGAGCAGGATCTCATGAGGTATTTCAGTGTCCTGTTTTATTATCAAACTGACTTATCTAGGGAAGTCACCTTGTGTGGTGAACACAGTTTTAAGTGTGTTAAATTGTGTATATTTGACTTTCTCCTGAGTACAAGAAACAATGGGCTTAATTACAGCAAGGGAGGTTTACATTATATCTTGGAAAATTTTTCCTAAATGTCATGATGGTCAAGTACTGGAATAAGTTGCCGAGGGAGACTGTGGAAATATTAGAGATATTAAAGAAGAGGTTAGATAAATACCCAACAGGGTGTTTGGTTCTGCCGTGATGGCAAGGGATAGTAGCTGATGACCTCTTGAGGTCCTTTCCAGTTCTAAGTGTTCTATGATTCTACGATAGTCTGTGGAACCTGACTGCCTGGCTGCAGAGACCCGATTTCTATCTGTGTGGGTTGTTCACTGGATCTGCGAAGGTAGGTGTGGTGATCACTAGGTTCCTTGTATATGGTTGTCTGAAGGTTCCACTGTTGAAGCTGATCATGGTGTCCAGGCAGTTGCTGTTGGTGTGACTGTGTTCCACAGAGAGCTTGAGGGATGGTGGTGGTGGTTGATGCTGTAGCGGAAATCTTTCAGGGAGTTTAGGTTGGGTGCACAGAGAATGGCAATATCATTGGTGTATCTCTGGTACGCCACTGGTTTTGTCATTTGGTTTTGTCCAGAAATTTGTCCTCAAAGTGGCTGGTAAAGAAGTTGGCATATGAGGAAGATCCTGGTACCTTGGCTCTTCCCACAGTTTGGACAAAGTATGTGATTGTGCCTGTCACCACAAAGCCAATGATCAAATCCCCCATTACCAAGCCCTGTCTCTTCCTAATAACTGGGCCTCTCCCCGAAGAGGTATCCTCATTGTGAAAGGGAACCACAATGTCACCTGGAAGGAGGGTCCTACCTATGGGATCATATCCCTCTGCTCCACCCAGTCCTCAGCCCTGATCCATTCCTTGTGTCGTGCTGTGTCCCATCACACAAGGTGCTGCAGAATATCAGAGGGGTAGCCGTGTTAGTCTGTATCTGCAAAAAACAGCAAGAAGTCTTCTGGCACCTTGTAGTCTAACAGATTTTCTGGAGCAGAAGCTTTTGTGAGCAAAGACCTGCTTCATAAGATGCATTGGTGCTGCAGTGACACTTCTCCCACATTCACCCGGCACAATGCACAGCCATTGGAATTGGTGAGCTCTCCTACTGACTGCTTCCATCTGCTCTGGTTGTACTCATCTGTACTAGCCACGCATCTGTACACCCCTCTATTGCATGCTGGGGCTGGGCCCAGAAAGCAGCTTGTCTAATGCTCTCCTCACTAAAAATTGTTCTGCTAAGTGGTTCCCTGAATTTCTTTCCAATCCAAGTTTTTGCCATTTTGAATGTGAAAATAGTCTAAAAGTCAGGGAAATCTGGCTTTGAAATAAAATTGGAACAAAACTAAAATCAAGCATTACACATTGTATTTAAGAAGTTAAAATAAAAAGAATCAATTTCTAAACAGAACATTTCAAACACACATCAATCAAATAAAAACCATTTTATTCTGCTTTGAAAATAATTTCCAAATTGGGCATTTCATCCCCAGAAAATTCCAAAACTTCTTATTCGATTCTCCACTGCCTTGTACCTTCTGTGGTCAATTTCCATTTTACGCAGGTGTAAAACACTGCCGGATCAGAGCAACTAGTGTTGATAGCCGCTTTGCTCCAGCACAGATGGTCATTCACAGTACAAGGCAACCAAAAATCAGACCTCATACCTTTATGAGCCAGATTTTGATATGCTTTGTTACATTCCATAAGTGTTTCCAAAGGGCCAGATCCCTAGCTGATGTAAATCAAAGTAGCTGCACTGACTTCAATGGAGTTATGCCAACTTATGCCATCTAGAGATATATATCCAGTGACATGGTTTGGCTGAATCAATCTTTTTCTAACTATTCCTTGGGTGTGAAAAGATTTTGTGTCTTTTTTTTTTTTTTTACAATCACTTGCTCTCATATTTATTTATCAGTAGAGTCAGCTAACCCCATCTCTGGCTTATGTACAGAAGTCAACTAACATACGTATGGGAGTTAAGACAGCTAGGCTACGTCTACACGTGCACCCAACTTCGAAATAGCTTATTTCGATGTTGCGACATCGAAATAGGCTATTTCGATGAATAACGTCTACACGTCCTCCAAGGCTGGCAACGTCGATGTTCAACTTCGACGTTGCTCAGCCCAACATCGAAATAGGCACAGCGAGGGAACGTCTACACGCCAAAGTAGCACACATCGAAATAAGGGAGCCAGGCACAGCTGCAGACAGGGTCACGGGGCGGACTCAACAGCAAGTCGCTCCCTTAAAGGGCCCCTCCCAGACACACTTTCATTAAACAGTGCAAGATACACAGAGCCAACAACTAGTTGCAGACCCTGTATATGCAGCACGGACCCCCAGCTGCAGCAGCAGCAGCCAGAAGCCCTGGGCTAAGGGCTGCTGCCCACGGTGACCACAGAGCCCCGCAAGGGCTGGAGAGAGAGTATCTCTCAACCCCCCAGCTGATGGCCGCCATGGAGGACCCCGCTATTTCGATGTTGCGGGACGCGGATCGTCTACACGTCCCTACTTCGATGTTGAACGTCGAAGTAGGGCGCTATTCCCATCCCCTCATGGGGTTAGCGACTTCGACGTCTCGCCGCCTAACGTCGATTTCAACTTCGAAATAGCGCCCGACGCGTGTAGACGTGACGGGCGCTATTTCGAAGTTAGTGCCGCTACTTCGAAGTAGCGTGCACGTGTAGACGCAGCTCCTATGTCCATCTTGGATGCCTTTGTCTGTTGTGAGCAAACATTCATTTAAAGGCTTATGAAAAGCAGTCAATGACCCTCTATGACTCTGACATAGTTGCTCACTCTTAATGCTCAAATATTGTCTTTAATAATGAATTGATAGTGCTTAACAGAGAGCACAATGACTCCCCTATAAAATCTAAATTAAATGAATAGTTTAGACTCTGAATTGAAAGTGTTACTGATAAGTCGTTAATTACTGCTGCTTTGCTGTCTGGTGCTCTAGTAATTCCCAGAGAGGTTAAGCTTGCCTTTCTGCATTACATTATGCATGAATTTTGCTTGAAAGTTTAACTTAGTTTTGTTGCTGGGGTTCTTGGTGAAAATAATTAACTGGTCGCTATTGAGTGCAAGCAAAATAAGCTATGAAGAGACCATTATCACTGCTGTTGCCAGTGTGCATAAACCTAATGGGAAAGCTGGAATCTTGGTTAAACTGTGGTCATATGGTTGGGCTGGTTTTGTTTGCTTCAGTGTTTTGCTTTGGCACAGGCTGAAAAATTAAAATTACATTAAATAGAAGTGGTCCAATCAGTGCTCTGCTTACAGAGAAAGGCCTGTCCAAACCACATAGAATTTATTTTTCTGCACTTTTCTTTTCCAGGATATTACACCATAAGTCTCTGATCTTGCACAGACGTGTGTCTCTTTGACTTTATGCACCATATTAGGCCCCTGGAAGTCACAGGATGGTAAATTTAAGCAGGTATGTAGTTCTTGGGAGGAGCTAGAACTGAACAATGTTTAATCTTCAAGACATGGCATGGATGTCTAACAGAGTCAATGCATGCCACAGGCCACCACTGGGATCAAACCCAACATCTCAGCACCCAAATCACGAGCCTGGCCTTTGGAGCCAAAACTAGTAGGCTAGTGAAGTCGGTGAAGGGAGGCCCAGGAGGTTTCAACCCTAGACCCATTCAGAAGCAAACATCTCCCCACTGCCACTCAGCAGCAGCTGTGACCAGCTCACACTTCACTGCCCATGTCGCGCTGCAGACACAGACCATGGGAACTCCTTCCTCCAGGGGTCCAGCCCTGATTGTCTCCCTGCCCTATACAAACCCCAGGGGCATTGCAAGAAGAGTCCAGGCAGCAGTGTGGGTTTCCAGTAGCTGCTGGGAGCATTCCTGCTTTCTGCTTTGGCACACCTGGCCTTGACCTCAGTTTGATTTGCACCAGGCCTCCTGATTCAGACCCTGGCCCCCAACTCAGGCCCTGATACTTAGTACTAGACAAGTTTGTAGTCAAATTCCAGGCTGGGGCAATACCATCAGCCTCAGGTTGGACCCTGCACCAATCCTTGGTTCTGGGGGCCCCTCTCAGGATCCCCACAGTTTGTCTGAACCACCCAACCCTATGGTAAAGCCAACCCTAGCAGAGCAGGTAGGCAGCAGGCCAGTGCCTGCCCAGCATACTCCAGAGGGCAACTGGCAGCACCTGAATGGACTGACTGCTCCCAGGAGACATGCCCCACGCTGCAAGCTCAGGGTTTCAGCAGAGACAAGGCGTCCAGCTCCAGGATGAACACCGAGGGGCCAGCGGACAGCCCAGCTGCTGTGTGAGCAGGCAGTCTGGCTGGGGCTGCGAATGCTGCACCACATCCACATGCTGCATCTGCGCACCTGTGCCAGAACCTCTCACCTCGGTCCCAGAATGCTTTCCTGGGACCACCAAAAATTCAGAGTGGGGGGCGTTAATGAAGCTGCCTGCTGCCCCCCCCGCCCGCCACCACCCACTCCTGCCACACCAAGCAAGCAAAAGACATGCCCTGAAATGCAGACCTGAGGCTCCGTGATGGCTCCAGAGTAAATGCCTATGAAGGGATGCACTTGCTGTAACTACAGAATACTCCTGCTAACGTCGGTGCTCCCACTGAGCAACACACCTCCTCCCTTTGCTAGGGCTATTAACTAAGAGCCTGCTCCTGACACACAGCTACCAAAATACGTCCGCCGATGACAGTGCCTCTCTCCGTAACCTCCTTTTTTGTAACTGGTCTTGATATTACAGTACAAGCAAAGCGTGAAGAGGCAGAAAACTGCCACATGCTATTAAGGGCATTTGGGGCATTTTATACACGTTCAAAGCCCTTCACTGATAGGTAGGTGACTTCAGTGGGACTGACTCACCTGTTTGAATGTTTTAGCGATGGGAAGGCTTATGCGTGTGTAAAAGTTGAGCACTTGCTGAAATAATTTGTTGAACTGGCACCTTACTTGTAACCGGCAATCTAAGGTTGATGATGCACAGCTGAGTCACTCTGGTGTCTTTCAAAACAAAAAGCAGTCAAGTAGCACTTTAAAGACTATTTTGCTAGTATTTAAAGTGCCACTTGACTGCTTTTTGTTTTGATAGTGTATAGACTAGCACGGCTTCCTCTCTGGTTTCTTTCAGTAGAGGGCAGTGCTCCACGCATAGACCAGCCTTTTCATGAACTGTTGCTGTTATCTCAGTTTTTACAGCTGGGGGATTGAGGGAAAGAAGTCACTGGAGCAATGAGAGGCAGAGAAGAATATGGGATTAGAATTCTGGTATTCCTGCTGCCCAGTGCCAGGCTCAACGTTGATTGAAGACTTTTGTGATGAAGAACTTGAACTTCTGTTTCTAGTCAGGGAATGTTCCAAATGTGGCCAAGCTCAGAACATAGTCAGGGGTGAGCCTCTCTGAAGCCCGTCCAAAGTATTTAGAAAAACTGTCCTGGAATTCCAATGAGAGCTGTGATCCTACTGAGACTGTCTGCACAGTAAACCTAGCCTTCCGTAGGATTAGTTGGTACTGTAGCTCCCTGTCCTGGGAGGTCTCTGGAAGAGCAGAACTGCAGCTTGAAAGGGAGAAAATAAGGGAAAATGTTGGCCACATTTAGGCAAGCCCAGAAAAGGCTTGAGCCAGCTTCTGAGCCAAGGCTTGAGTTGATTCTTAAGTTATCCTCATCACTTTGCCACCACTAACAATAACCCAGCCATGCCTTTGCTGTTTCACAAACCGCATGCAAGGTTCTGCCTCAGAGAAAAGGGAAGGACACGTACCTGAAAGAGAACATTATGTGAACACAGTAAACAATGCCCCTTACCAGCCAATCATCCCTCACAGCACTGAAAGATGGATGGTTGCGGCTATGGAAGGACCGCACCAGAGACAAGACACCACTGCTCCAATAGCAGAGGTGAGGCTGGCTGTGGAGTGGCCACATGAGACCCCTGACCCCCTTGTACCTGGCAGAGCTGCTTCTCTTGGCCAGCTCTATGTAGCAGGAAGGAGGCTGGGGATGGACACCAAGCGCAGAGGTAGTGGAGAAGCTGCCCTGACTTTCCTTACTTAGATTCCATCCTGCCAACACCGCCAGCTTGCAGCCCTGCTGGACAAAGCCCCTGGCTGGTCTTGGTGGGCTTCAGCAGTGCCAGGCCCTTGTGTCTCTCTTGGCTCTATATCTCCCCCCAGCACCACAGTATCTGAGCCCCTCACAATCGCTACTCTGCATCCCCACATGCCCTGTGAGGCAGGGCAGTACTGCAGCCCCTGCTGCACAAGTGGGAACTGACACCCAGGTAAAAGCTCAACTGAAAGCCACAAAGGCCCCTCTCAGCTGTCACCTGCCCCTGTAGACACCTACTTTGTCACTGCAGAAGTCCCCTGGGTGCCCAGGTTTCTGCCTCGGGACAGACGCCCAGAAACCAAGCCCCAAGGCCATCCTTACACCAGGTAGAAATGGGCAGGGCAACTCCCACCTTGTCCAAGGGACCTGCTCAGTTTGATCTGTGAGAAGGGCTCAGGTGCCTGCCACCAGGTGGGGGGCCTGGCTACACACAGCAAGCAGATTTAGGCACTGCACTTCCTGGGAGGGGCTGTGCTTCAGACAAAGCCGCTAATATCAACACCTCTGCATGG
This sequence comes from Carettochelys insculpta, assembly GCF_033958435.1. Lineage (NCBI taxonomy): Eukaryota > Metazoa > Chordata > Testudines > Carettochelyidae > Carettochelys > Carettochelys insculpta. The sequence goes on from NC_134140.1 coordinate 137,576,384, forward strand.
GTAGGTCAGGTGGCTCCTCGCCTCACAGGCTGGCTTTTGTGAAACCCATTCTCCAGAGCCTGTCTCCCACCAAGTTCCACACAGGACCCCCAGCACCTCACCAAGGTTGGTGGAATTCCTGGATATTTTTTTTCAAGACACTTAGGATTCGCACGGCAACACCTAAGTCCCTCTGTGGGTCAGGGCTGGAGGCACTAAGCAACTTGCCCGTGCTCACACAAGGCAGAGCACAAAATGAACCTGTAAGTCCTCAGAGCCAGCCCAGCACCAGTAACCCCGCGGCCATCCTTTCTCACCTGAACTCAGTGGGTAATAGTCACCCTGCGAAGAGGTGTCTCTTTAGCCACGTTCCAGTTAAACCATTTCCAGCGCATCTGAACTGTGACTCAGGTGATTGTACACTGCAAGTTCTCCCAAAGGGTGAACAGTAAATCCTCGGTCTTACTGCGACGGGCCAGCTTTGCAAATGTTACAGTTCTTGGGCTAAGGGTGAGGTATAACATACAGGGAAATAGCTTAATCCGATAAAATTAAAGCCTTGTGAAGTTACTCACTCATGTTATGGGACACTCGTGCCTTACAAACATTGAAGTGCTTTCAAAACGCCTTCCTGGTGTTAGCACAGACCCCGGAGGGCTCATCACACCTTTTGGGGGTGGGGCAGTGAAGGGAGAGCTGACAAGAGCTGGAAATTTCAGCTTTGCTTTGTGTGTCGCACTGAATTATAAAAATCACCTGTGAACCAGCACAGTAATTTTACACCTAACCGGTGGCAGCTCACCATTGAAAATGCTGCTCCATTTGTTATGATATACTCACAGTGAATGGGGCAGATACCAGCAGCTCACTCCCCTCATTCCACAAATAATTGTTAGCAGGAGACCAGCCTCTGCTCATTGTTGCAAAATCAGTTCACAGCAGGTGAGATGAGTGTGAGCAGATGATGCTAGTTACTGTGCATACAACATGTGGAAAATAGTTTCCATTACAGAAAACCTTTCTCTGAGGGCCCTCCTAGAAGCCAGGTAGCTACAGCTGTAGTGCTCTCTCCCTGAACATAAACCGAGGAGTGGGGTTCTGAACATAGGAAAGATGATGGTTTATATCACTGTTGTGACCGTTATTACACAATTTTGGTACATTTTATACGCAGTGTCATGTAAGATGTCAATGAAAAGGTTGCAATGTGTCATATATAATTATGCTGCTCAGATACAGAGATGATCCATGGATTTAAAGTTCAGAATGTCGGCTGTGGGTTTCTGTCTCAAACGGGCTTGCTCTTGGGACACCCTCCATATAGCTCTTAGCCTGCACGCAAACTCTGTGTGCTGATGGCCCTCCTGGGGCTCCCAAGGGGTACTGCAGAAGCAATTTTCCTACTGACTTGGTGGGTCTAATTACAGAGTAAACCACCACTTACTGGGCATTGCCAGCCTTATTTCTTGCAGTCTGCCCTGAATGTGCCATTCCCAATGGGGCCTTCCAAGCCCCTAGTCAGGAGGGAACTGGCTCCCCAGCTGCCCTGAACGCTGAGGGAGGGGCATCAGAAGTTTAAAGGTGTGAGGATTTCTATGGCTCTGTAAGCCAAACATTGATGACGATAGCGAGTAACTTCTTCCAAACCTGGTTCTAAACCTCGACATCATTTAATGTTCATCCAGGTTGGCAATGCTCTGGCAACTTTCTTAGAGCAGTAGCCAACAGCACCACCAATGCGCCATGCCCCGATGTTGCTGATGGTGGCATAGATAGCAGTGCTGGGCATAGTTGGAGACATAGGTTATGCACCAGTGCATGGGCCTTGGGACTCATCAGTACCCCAGCAAGACACTGAAGGCTACAGATTGCTCAAGACATTTGAGTTATGCCACCCAGGGTTGGCAGTTTCTATTGCACTCATCCATGCTGCCCATAGAAGTTGTCATTTCTCAGCCATCCTGCTCCTTTGTTCTTCTTTTGAGTGTCTATTTCCCCTCTCTAGTCGTCTGGTCCCAGCTGAACCAGAAGCAAAGCGTAGCAGTGGTTGGCCACCTCCTGCTCCTGAGTGAGCTCTCCTCCTTTCCAAAAAATATTTCTGTCCTGTTTCTTCTTCTGGGTCGGGCAAGAGAGACTGGGGATGCTCCCGACACAGAGGTTACATCTCTGCAGCATGTTATGTTTGGACCCAGCAGAGAAGGTGAAAGGCACAGAGGGAGCTGACAGAAACACAAGTATCTGCAGCAGAGACAATCTTGCTCTGAAACCACCATGAGAGTGAGTCTTTGTGCCTAGAAGGGGCAATGTTCAATCAGTTCAAGGGACAGGGCATCACATTTGCAAACTTACCCCATTGTTTTTTGTCTTCTCCTTGCCCCGAAAGTGCTTTGGTTTTTGTTAATAAAATGAAATTTGGGGGTGTTGTGAGGAAGATGGCGGGGAACGGCTGGTGGCGGGCTGAGTAAACGGGTGTTTAAAAAGAGGTCAAGGCAGACTAGCGCACAGTGCCCAGGGGGATGGCCAAGGCATAAGGGGAGACATGAGCAATCACATGCAGACACTTGTGGGGGCGGGAAAGCAGTGGAATCAGCCAGTCGTGTTGCCAAGGGGCAGGGGCCAAGGGGAGTGATCCCAGAGGCACATGCAGAGTTGTGCCTTCAGCTGGGCACTTTTCCAGGGTGTTTCCTGCCAGGACGTGTCAAAGCAGATCAAGCATACAGAAATGTTTGCAAAATGCCCAGAATGCCAAGAAGCTCTTTTGGCTCCTGAGAAAAGCCATGTTTGCAAGCCCATTTGCACAACCTGCCTGCGTTCACGAGATTAAAAGCATTCTCAAGTCAGGCAGAAACCTGAGTGACTTAAAACGCTGGGCTTGTCAAGCTGTTAAAGAAACACCCCTCAGGGTAGCACGCTCCTTGCAAAGAGAAAATGATCTCAAGCTGCCCCGAAAGGCAGCAGCCTCCCTTTGCTAACAGCATTTCCAAAGCCGGCACGACCTGAGAGGCTCCAAATATTTCATACAGTCGGAGATCAAATCAGCTGGCGGGTGGAGTCCGGGCACAAGGTGGCTGCTCTGGTATTCACCTTCTGTCACCCAGCCTGCTACCTCACAGGCAGTGTTACAGCCCTGCAGCTGTGCCAGGCCATGCTACATCCCTGGTTGGTGGGCACACAGCAGACAGACCAGTATTCAGCCAGGATGGCACTCTGCCCCAGCTGGGCCTGGCAGAATGTGGAGGTCGCTGGGGCCGGTGAGAGCAGGTAAGGCTGGAACGAGCCCCCAAGAGCCAAGCACAGTTCTGCCAGGAACTGCACTTGGTGCGTATGGTGGTGGAGGGGACACATCTCACCTCTGCCCTGCACCCAGCCCACAAGGGGGACGGGAAGGGGGCAGAAGCAATGCACAGTGCCCCACCTACCCCAAGCCCCACAGGAAATCTGCCACCAGGCTGAGGTCAGCAAGCTCTCAGACCTGGTCCTAGGGCCCTGCTGGGGCAGAGGCTCAGCACCTGGGACTGGAATCCCAGCCCTGGCAATTGCAGTGTGGCTGCAGCACCAGTCAGCGACCCATGTCAGAAGGGCTGGGGGGGTGCACCATGGATGGATTCCCAACCATTTGCTCACTGTATCACCCAGACAACATATCACAGAGCCACAGAATCACAGGGTGGGAAGGGGCCTCAGGAGGTCATCGAGTCCAGCCCCCTGCTTCAAGCAGGATCAACCCCCCAGTAAGTCATCCCAGCCAGGACTATGTCTAGCCTAGACGAGAGAACCTCTAGGAACAGAGATTCCACCAACTCTCTCAGTAACACATTCCAGTGCTTCACCACCCTGCTGGTGAAGGAGTTTTTCCTAATATCTAACCTACACCTCTCCCTCTTCAACTTCAGATCATGGCTCCTTGTTCTGCCATCTGACACCACTGAGAACAGTCTCTCACCCTCCTCTTTAGAGCTCCCCTTCAGGAAGTTGAAGGCTGCTATTAAATCACCCCTCAGTCTTCTCTCCTGTAAACTAAATAAGCCCAAATCCCTGAACCTATCCTCTTAGGTCTTGTGCTCCAGCCCCTTAATCACTTTTGTTGTCCTCTGCTGAACCTGCTCCAGCACATGCACATCCTTTTTATACTGGGGGGCCCAAAACTGGACACAATATTCCAGATGTGGCCTCACCAGTGCTGAATAGAGAGGAACAACTTCCCTAGATCTGCTCTCAAAACAGAAAAGCAGTCCAGTAGCACTTTAAAGACTAACACGAAAGTTCAAAAGCTCCCACGAAAGCGCACCACCTAATAAATCAGTTTGTTAGTCTTTAAAGTGCTACTGGATTGCTTTTCTGTTTTAATAGTATATAGACTAACACAGCTATCTCTCTGTTTCTAGATCTGTTCAAAATTCTCCTTCTAATGCACTTCAATATGCCATTGGCCTTCTTGGCTACAAGGGTGCACTGTTGACTCCTATCCAGCCTTTCATCCAGCATAACCCCTATGGCCCTTTCTGCTGTACTGCTGCTTAGCCAGTCAGTCCAGAGCCTATAACAATTCTTGGGATTCTTCCGACCCTACACGTCTCCTGTTGAACTGCATCAGATTTCTCTTCATCCAATCCTCCAATTTATTCGGGTCACTCTGGATCCTATCTCTACGCTCAAAAATATCTACCTCTCCCCCTAGCTTGGTGTCATCCGCAAACTTGCTGAGGTTGCAATCCAGTCCCTCATAGGGGTCATTAATAAAGATGTTGAACAACACCAGCCCCAGAACCAAGCCTTGGGGCACTCCACTTGAAACCTACTGCCATCCAGATATTGAGCCATTGACCACTACCCGTTGGGACTGACCATCAAGCCAGTTTTCTATCCATCTTATAGTCCAAGGATCCAATCCATATTTCCTTAACTTATGGACAAGAATGCTGTGGGAGACTGTATCAAAAGCCTTGCTGAAGTCAAGGTATGTCACATCCACTGACTTGCCCATGTCCACAGAGCTTGTTACCTCCTCACAGAAGCTAATCAGATTGCTCAGGCAGGACTTGCCTGTGGTGAATCCATGTTGACTACTTTTGATCACTTTCCCCTCTTCCAAGTGCTCCAAAATGAGTTCCTGGAGGATCCTCTCCATTATTTTCTGAGGTACTGTGTTAAGGCTGACCAGTCTGTAGTTCCCTGGATTGTCCTTCTTTCTTTTTTCAAAGATGGGCACTATGTTTGCCATTTTGCCAATCATCTGAAGTACAAAGAATTGTAAAAGCACCGGCCTGCCTGAGAACCCTAACTCCATTTTCAGAGATTTGGGGCCTGATTGTCAAAGGTACGTGAGATTCTCAAGGGGCTGGTAAGCCCAGCTCCTCAAAGGTACTTCAACTCTGAGGGCTCACAGATTCCCACACTTCCTGTGGGTTTGGGCCTAGGAAGGATTTTCAAAAGATCTCAAGATAACCAAGTCTCATGTGTAAATTTGTCCCCATGTCGCTCTTGAAAATGCCACAGAGGCACTTTAACATTCTATATACAAATACAGCTCTGTGCTACTAGGGGAAAGCCAAGAAATGGAACGGGCTCTGACTGGGAAGTGGAACTGGACTGGCCCTTTTCAGTATCCCAATCCCAAGCATTCAAAGGTCATGAACCAGCTCCTCTCCCAGCTCCAAGTCATGAGACGGGCTTAAAAATCACAAGATTAAAGCATTGGCGTTCATTTCATTTGCCTTCTAGTTTCTGGGGCTGTAGGCTTCTCGTTGCTCAAGCATTCCTCTGCAGCCATGAGAACTGGAGACTCTTTACACACATCACTGTCTGATAGAGCTGCATGATTCCAGAAGCTACAGCTTAAAGAAACTCCTGATTTTAAATGACCCATAATCAAGCCATGGGAGCTGGCAGCACACTTATCTCAGTCAGTAATGACGAAAGCAAACCAACAAACAGTGTTAGGTTTTTAAAATGCTTTTAGTGTGATTTAAATGTTTAACCTTTTCAGCAACCTGAGCAGCACTCAGAGAGTATCATTCTGAGAACCCAAAGACAGGCAAACCGCAATATGAGCCTCAGATTTCTTTGAGCACAATTTTTAGGGTATGGCCAATGTGTCAGTGTATGATCGGTCAGATGTACAACTAGTGTGGAAAAGAAATTATGGGCAAGGTGAAAATCAATGCCACGGAGTATGGATCTGTCATATTTGTGCTTGTAATCAACGTACCCATTTTTTGAAAAGCAAAGGAAAAATAAAGTTGTCAGTCCAGAAATGAATCATTTTCCTCCCAAGGGACGTTTTCCAGTCAGATGGAGGTGAATATGCAAATTTGCTTGAGTTAAGCAACTGTTGCAAATACATTTACAAGATAAAACTTGTTTGCAATGTTGCACAAAGGCCACAGATTGGAACTGGGGCTGAATGTTGGAGAATATTTGTATTTACTTTGGCGATTTGGTTCTCTTGGGAAAATCAAACCTGATTTGTGTAGGAGGAGGTAGAACTGGAATGGAGAGCAGCAATGATGCTTTAGCAAGGCTGCTGAAAGAACAGGGAAAAGCACACGGCAGGGGTACTTCTGTACTCAGATCCCCATCCCCTCTGCATGCCCACAGGTCATCTCAGGATATTAGGCCACTTCCAGCAAGGGCCAGTCAGTTGCTTTCTTCTGAGTAATAAAGAAGAGGTAGGACATGCAAACTGTTACTTCAGTTGGGGTTGAAGTCTGGATCCCTCACATTGGGGCCTGACCGGTGTCTAGGAATGATCAGTGCTATGGGTAGTAACTCCACCAATAGATTCAGGAGTGCTGTGCCAAATGGGGACCAGAGAGTTCTCACTCCAGCACCAAAGGAGCAGGAACTGATACAGGACACGGTGTTCTGCATCTATTCCATTCCCGGGGAATGTGATGGAAAAAGAGGTAATGTTCCCACAGCAGCTCTTCTCACCTGTTGCACCAGACCAGCAAAGCAGGTGGCCAGTGCAGGAGAGTAAGGAGTGAAAGCAGCTCAGGACCGAGCGCTAGATATGCCCCAAAGAGACAGGTCTAGAGTTTCTCAGTAATACGGGTGTTCTGCAAAGGAAACATTTCAGATGCTCCCTTTGGAAGTGTTGCCCTTTTCCTCTCGTGAACCAGCCCCTCCCTGCAAACTGGAAATGACACACACACCCCAATATCTCAGCCATCTGCCACTTCTGCCCTTTCACAATGCACACTCTGCAGTCACTCCCCTGATTCACCCAAGGTCAGCAGAAAAACTGCTTAGACCCCAGCAGCTGTTTCCATCTGCAGCTGTTGTCAGCTGGAGGCCAAGTTATAGCCAATTCTGGGATCACAACAATATTAAAAATCTGAAACAGAGTATGTGTCCTTATCAGTCAGAACTTCGTGTTCATTGCTGGCTCCCAGCCAGCAGGATAGCTGATTGCAAGATGGAGCAAAAACTTTCTCGACACTTTTCCCACTTTCCCTCCAACTGATGTTCCATGTGCCCTTCATGTGAGCTGAGGAGAGGCTGGGGAGCAGAGACTCTGAGATGGGATAGGACCTTTGCTTGCTTAGGAAACAGGGGACTGTCTGAGGGTGCTGAACAGAAGAAAAGGGAAACCAGGTACAGATGGAACTGCCCTGATGATTAACAACTTCACCGTGCATTACCTTGGGTTTGCTGGCTAAGCTGCTGGATTGTGTGGTCCAGCAACTTTAAAAAGTTCACCATGCTTTTTTAGCAGGAATGTGTCTATCTATAAAGTGTGGCATGGGCCTACACAGAGCCAGCTCTACATTGCAGTAGCACGCACATTTGGAACAATCAGCTGGTTTTCCATCATCAGGATAAGAGGCGTCTTACAAGGTTAGAGGTACCCATTTCTGACAGCACCCTGGGATGCTCTCAGGGCTGTAACCAACCATCAGGAAGGAGGGCTGTTCCGGAAAGGTGAGCTCTTGTAAAAAACCCAGATGCTTTATCTTGTTATATGGCACAATTCCACAGAAGCTACAGGTGGTTTTCACCTTGCAGGACCATGCTGCTCAGGTGCTTTAGTGATGTAGAGGGGTGGGAGGGATACCGAGTAGATGAAACAGGATTCACCACAGCTGCACTATTTTGAAATAACTATGTGAGCATCTACACAACGCAACTGCTACTTGTGAAGTTGTAGATGCCTTAATTGGAAACTGGTAAACTTCATTGTACAAGGCATAATTCCTATTTCAAAATAAACGCTTTGAAATAGGCTCTATTCCCTGCCTACACAGCTCCTCTTTCGAAATAGGCCATAGTGAGTCCAATTGTGGGCAGAGGCTCCATTTCACAAAAACTGAGCACTATTTTGAAATGCGTTCTGTGTGCAGCTGCACTATTTCAGCATAAACTCTTCCGGAATTCCATTACTCAGGAATATTACTCAGGACTAATGCTGCTGTGTAGACAGTCAGACTGTGTCTACACTTCCATTCCTCTTTCAAAAGAGGAATGCAAATGAGGGAAACTGAAAATGCAAATGATGCACTGATTTACATATCTCGAGCTTCATTTGCATAATCTCTTTTTGGATGAGACTCTTTCAGAAGAAAGAAAGAAATGTAGACAGGGCTCTTTTGAAAATAATCTCCATCTTTGAAAGAGCCCGTCTTCCTATTTTATTTCAGGAAGAAGGGTTCTTTTGAAGATGGGGTTTATTTTTGAAAGAGCCCCATCAACACTGCTTTTTTTCTTTCAAAACAATCACTTTCAAAAGACATTATGCTAAGTAAGCACAGGCTATGTAAATAAATGCCTCATTTGCATTTTTGATTTCACTCATTTGCATTCCTCTTTCAAAAGAGGAATGGAAGTGTAGACACAGCCCCACAGAGTCCACCACTGAGGTTCGTAACTCAGGATAATTTTAGAGTCCAGATGCTGTTTGACAACCATATCACAGCAGTAGCCAAGTCGATTGTTTAACAATGTGCACCTAGCTCAGCGTGGGACTTTTCCATTCCCATGAAGCATCTGTCCCATTATCCAGGACTCTGTCACCTCCCGATTGGCTTATTGCCAGGTTCTCTACCTGGGGCTAGTCCTTAAAGCCCTTTGGAGACTGAGGCTGGTGGAGAATGCAGCAATTCACCAGCTGAATGAGGCATTTTCTCTTGTAGCATCTAGCCCCAGGGCTCCTGGATCCCTGCTGGCTGCCCATGGGCCTCCAGGTGCAACTTAAAGCAACAGGTAAGCCTTCCACCTTCCTACCAGAGAGCCTGCTCTCTCCCGGCTCCATACTGCCACAGCTGCAGGCCGCAGGGGCAGCTGCTGCATCCCCTGGCTGTGAGTGGGAGGAAGCTGCTGGCAGGGCAGTCTCCAGGGGAGCCCTGGGGCTTTGCAATTTGCTCCCCACCTTGAATTAGCTTGAATGTGAGCGTGTTGCAAAAGCCATACACTGGAGCAGGCGGAGGTTCTGTGGAAGGGCGCTCCTTGTGGCTGGCAGCCTCGGAGAGGCTGGGTAACTTGTTCCTGTTTAATTGTTTTCTTCTGCTGCTGGGGGCATTACACTGTCCCTTTAATTGCCAAGGCAGGTAGAGCCCTTGCCTAGGCATCTCTTGAAATGTTTACTCTAAAGAGAAGTACTCGAGGCATTGTGTACCACTGTGTCACAGCAGCCAGAAGTAACTGCTCTGCTGCAGAGCACGGCTTAATGGGGCTCTTACTTCTCCTCCCCACCTGGGTCTTATTTACTCTGCAAACTGCCTGTGAGAGGCAACATATAAGTGTGTATCCTGAGCAGCTCTTCAGAGATCTTCCTAAGTATCGCATCCACTTTACCAGGTGCAGCCCCTGGGCTTCAGTCAGTCGCAATGTAAATCCTTCACCCCCTGCCCTGAATGTGGGAGGTGACCTCACCTGTGAGGACACCTGGCAAAATGGTGGGGCTGTGTGTTAGGATGGGTGTGAAGCAGGGCCTGGTACTCCCTGGGGGTCCAGCGGGAGTATGCTGACGCTGCAAGCCAAGGCATGACTAAAGCTAACCTGGTTATGTTCCCCTTTGCTACAATCTAGCTCCAAGGGATAACAGTAGTAGTGTAGACATGGCAATGCAGGGTTCAGGAGCCAGAGTTCAAGCCCAATATGGACCCTGCATATCCCTCTGGTGGTCAACCCACGTCACCATGTCTGTACTCCTGTTACCATTAGTGGCTAGGATAAAGCTAGCATGGGAGTGCCTGCTAGTGCTACACACTCATCTCAACTTGCAGTGGAGACAGACCCGACGAGTGAATCGATTAATCAAAAAAGGCAGATGAAAAGAGGAGGTTTGGGGGCTGGAATTCCAGATCCAGGTGTTCAGAACACCCGCCCAGGGAGCGTAAAGGAGCACCCTCATCTCACAGATGTCGTAGCAGTTGAAAAGGGGCCAGTCCTGCTGCTGGCCCATCCTTCAACACTTTGTTGGTGTCCTGCACAAAACCGGACTAGCCAAGACTCTGAGGGAGGGGTGTATTTCATGCAAATCCAGCAAACAAGTCACCTTTGTCATCTTAGGGAAGCACGTCACCCAAAGCTCTTTAGTTAAAACAGCATAACTTTTGGGGACAAAATGATGGAGTGTAGAGAAGGCCTTTATTCAGGGGTGAACCAGGCACTTAGGAGCCTACATGTCCTGGAAGGTCAAGGGGCATTAGGCACCTTGCCTGCTTCGGTGCTTGCTGAAAATCCATCTTTAGGCACTGATATGCCTTTGAAAATCCAGCTGCCCAAGTGAATAGGGACAGATTTAAACATTGCCTGAAAGTTAAACATCCAGTTAAGAGTCAGGCTAAATCAGGACCTACAGTTCCAAGTGCCTAACAAATATCGACACAGAATACAGACCAGAAGGCATGGCTGGCTTCGTCTGACCTGACCGCCTGAGCAGCACGGGCCAGCGACCTGTCCCACGAAACTTCCTAGAGCAGAGCTTTTAGGGAAACATCCCATCTGCATTTAAAAGCCGTCAGTCCGAGAGAATCCTCCAGAGCCCGCAGGTAATTGTTCCAGAGATTCATTTTGCTCCCTGTTTAAAAAGTGCACCTCATTTCTGGTCTGAATCTGCCTCCCTTCTGCCTGTAACTACTGGGCACCTTTCTCTGCTGGACTGAAGGTGCGGTTATCAAATACTTTTTTCCCTACATAGGTAGTTATGGACCTTCTCCTTGTCAAGCTAAACAGACTCAAAGAGTTCAATTAACTCTTTCATCATTCTTTAGCTCTTCTTTGACCCCTCTCCAGTTTATCACCAACCTTCCTGAACTGAGGATACCAGAACTAGGCAGTGTATCCCAGCAGTGGTGGCACACATGCCAAATATGAAGATAAAATAACTTTCTTACACATTTGTTTCCGATTCAGTATGCTCAAGTAGGTATATGTACTAAACCAACTTTGCTTCAGACAAGGGGACAAGCCATTAGCTGACTAATGTGTTCCTGGAATCAGAAGTCAGGCTGAAAGCTCATTAAATCCAGAGAAAAGAGAGACTCAAATGTGACTGAAATGAGATAAAGAAGCCAGACTTGTCAGCTGTAAAAGTATTCTTCTTAAATTGAAGTTATTCTTCATCATGTCTGGTGCTCTTTTCGTCTTTTCTTCTCCAAGCTGGAAAAACCTGGAAATGGGACAAAAGTTCAAAGGAATCCAGATCTTTTCATACTTTTGTTAATGAGGTTGAATCATGCTTAACCTCCTGCATCACTCCAATAGTAAAAGCAGAAAGATATTTTCATTTTAGAATTGTAATAAAGAAATGGTATTTTATTCATTGTTTATGCATTTTCAAATATTAATGTGTGAAAGAACCCTGCACGTTAAATATCAAATGGGGCTATTACCTAGAAACCGTCTTGGCTTTTCTCCTGTAAATACTGTCTGCCGTAAATCTGAAATTTTCCCTGGACCCCGTTAAGGCATAAAGCAGATAAATAACAAAGGAGCATGCTACATGATAAAGTGTTGTCCCTGTCTTTTGGGGGAGCCTGGACCAACGCTTCAAATGCCTAGAATACCGTACACTCACGATATGCCCTGATTAAAGTGACCCTGCTCGGAGCCAAATAACACAGGTGAGCCACTGGCATTAAATGACACAAACTCACGCACAGCCACAAGTGCAATTCTTTCCTTTGCAATGTGCAGTGTGTCATCATCTCTTTGCAGCTAGCCCCACGCTCCTTGAGGCTTGGCACTGCTTTTGCAGGGCTCTCTTCACTGGTCCCCAACTTCGAAGGGGCACAGTAATCAGGGTGATGGGAGATTACTAATGAAGTAATGTGGCGAATGTGCAGCACTTCATGAGGCAAATTCCCCCCCACGGCAACTTGGACGTGTCAAGCTTTGAGGTGCCGGCAAGCCGTGTAGCCTTTGGCACTTCGAAGTGCCTTTACTCCTCAAAACTGTAGCTGCGGTTTAACACTTTGAAGTTGCCGTGGGGGAGAATTTACCTAATGACGTGCTGCACGTTCATTGCAGCACCTCATTAGTAATCTGCCATCAGCCTGATTGCCAAGCCCCTTTGAAGAAGGGGGCAAGGGTAGACATAGCCCAGGCGTCTGAGTGGGTATGGCCCAGAACACCATGAGGGCATCTGTAACCCGGAGAGACTCGCTGCCACAGCACCTCCTGCTAGCCACTCAGGGAATTAGCTCTGCAGCCTCTGGAGCGCCTTCTGGCTGGTGTCTTGCCCTGCCTGTCTGTTCACCAGGACCCATCTCCATCCCAGCCCACAGTGCCCCTCACTCAGGCTACTACCCTGCTGCAGTGCCTCCATGCTCTGGGGGGTCCTCCCCTCCCAGGGAACCCCAAATCCTTCAACCCACCTTGCCTCAGTGACCCACTGCCATTGTCATCCAGCCCTTGCCTCAGAGGCAAACTGCAGCCTGACTGGCCGCTCCTCACTGGCCAGGGGTTGGACCTGCTACCTTCTCCTATCCTGGCTGCCTCCCTGAAGCCCTAGTACCCTCAGGCCCTGCAGCCTGGGAGCTTGTCTGGCTAGTGCTCCCCCAGCTCTGCCGGCCTTTCCCCAGCCCCACTCTGGGTTAGGAAGCCCCTGTAGCTCCCCTGGCAGCCAGGTCCCTCCTGCTCCACCACTAGAGCACGAGTCTTCTTCCTCCCAGGCAGCACAGCCCCAGCTGGGCCCTAATTGGCTGTTACCTGCCACAGCTGCTGGCTCCACACTCAGCCTCTCCAGGGCCGAGTTTAACTCTTTCTAGGGCCCCATGATGGGATTTCTGAAGAAGACAGAGAACTCGGCGCCCCCGAGCATGCTGTCGTTCCAAGCACAGTGGCTCTCTTACGTTCCAGCCGTTCTGTATCTACAGCACGTGTTCATTAGGGGCTGGATGCTACCTTGAGAGTCCACAGCCTGTCCCACTAAGTCAGAGGAGCCAGAGTCGTGGCAGAGATCTGAACCCGCCAGCTTCAGGGCAGAAACTGATCTCTAATCCCGTGGGGTCAGAAGGCCACTTCCTGGGCGATCCTCGACACGCCCTTTGAAAGGCTTCTTGTGTTTCCGCTAACACAGCCGGTGCTGGTCACTGTCCAAGACAGGTTTCTGAGTGGGATGGACCTTGTGTCTGGGCTACACCAGCAAGTCCTGTGTTCCCCGGAGTAACAGTCTCCCTGTGTGTATACACTGGCCATGGATCTAAAGCAGGTCCCAGGAGATGAACACGCCCTGCTTGTAGGTCGAGTTCGAACCCAGGTGGGAACTTGTGCAGCCTGGCCCAGGTCCAGGTTGGACAACTGGAACATCAGAATAATCAGCACCCCAGCCCTTTACCCTTCCTGGAGCTCAGCCCCTGAACTCACCTGCAGTCTGTGTCCAGGTCCCTAGAGTGCCACACTGCCCTTGCGTGGTGACACTGAGAAGTGGGAGCTCAGGCTGGGGGCAGTGGTGCACTGAAGTAGGGGTGGGGGCTGGGCACTTTGTATCTCGAAGGAACAGGAGCTTTGCCCCGTTACCCGTTGCCCATCTCGGCCACGAGCCTGCTCCAAGCAGGGCCTGCCGGCTGCCAAAGGTAGTCGGAGGGAGAAGATAAGCCTGGAAAGCAGATGAGGGAACATTTTGATTGTGCCATTTGTGAGCAGGGGAGCCCCAGTCTAGTGGGTACAAATGCTGGTGGCAACCTGGGCCTTCCCCCTCCCCCGGGCTCCAAGCCATGGCTCTCTTGGGCATCGTAGGGAAGATGTCAGCTTCTTGTAACCCAAGTAGGACCCTCCCCCAGGGTGTTCTTCTACCGTGGTGGTAGGGTGGGATGTCGCTATTCCTGTAACCCAGCCCAGGACCTTCTGCAGGCTAAGGCTGCCCGGCATCATAGCTTTAGAAGTGACCTTCCTGGGGACATCCCCTTCTCACAGAGCGCAGCCCTGCCCTGGCTCTCTAGGCCCACTGTTCTGTTGGGCTGGAAAGAGTCCCTTGTAAGTCCCACCTGCAGCAGGCTTCCTGGGCCCAGAGCTATCCCCGTGACTCTCTCCCTCTCCCCAGTGCGGGGTTTATCTGCACAGGGCACCCTCGCAGGGCCGCATGGCGTGTGCAGGCTGCTGCTCCTACTCCCCCAGTAGCTACAGCCATAGCGACAAGTGGTGTTCCTGGCTGAAAAATGATCCAGCCCATTTTTAAACCCAGCCACTTGCCTTTGACTCTGTGACCTCCTGCAGTAGTGACTTCCGCAGGCTGCAAGAAATATCTCCTTTCATCCGGTTTAAATGCAGTAGCCATTAACGTCAGCCCGTGAGCCCTTTAGTCTCCCGCTGCGGGACCGCGCAAAATGAGAGGGCGGCTCTTGCTGTGCCCTGTGCAAGTCAGATACTGCAGGGAAGTCTCCAGTGCGTCCTCTCCTTTTCATGGCAGTAATGCCGCCCACGGAGGGGGTTTGCTGACAACGGGCTGCAGGGCTTTTGTCCTATCAGGGCTGCGAGAAGGGTGGATTCGGCCGATGGTTTCCTGCTCTCTGTGATCTGCTATATGATTCAGAGTCTGTCTGTCTGTCTGTCTGTCTGTCTGTCTGTCAGGGTTACAGTTTAAGAGCAGCGCTTGAATAAGCATAAAAGCTACAACCACCAATTTGGGATGCGGGTTCCTCTTACCCCAACTTAAAAGCCCAGGCCAGGCTTGGGTTGTGCCTGGAAAGGGGAAGTGATGGAAATCCCGGGGTTTCCCAGAAGGTGGGAAGTAAGGGACGGCTTCCAACAGACTCGCCACTGGGGGCAGCAACCACAGGGAACAGCCCTTCCGCAGAGTGACCCCTGGGCTAGTAGCAGCAGAACACAGAGGCCCACATGGAGACAGGGCAGTGACCCGCTACCCCAGGCTGCCACCAGTGCTCAGCCACAGCATTGCACAGGGGGAGCCCTGCTGTGCTCACACAATTAACCCCTCCCCGAGTGCTGCAGTCCCCCACCCGGTCCCTGCCTCCCCAAGCTCATGCTGAGGCCAGAAAACCCACCCCAGCCCCAGGCCAGGCTCCCCGCACACCCAAGAGCTCTAGGCCATGCTTGGCCCAGCTTCCCCACTGCCCCTGGAGAAGCTGCAGCCAGGACCCACCTCCCAGATCCCCACAAGGAGATACTGGGGCCAGGCAGCTCCGCCCTGCCACTCCTCCCCCCGCCCCCACAGACCAACTCCACTGCAGCTGCCCAAGGTAAGTCCCTGACCCTCCCAAACTCCTGCCATAAGCCCCCTGTTCTGTGAACCCCCACATCCACTGCCCTGACCTCCCCCCACCAAACACTGTGCTCTGAGTCCCCACCATCCTGCCCTCACTCAGCAAACCCTCACTCCCTGTCCTGAGCCCCCTACACCCCAACCCCTGCCCTCACTTCTCCATCCCCTACCCTCAGCCCCACTACACAAACCCTCTGCCCTTACCATCACCCTGTGCCCTCACTGCAGCACCCTGCACCCCTGCAATGCTCCCTTCTTCACCACCCACCCCCTCTGTCAGCTCTCCCACAGCCCACGCTCACCTAGCCCTCAATTTGTTCTAGCAAAAGACAGGCTACGAATGCTGTCCACCAGCAAGCTCGATGCAATCTTTGAATAACTCTCAGAAGTTTACTAATACAAACTTCTTTTTTCCTTCATTTTCCAAAAATATAATCATTTGCATAAACCAAGCTCATTTTCCTGTCATTTTCCAAACAGAAAAACCAAAGAAACCCAACCTTACTTCACTTGAACACCCGAGCAACGCTGGGTTAGTTTGCTAGTGCTAGCATAGCCTATACTATGCCACTGCTGCAGGCAACCGCGCAAGGAGGTGCAGACAAACTTTCCCCATAGTTCCTTTGGTCATCCCAGTCCATGAGACACCAAATGAGAGGGCAACATGCTGCCATTAGGCCCAGCCGTCTTCTCACAAGAGGTTTGAGGAGGTTAGTTCTCACCATCAGCTGTGGAACTTGTAAATCACTTTCTCATTGGTGAGCTGCTCCCCATTCACCCCCAGTAAGGCCTCAGGATCCTTTGTAGCACAGACACACCCATCTTTGACAGTCCCCTCGCTCCAAGGGTGGTGAATTGCCACTGGACATAAGAGCTGCGTCTACACGTGCACGCTACTTCGAAGTAGCGGCAGTAACTTCGAAATAGCGCCCGTCACGTCTACACGTGTTGGGCGCTATTTCGAAGTTGAAATCGACGTTAGGCGGCGAGACGTCGAAGTCGCTAACCCCATGAGGGGATGGGAATAGCGCCCTACTTCGACGTTCAACATCGAAGTAGGGACGTGTAGACGATCCGCGTCCCGCAACATCGAAATAGCGGGGTCCTCCATGGCGGCCATCAGCTGGGGGGTTGAGAGATACTCTCTCTCCAGCCCTTGCGGGGCTCTGTGGTCACCGTGGGCAGCAGCCCTTAGCCCAGGGCTTCTGGCTGCTGCTGCTGCAGCTGGGGGTCCGTGCTGCATATACAGGGTCTGCAACTAGTTGTTGGCTCTGTGTATCTTGCACTGTTTAATGAAAGTGTGTCTGGGAGGGGCCCTTTAAGGGAGCGACTTGCTGTTGAGTCCGCCCCGTGACCCTGTCTGCAGCTGTGCCTGGCTCCCTTATTTCGATGTGTGCTACTTTGGCGTGTAGACGTTCCCTCGCTGTGCCTATTTCGATGTTGGGCTGAGCAACGTCGAAGTTGAACATCGACGTTGCCAGCCCTGGAGGACGTGTAGACGTTATTCATCGAAATAGCCTATTTCGATGTCGCAACATCGAAATAAGCTATTTCGAAGTTGGGTGCACGTGTAGACGTAGCCAAGAAGAGCCATATGGGATGGCACCAACTGTCCATCTTGCCCTGAAGGCTGTCTTCCAACAGTGGCAATGGTGGGTGCTTGGGAGGGAACGAACAGAACAGGGCAATCATTGAGTGACTCTTTCCTATCACCACCAGCTTCCAGCCATAGAAGCTAGACACAGACAGAGCATGGTGCTCCAGCCCTGACCATCCTGGCTAAGAGCCATTGGTGGGCTTACCCTAAACTAACTTATCTAGTTCTTTTTGGCTACGTCTACACGTGAAGCCAACATCGAAATAGGCTATTTCGATGAATAACGTCTACACGTCCTCCAGGGCTGGCAACGTCGATGTTCAACTTCGACGTTGCGCGGCACCACATCGAAATAGGCGCTGCGAGGGAAGGTCTACACACCAAAGTAGCACACATCGAAATAAGGGTGCCAGGCACAGCTCCAGACAGGGTCACAGGGCGGACTCAACAGCAAGCCGCTCCCTTAAAGGGCCCCTCCCAGACACAGTTGCACTAAACAACACAAGATCCACAGAGCCGACAACTGGTTGCAGACCCTGTGCCTGCAGCATGGATCCCCAGCTGCCGCAGCAGCAGCCAGAAGCCCTGGGCTAAGGGCTGCTGCCCACGGTGACCACAGAGCCCCGCAGGGGCTTGAGAGAGAGCATCTCTCAACCCCTCAGCTGATGGCCGCCATGGCGGACCCCGCTATTTCGAAGTTGCGGGACGCGCAACGACTACACGGTCCCTACTTCGACGTTGAACGTCGAAGTAGGGCGCTATTCCTATCCCCTCATGGGGTTAGCGACTTCGACGTCTCGCTGCCTAACGTCAAAGTTAACTTCGAAATAGCGCCCGGCGCGTGTAGCCGTGACGGGCGCTATTTCGAAGTTAGTGCCGCTACTTCGAAGTAGCGTGCACGTGTAGACACGGCTTTTCAGTCCTGTTATAGCTGTGGTCTTCATAGTGTTCTCTGGCAATGTTGCATAAGCTGACTTCACTGGGTGAAGAAGTTCTTTTGTTCTAAACCTGCTACCTGGTAATTTAGTTAGAGGACTCTTGGTGCTTGTGTTTGGTGAAGGAATGAATAACATTTCCTTATGCTCTTTCTCCACACCAGTCAACAGTTTATGTACCTCTATCATATCCCTCCTTAGCCATCTCTTTTCCAAGCTGAAAAGTCCCAGTCTTATTAATCTCTCCAGGCTGTTCCATACCCCTAATCATTTGTGTTGCCCTTCTCTAAACTTTCTCCATTTTTAATATATCTTTGTTAAAATGGGATGATCAAATTTGCATTCAGTGTTCCAGCTGTGGGTGTACCATGGCTTTATGCAGACAGTATATGTTCTGTCTAGTTTTAGGTTTAGGTTTAGGGTTAGGGTTGGGTTCTGTCTAATTATCCATCAGCCCTTTCCGAGCACTCTGTTTCCTTTTTTGACTTCTGCTGTACACTGAGCAGATGTTTTCAGTGAGCTGTCAGTACTGACACCAGTAGCACTTTTGGAGTGGTAACAGCTAATTCAGACCTGATCTTTTGTGTGTATACTTGGGATTATGTTTTCCAATGTGTGCTACTTTGCATTTATTGACATTGAATTTCATCCATCATTTGTTGCCCAGCCACCAGTTTTGTGAGATCCCCTTGTAACTCTTCACAGTGTTCTTTGGATTTAACTGTCTCAAGTCATTTTACATCAGCTGAAAAATTTGCCTCCTTCCTGTTTACCCCCTTTTCCATATCATTTATGAATACGTTGAACTGCTGTGGTCTGGGCCCAGACCCTGGGGGAAGATACCACTATTTACCTCTCTCTATTTTGAAAACTGACCCTTTAGTCCAACCCTTTGTTACCCTCTGTGACATGACCTGCCCTCTTATCCCATGACACCTTACCTTGTTTCAGAGCCTTCAGTGAAATCCACTGGGTCCCCTTTGTCCCCATGCTTGTTGTTCCCTCCCCATGCCCAGCAAGAATTCTAGGAGATTAGTGAGGCATGATTTCCCTCCTCAAAATCCGTGCTGACTCTGTCCCAAAAATTGTGTCCATCTATGTGTCTGGTATTTCTGGTTTTTACTATTATTTCAGCCAGTTTGCCTAGAACTAAGCTCAGGCTTACTGGCCTGTACTTGCTGGATTCATGTCTGGAGCCTGTGTAAAAGACTGGTGTGACATTAGTGAACTTCCAGTCACTCAGTGCAGAAGCTGATTGAATTGATAGGGTTCACACCAGAGCTAGTACTGCTGCCATACCAAGGCTTTGGGGAGCCATGGCTCTTTCCACTTTCCAGCCCTCCTGGTGGCCCTGCTCTGGAAACAGGGGTAAGGCAGCAGGCAGTGCCCTGGGCACCAGAGCAGGCAGCTCAGCAGTGTTTTGGGAGGTCTCGCTCTTCTTTATTCTCCCTTTGTGGACATGTTGTTCAAATTGTTACCTAGCCCTAAGAGACTTGGGCCACTGGGCCTCAAGGGGAGGAATGAAAGAGGGGCCTTTTTCCCTGCTCACACCCCCTTGCCACGCTGTGCAGAGGGGTAGTGGTGTTGGAGCTGCTACAGCAACTTCTTGCCAGCTGAGAACTCTCCAAGAGGGGGTGACCCCTCCTTGGCATTAGGGCATTTTAGCACTGAGGAAATAGCATGCATCAGCCCTAGTGCATCCTCAGGCCAGCCCTACAAGGAGCCCCAGGCTTTACAACAATGCTGACGGTGTTGCCTTTCTCCAGTATATACTGTTACCTCCCTTGCTTTGCTGTTCATGAATCCCACCTCTCTTCTGTTCCTGGTCATACCCATCCTGGGGCAGGTGCTCTCTCTGAATCTCTGATAGTCACTCCTGCCTCTTTTTGGTCATTCCTTCCAGATCCATCAATCACTCTGCCTGCACCATGCTAAAACCAGCGCTGTACTGCGGCAGCACAGACGGGCAGGGTTGCTGCCTGCATACCTATGTGCGGGAGGTGTCTGCCGGTGGCGATCCTGCCCCACTGCCCAGGCAGCTGCACCACACCTGCTATTCTTAGCACACTCGCTTGAGCAAGGCTAGCACAGGTATGTCTGGGGGAGCGACAAGCTGCACCCCTGGGGCAGGGTCAGCATAGCCACTGTGGTGCACCATGGCTTGCATGCATCTTGGTGAAGCTTGGCGGGGCATTAGCAGTGAGCAAGGGGATTAGGCACCCAGTACCTTCTGCAGTTCCATGGACTTTGCCTAGAATGAGACACTCAGTTTAGGCTCCTTTGCAATTTGCAGCCCCCACACGTCTCCGTGACGGTTCACTGTATTTTTTCCATGCCCTGGCGTCTGCTCACAATGACACATTCATCCCAGGTGCAGCACCTGCAGAGCATGGGCAGGGTTCACTTAGTAGGCTGGGTTCATGGCCATTAGTGCCCACAAAGCTGTGGCTGAAAAAAGGCACTTGCACAACCTGAAAAGTGGCGAGAGGCCAGCTCTGTGGTGCCCACCGGAGGCTGGCAATCAGAGACCTGCACATTGAGCAGTGCTCACTTGGTCAGGGCAGACATAGCTCTGCGACCAAAGCAGCAAAGCCTGAATTGGGCGGGGGGGGGGGGCTGTACGTGTAAAACACAACACAAACCACAATCTCTTCCAAAGACCTTCCTGTGACACAAGATGCCAAGTTTAATTCCTCTTCTGCCACATCACTTCATAGAGGGGTCAAACCAAAAATATGTCATGTGATCACTTCATCCTCAGAGGCGCGGATCATGCACGTAAGCCGCTGGACTTCTGCGTGCTTGTCTGAACTAGAATGTCAGGTCTCCTCCTTTGAGCTTCGCCTTTCACATACGGGTTTGCTTTGCTGCTCTAATGGCTTTCTGTGATCACTGCCTACATGCACCAGGCTGGAATACTCTTCCAGAAACACATTCTGAAGCCAAATGTGGCAGTCCCATTTGAGATCGCTGGAGCTGCTCGAGATCAGCAAAGGGGAGGGGCGAGATCTGGACCATAAAGCAGCAAAGCAAACCAGTATGTGAAAGGCGAAGCTCAAAGGAGGGGACCTGACATTCTAGTTCAGACAAGCACCCAAAAGTCCAGCGGCTCACGTGCATGATCCGCGCCTCTGAGGATGAAGTGATCACATGCATTCTAACCACTGGAAGGAGAAGGGTCTGGAAACGTCACCCAATAGGAGCAGGAGAGGCAAACAATGTGACCAGTTTAGTGTCATAGATTCTAGAAGCAGAAGAGACCCCTGTGACCATGAAGTCACCCTTTCTACGTAGCACAAGCTACCAAATCCCCGTGATTTAATTCCTTTTGGAAAAACATCCAACCCTGAGGTTAAAAATGGATAGCGTATCCTAAATTCATGAATGGATTTATATGACAGGGTTGTTCATCATAGCAGATACTAGACACAATGACCCAGGAGGTCTCTGCCTGTCCTTTGTCCTGTAGTTGTGTATGAGTAGGCAGGAAATCACTGACAGCAGACAGACTGTGCATGTACCTAGAATCTATGCTACCAAGAGAGAAACCTGAACCAAATCCCTCATAGCACAACCAGCTACAGCGTAATCAAGACCCTTCCTATCTCACATGGATTTCTGCTGAAGCTCCACCTCCCGAAAGCACTGTGTTACTGCCCCAGACTTAGCATTGGCTACTTCTGCGTCTGGAGCCTGAGGCTGAGCTTCAGTCAGCCAGGGGAACTACAGCAGAACCTGTTCCAGAGACATGCTCCTTATCACATAACCTCTCCCGTCCAGAGCCCTCAGCCTGTTTAGCTTCCTGGCAAACACACCAGCAGTCATCCTTTTAACCTGTTACTGTCTTTTCTTCTGTTCTGTATCTTTAAACAAAGCATCTGAAATGTGAAGTACAACCTGAAGCTGTCATCTGAACAATGTCCCTCATTCCCTTTCCTTTTAGGAGGGGAGAATTTTTGGAAGGAAAAAGTCCCTTGTTTGACAGTTTATTAGATGGTATATATGGGGTGTATGGGGTGTCCAGGGAGGGGTAGCACCTCTGGTGTGGGGGACTTGTCACGTCTCTTTGGGGCAATTCGTGAACCTTTGGTGCACACCTGGCACCCAGCTCTCATCTGTCGCTCCAAGAAGCTGTAGCATGCAGTGGCCACACCCCGATTAACCACTTCGACGGGCGGGCTAACCCAGGTGAGGGTAGCCGGCAGGCCTGAAACCTATGATGAGATATGGACTTGCCTATCTCAGCATGCAAAGTCAGCTCCGGCAGACCGGGCAGATGAGATCAACAGCAAGATCCAACGACCAGAAGATGGCTCTGCAATGCTCTGTGGAGAGCGAAGGACATGACAAGGCATCGAACACAGCATGGCCATCTACTGCAGCCTCGGAAGTCTCCAGCCGTGACGACTTTTCATACCACTAGAACCAGGCTTCTGAGGTCGTGAGAGTGGAACTGCCGCTGTGCAACAGCTTTTCCACTTTAAACATTCTCCTGCGCAGGTTCTTTGCACATTCTCATAGAATCACAGAATCACAGGGCTGGAAGGGAACTCAGGAGGTCATCTAGTCCAGCCCCCGGCTTAAAGCAGGATCAACCCCCACTAAGTCATCCCAGCCAGGACTTTGTCAAGCCGGGACTTAAAAACCTTGAGGGATGGAGAATCCACCACCTCTCATCTCTCAAATCAGTCTACTTTACTTTATCCTTCTGCATCTTCTGTTTACTTCAAAGGCCTGCGGCTATGGGGGAGGGGTGAAGCGATAAGTGGAGGTGACTACTGGGAGTCATTCCTTCAAACCCGCACTTAGGCAGCCTGTGGATTTCAGTCACTCATCTCTGCCCCGGGACAACAGGGGAGTTTGGCAACATCTCAGGCGACTGAGCAGGCCTTTTTAGGAACAGCGCTGCTCACCCTCAAAAGAGGGAGGGGACTAGAAAAGATGTCCCAAGAACCGCTTGTCCCTACCAAACTGGTCAGCATGCTGCGGCTGGCAGTTTTACCCTCACAGCGGTCAAAAAACAGTGAAAAGAAAGATGATGTTTGGATCATGGAACGTTCACACCCTCCTGGACAGGGAGAACTCTATGAGGCTTGAGAGAAGAACAGCCCTCATAGCAAGAGAACTGGCATCCTACAACACTGACATAGCCACCCTGAGCGAGACCAAACACGCAGAGGAAGGATCCATCTGCGAACCGAGAGGAGGTTACCCCTCCTTCTGGAAAGGCAGGTCAGAAAACGAAGACAGAATCCACGGAGGGGGACTTACCATGAAGACATCACTTCTGTGCCAGCTTCCTGACCCACCAACTTGCATCAGTGAGCATTTGATCAAGCTCCACTTCACCCTCAAACCCTCTCGCCATGTTACAGTCATCAGTGCTTATGTCCCCACTCTGACCAGCAGCGATGAAGCAAAAGAGAGTTTCTACGGGGTCCTTGACCATCTTGCAAAAGCAACTCCTCCTAGTGACAAGCTTCTCCTGTTGGGTGACTTCAATGCCAGAGTCAGCAAGGACACAGCAACTGGAAAGGGGTGCTGGGGCACTACGGCATTGGTAACATGCGTGCCAATGGCCTTCTGCTGAGTGTGTGTGCAGAAAACGACCTGACAACTACCCACACTCTCTTCCGACAGGCCGATAAATACGAGACCACATGGATGCACCTGAGATCAAAACAGCGGCACCTGATGGACTGTGTCATCAGTCGCAGGTGAGACATTTGTGATGTTAAGATCATCAGGGCCATGCAGGGAGCTCAGTGCTGGACTGAGTATAGACGCGTCAGATCTGTCCTTACGCTGCACATCACACCACTGCACCACAAGACGCTCAAGGTTGTCAGACCTTCCTTCAACATCAGGGAGCTGTAACATATTGGTCATTGTGAGCAATTCGCAGCCCACCTTGACAATGTGGTGACATCCCATGGACCTCTGACTGGAGACCCAACACAAAAGCAGGACCAGTTCAAAACCCTGGTAACGGAGTCAGCCAAGGCGACACTAGGACTAGAAAAGAGAGTTCACCAAGACTGGTTTGACCAAAATGACGAGATCATCATGAAGATCTTAGAGTTAAAACAGAACGCATTTCTGCTATGGCAAAACAATCAGTCCTCAATCTCCAAACGTGATCGTATCAAACACCTTCAGAGCCAGGCACAGACTGCCCTTCATAAATGCAAGATAAGTGGTGGGAGAGTAAAGCTGATGAAGTCCAATACTACACTGACACGAAGAACTCCAGGATGTTCTTCAGTGCTATCAAAGCTGTATATGGACCTTCAAAGCCAAGTACTACACCTCTCCTGTCTGCAGATGGCATGACCCTCCTGAGGGAGAACAGCAGCATCAACAATAGGTGGACAGAGCACATCAGCAACCTTCTCAACAGACCCTCCATTGTCGACCCTGCGGCCCTAGACCAGATCCCTCAGAAACCCACAATTGACAGTCTTGACCTGCCCCCTACAACGGATGAGGTCAAAAAGGCAATCAGCCAGACTAGCTCTGGCAAACCCCCTGGGATGGACGGTATCCCTGCTGAAATTTTCAAGGCAGCAGGACCAGTGTTACTTGAAGCCTTTTACAGCATTTTGGCCAGCATCTGGGAAGACAACGACATGCCCAAAGACTTGGGGATGCCACAATTTTCTCGCTTTTCAAGAACAAGGGCAGCAAAGCCGACTGTGGAAATTACCAGGGCATCTCCCTTCTCTCTACTGCTGGGAAGATCTTGGCTCAAGCCATCTTCAACCCTTTGATCACCGGCATCTCAGAGGAGAACCTACCAGAGGCACAGTGTGGTTTCCACCCAGGCTGCAGCACCATTGCCATGATCTTTGCTGTTTGTCAGATCCAGAAAAAGTGCATAGAGCAGAACTTGGATCTATACACCATCTTTATAGACCTGACCAAGGCATTTGACACCATCAGGAGAGAAGCCCTGTAGATTATCGTGTCAAAATTCAGCTGCCCTAGAAAATTCTTTAACCTCCTGTTCCACGATGACATGACTGGCTTTGCTCTTTCAAATGGCAAGTCCTCAGATCCATTTGAGATATCCAATGGCGTGAAGCGAGGGCGCGTGCTGGTCCCAGTGTTATTCAACCTCTTTTTCACATGCGTCCTCTGCCACGCACTTAGGGACCTGGACCATGGAGTCTACATAAAACACAGACTTGATGGGTCACTTTTTGACCTTCGTCATCTGAATGCTAAAACCAAAACGCTTGAGAGGCTCATCCTTGAAGCCCGTTTTGCTGGCGACTGGGCACTTATGGCACACAAGGAATCCGATCTCCAGATCATCGTCAACAAGTTTGCTGAAGCCGCTCGCCTCTTTGGTTTGACCATCAGCCTAGGAGAGACCGCGGTACCATTTCAACCTGCTCCAGGATCTGCTGCTCTCCCCACTTCAATCTCTACTGAAGGAACAGAGTTAAAAACAGCAGAGGAGTTCAAGTACCTTGGCAGTGCGATAGCCAATGACGGCTCCCTTGACAAAGAAATCAGTGCCAGGATCTCCCTGCCAATCAGGCTCCGGGACATCTGAAGCGCGAGTGTTGAATCAGCTACAGGAGCTTGGGTGTGGTGTTCCACCTGTGCCCTGCAAGGCAGCACCACCAGGAAAAGAGAGAAGAAGAAGAAGGAAGAAGAGAGAGGGCGAAGAGAGAAGAAGAAGAAAGGAAAAAAAAAAAAACAAGTCTCTGAAGAGCGATGGGGGAAGGTGACCTGCGGCACTGAGAGCAGCTGGGGGGAGAGGGGCCAGTGCAGTGAGGAGGGAGGACATGGGAGCAGATGGGGGTAGTGGGTTGGGGAGGGTCCTATGGTGATGGTAGCTGGGGCGGGGGAGAAAGGTAGGGAGGAGGGTCATGGCTCCACAGGGAGCTATGGTGACATGGTGACAGGGAGGTATGAAGTAGTAGGATCCTTAACCACATTCTCCACAACCCACTGCCTTGTGGGTTATCCTGGGAAGGAGAAAGGCTAAGGGAGTAAACCCTGACAGAAAATCCGGAGGGGAGTCCGAAGGCGGTTCGGTGTCAACTTCTGGCACTGTCCCGGAAACTCCTGCAGCTGAGCTGGTACCAGACGTGAAGGTTATCCTCTCCTTTGGACTATATCAGTAAAGCCGAGAGGGGGACACTGGTGTCTGGGCAGCCCAGAGTCTCCATAACAAATGCCCAGGCTCGCGCCCGGAGAGGTACTCCGGCATCGCTGAACAAAGTTGCATCAACACAGGAGGCAACAGTTACCGGTTATAAGCTCTTGCTCGATTGGCATAGAGAAAGAGCGCCAGGGGTTGCCTTCGACGGTGGGAGGGATCCTTGCATCTCACTGGACACTCACCACCCGCCTCAAGCTGGGCAGCCCCCAGCCAATAGGGTACTGTCCCGCCACAGTTCACCTGCCTCGCTGGGTGCGTGAGGTTTAAGGTTCCTGAACCTGACAAGTGACTGAAATTTGGGCACCAGGCAAACCAATAAGAAAATCAACAAGAAATGAGAAACATCAACAATTCAAGCTTGCTTGCTGGAATGTGCGGACCATGCTGACCGGCTTGACTGAAGATCTTCAGGCCATCAGTGACACCCGCAAGACCGCTGTCATCAATGAGGAACTGAAGAGGCTCCGAGTTGATATCGCTGCACTGCAAGAGACGCGACTTGCAGATTCGGGATCTCTAAAGTAAAAGGACTACACCTTTTTCTGGCAGGGTAAAGCCCAAGAAGAAGCCAGAGAGCATGGTGTTGGCTTTGCTGTCAGAAACACCCTTCTACAAATGGTGGATTTAGCCATGGGTGGATCAGAAAGACTTCTTCGGATCACGCTTCAAACTTGCGCCGGTCCTGTCCACCTGATCAGCGCTTATGCCCCAACCCTGTACGCCACACCAGAAATAAAAGACAAGTTCTACGACATGCTTAGTGCTGCTGTAGCGCAAATACCTGCTCATGAACAACTGTACTTCTTGGGTGACTTCAGTGCAAGAGATGGAGCTGATTGGGCCTCATGGCCTTCCTGCTTAGGACTCTTCGGTATGGGAAAAATGAATGACAATGGACAGCGTCTCCTTGAACTGTGCACGTACCACAATATCTGACAGTCTACTAAACTGAAAGTGTACAAGGCTGTAGTCCTGGCCAGTCTCCTGTATGGCTGTGAAACCTGGACCTTGGACAGAAAACATGTAAACTGCTGGAGCACTTCCACACACGCAGCCTGAGGTCAGTACTGCACATTCGATGGCAGGAGAGAGTCACGAACCTGGAAGTCCTGGACAGAGCAGGAACCTCAAGCACTGAAACCACAATTGTGGCTTTGCTGGACAGGGCATGTCATATGAATGGAGGAGTCAAGAATCTCTGCGGTGAACTCTCCCAGGGCAAAAGGAATCAAGGTAGGCCTCACAAGAGCCATAAAGACTGTGTGAAGGCAAACATCGCTCATACTGGTTTAAAACCAGATCAGCTAGAGCAGCATGCAAAAGACCGAACAGGCTGGCATGCTCTCGTACAACACGCGTATGACAACTTTGAAGAGCAGCAACTTGTACACCTCATTGATGCTTGTGAGAGGAAGAAAGCAACAGCAGCAGCTGCACTGACAGGGACAGGACAATTCCCTTGGCCCCGCTGTGAAAGCCCATGCCGTTCAAAGCTTGGACTCCTAGGCCGCATGCGAGTCCACAAACGATGAGCCTGTGCAAGCTCAAGACATCATCATCGGACACAACAGACTACCAAGAGAAGAGAGATGGTATCAAAGATGGTAATAACTGTCCTTTAGGAGGATATGACAAGATGTTAGTTCAGATGGACTGAGTTAGTGTCTAGGCCTGTTTCCTACAAGACAAAAGAAAAATGCACACAAAGGGGGAGAGAACAGAACAGCAAAAGGGAAATGCAGCTTCTGTCTCTGGTGTTGCCCTCACTTGCAACCTCACGGCTGGAGAAAGACAGGCCCAGCCCGCAGTCTTATCGGTTGGGCAAACTTGTCCCAGCACTGGACTGCCTAGGGCATAGTTAGGGCCCTATCAAATTCACAGCCACACAAAGGGCATCATGGACCATGAAATCTAGAGTCCTCCTATGAAATATGGCCTGTGGGTGCTCTGTCCCCATTGTACACAGATTTCATGGGGGTCCAGTGTTTCTCAAAGCGGAGGTCCTGACCCAAAAGGGAATTGCGGGGAGATCACCAGGTTATTTTCAGAGGATCATGGCATTGCCGCCTTTACTTCTGCACTGCCTTCAGAGCTGGGCGACTGGAGAGCCGTGGTAATAATGTTGGCCAGACGCCCAGCTCTGAAAGCAGCACACTGCCAGGAGCAGTGCAGAACTAAGAGTGACCCATTCTGCCCTTTCTTCTGTCCTGCGGCTTTCAGAGAGCAGTGGCTGCTGACTAAGGGTCCGGTTCTGTAGGCAACAGTGCAGAAGTAAGGGCGGCAGTACCATACCATCTCTACTTCTGTGCTGCTGCTGGACGCAGCTCTGCCTTCAGCGCTGGACTCCCAGCCAGCAGTCACCGCTCTCCAGCTGCCCAGTTCTGAAAGCAGTGCTGCTGCCAGCCGTGGTGCAGAAGTCAGGGTAACAATATCCTACATTACAGCACCAGAACGTTTCCGATTAGATACCTGAAATCACTAAATTTACCATTTTAAAAATCCCAGGGCAGTGAAATTGACCATAATGGACCATGAAATTGGTAGGGTCCTAGGCATGATATTTGGTGGTCAAAAGCAAACAGCTGTGTTGCAGAACATACGCTCTTAATTGTCTAAGCCAGATTGTTAGGCTTCTCTTCTGCCTAAGCCAGTCTCAAATTCATGGTCCATTTTGGCCTATTTTCTGGTCATGGGACTTTAAAAAACATAAATGTCAAGATTTTGGCTATTTAAATCTGATATTTCATGTGTTGCAGATGTAGGGATCTTCATCCAAAAAGAAGCTGGGGGGTTTCAAGGTTACCATAGCCAGAACTGGGGTACTATCACCCTCACTTCTGCGCTGCTGCTGTCAGTGGCTCTGTCTTCAGAGCTGGGCAGCTGGAAAGCAGTAGCTGCTGGCCAGATACTCAGCTCTGAAGGCAGAGACTCTGCCAGCAGTAGCACAAATGTAAGGGTGGCCTGGAGAGGTATTGCCACCCTCAGTTTAGTGCTGCTGTTGATGGGGTGCTGTCCTCTGCACTGGGTACCTAGCCAACAGTCACGGCTTTTCGGCCACCTAGCTCTGGAGGCAGTGCACAAGTAAGGGCATCAATACTGCAACCCCCCCTAAATAATCTTGCAACCCCCATGCAACTCCCTGGGGGTTCAGGACCCCCAATGTGAGAAACTTTGGTCTCCCCCATGCCATCTACATAGTATAGAGTAAAAGTGCACTAAATACCAGATTTCGACCGGGGGAGTGTCAGGGAGACCAGATTTGTGCATTTTGAAGGCCATGAATTTGGTAGGGCCTTACTAGACAAAAGGGAAGAGAAGAGGTGTTTGGCGCAGAAGGAAAAGGACGCAGTCGGGGGAGGGAGGCAGAAGGCAGCGTCTCACATTCCCTGAGGTGTTCAGAATTCAGCCAGAGCCGATGCAAGCATGCTATGCACAAAGCTCAGCATAGCAGAGCATCAGGTGTGCCTGCAGAGGGGCCAAAGGCAGCTCACTGAATTCTGGACCCATGCAGACAGCGCACATTACTACTCAAGGTAGGTGGGAAGCCTTTTTATCTAGACTAATTCAGACTGGCTGTGTGACTTTCGTACTTCTTCCAGCAACATTTGTTCTTTGACGTTATTGTGACAACTTAGCAACCTACACTCACCTTTTACAGTGCCACCCACAAGCAGGGTAAATCAGTAGGCCCAACTATCCGAATACCTCCCCAAGTGACCCTCAGACCCACAGCTACAGCTCTGCTCCTCCTTTCCGAGGTGTCTGGCTGCGTTGCTCGGTTCCTGTTTATTTTAAAGCAACAGAAGTCACTCCCTTTCCATGGACCACATCTACTCCATACCACTAGCCCAACCCACCCTGCCCGGTGAGCATTTTGCAGTTAGAACACTTCTCACATACACCTCATAGCGCTTGTGGTGAGTGGCTATGCCCACATTGCAAAGGGGACCCCACGGCATCAAATGCTCAAAAGTACCCAGTCGTTTGGGCAGCCTCTGCTTCAGAATGGCCCATTTGTGGCCGCCCCTGACTTGTATCTCACAGGCCATTCCCAGGCAAACACTCACTTTGCACGCACCTTTCCAACAACCAGGACCATAAATTCACTGCTGACTTAGGCATGCCGTTCTCACACTTTTGCACACAGCACAGTGAGAGAACGATGTCCTACTTGTTCTTCACTTTGAGTTGTGGTTCATCCAGCCTCGTTCGGTACCTTGTGATGAAGAGCCATTGCATATGATGCCCCATGAAATGTCCAAAACCAGCAATCGCTGCAACCTACTTAAAAAATCCCTTCTGGAAGAAAAGACGTCGGTTGTATTAGTATCCTTGCATCTTAATGCATAACGGGAATGATCTCCAGTGGAACAGGCAAGCTGTAAAGGGAGTTTTATCAAGAGCTGCTATGCAGCTGTTAATTGCATCACATACTTCAAACAAGCCAGAGCAGTAAGATGGCCTCACTTAAGCAATAGCTGTCCTTGTACAAGGTGACATAGCTGAGCATGAACAGGAACAATGGGCAGTAGCGCTTGCCTCGTGAGCACTGTCTCTGCTTCGGGTCCATAATAGGCTTGAGATGGGTTGTGACCTTTGCCGGAGATGCCGCCTGTAACCAACAAGTCCAGGATTATGTGTGACAAGGAAACTGATCCAGAGCCACTACAGGGCAGGGCAGGGCACAGCACAGAACACGGTGCAGAGTGTAAGTCTCATTCCTGCAGGACGACTGTGCAGTTACCAGTTCCAGAGAAGGCTCACCCCTGCTCCTCTGCCATGTCCCTCACACTGGCACAGAGAGAGCTCAGAGTAGCAGTGATGGGACCAAGCCTAGACTCGTACAAAACTGGCACAATCTGTGCAACTCATCCAGGGAGGCAAGAACCAAAGCCAATGCAACACAAAATGTCCACAGTTCCTGATGAACTAATTGGCTCTTGCTAACTGGCCAGTACAAGAGGGAAGTGATGGCCGTCGTGCCCTACCGATGCCAGCCCTGGAGCGTGAAGGACTGAATGCTGGCTCTAGAGCAAGCTATAACGAGGGCAGCTCTTCCCTCCGAAATGCATGTCCTGTATGCCCAGCCCTCTCCCGCACTGTGCAACTACAACCTTCCTCACCCTTTTGAAGGAAGAATGAGCCTGTTTATTGTCTTAAACGGTTACGCAGATGCTTCTGCTTAAGCACTCAGAGTTAGATAAATGTGCTGATAAACCACAAAGAGGGAGATTTAAGTTAGCGCACATAATGGGCCATACATGTCTGAATGGCTAGAGGGAGAGAAACTGCTTCCTGGTGCCTCACTTAACAAATTAGATCACAGGCAAGTGGCCTTTCAGACCACAGGCCCCAGCACATTACTGACCAGCCTCTCAGAACAGCTGCCCCCACACACACACCTGCACCCCGACTCCAAGGGCTCTTCCTCTGTCATCTGAGCTGCCATGCCAGCGAGAGACAGGGAGAGCGGAGGGGTCTCTGGGGCCCTGCCCCTTCTTTTTCTCAGCCTGTCTCTGCTTCGAGCAGCATTTCCAGGTGGTTCCAGGCGAGGCTGTATAAAAGCCCTAGCCAGAGGCCCAAATGGTGGACCTGAGATCCCAGCCCGGGAGGACAGCAGAGTCCTGCAGGAGGCTGAGGACTGGCTGTGATATGGCTGGATTTTTAAACTACATACAGAAGCCATTTCAGTCGCCATTGCATACAGCGGCACCAATTCTTGTGCTAGGTGGGCCAAGTGAGAAGTCTAATGAAAGCTGGTAATGCCCTGAATCTGTCTATGCTATGTGTATGTCAGTGCTGTGTTTATTCGGGAAGTTATAGATACTGGCTCTATTGCTGTCTTAGAAATGTTTTAGTGATGAGTTACTCAGTGGAAGGTGAGATCACCACCCCAGCCAGGATGATGGACTAAAACAGAGGAACAGATTCCCAGATGGCTAATACACATCTCAGGAGTGTGGGACTTTTCTCCTAGGCTGCAATGAATAGCAACAGGCCATTCGAACTCACCTGGTCAGGTGATAAGCCAAGACCTATGGGAGAAGAAAGGAATTTTTCCTCTGCGTAGAAAAAAAGACTATAAGAGGGGCCCTGGGAGGGCCCATCTGGGTTATTTCAGTACTCATGAGGTAAGCCTGTCTGGACTGAGGGCCCATTCCACAAAAGGATGCTTGCAAAGACTTTCAGGAATCAGCGTATAACATCTCTGGCCTGCATCAATACCTGTAACTGATATATGAAATGTATCACTCTAACAATTTCTCTTTCACTCTGTTCTTTCTTTCTTTGATACTAAACCTTTAGATTTTAGATATAAAGGACTGGCACAGCACGCTGTTTTGGGTAAGATCCAAGTATATATTGACCTGGGACTGTGGCTGTTGGACTGGGTATTTTGAAGGAGCTGGGAAGTCTGTGGGTTTGCTTGTGTGGTTTCTGGCTGGCCAATGGGGCTTGCAGGGGTACTTTTGTGGCTGGTTGGATTTGCCTTGGTGAGAAGGAAATCCCATCCTGGGGCTGCGACGGGCCCAGTTTTAAGCAAAGATACCCTGGATTGATTTCTCTAGCTGTAGCCAGAAACCCCATCCTATCACACTGGCCCAGACCCCCAGAGCTCACTGAACAGGAGCGACATGCCAGGACGGAGTCCCCTCTCCACCACAGCACAGAGGAGACCCTAGTCTGAAGCTCTGTGAGGGACGAGCTGGTGGGGGAGGGACCACTGGGTCAGCATGTTGCAATCGCAGATCCCTACCGACTCCAGTCTTCCACCAGTAGGCCTGGTGCCAGGGCACAGTGGAGTGGGTGGGCTGTGCCCCTCCCCCACTACCCCTAACCTGTGACTCCCCTTTCAATGTTCTAGCCACATGCCCAGGTTTGCCGGCCCTCTGCTTGGCGAGGAGACCTGACCTTCGTGAATGGCTGTTTGCTGCCATGCCCTGAACCAGGGCAGGAACGCAGTGAGGCCTGAGCACAGTCCCAGGCCCCAGGACTAAGCCTTGCTGTGTGACACCTCCCTACTGAACCTGGCTTCTAAACTGCCAAATGCACTTCCCACTAGCATTTTGCACTTGCCCAGCCTGAGGATGAACTGCTCCTCACTGCAGTCCAGGCTGCCCGTGTTCGGATTCATGAGCCAAGGGAGTGAGGGATAAGCAGGGTCACCAAGAATCACTATGAGCATTTCCCCCTCCCCAGTGGTGATCTTCCACTCTGGAGCTTTCTAAACAGGCCAGAACTCCAAAGGAACATGTGTCATGGTCCTTTCCCACCCCACATTCATGTCAGTGAAAAGGCCTTTGTCATCCACCACATCACACCTATATATGGAGATACACACATCACATCGAACTGGAAGGTACCTCAGGAGATCATCAGGTTCAGTCACCTGCCCTCTTGGCAGGACCAAGCACCACCCCTGACATATTTTTTTAATCTATTTGCCCCAGACCCCTAAATGGCATCCTCAAGAATTGAGCTCCTAACCCCTGGGCTTAGCCAACCAATGCTCAAACCACTGACCTATCCCTCCCACAGCACCCTGGAGAAATACCCCTTGTGGTTTATGTACTCTGAGGCCAGGTGGTCCAGTGCCGGGATGGGGATGTGCATTCCATCTGTGGCCCCACCGCAGTTAGGGAACCCCATCGGGGCAAAACCGTCCACTATCTCCTGCACATTTCCCAGAGTCACTGTCTTTCGGAGAAGGGTATTGGTTGTCGTGGCTACTTGGATCCCTGCAGTCCCCTCTGTAGATTTGCCCCCTCTGAACTGATTGCCCGCTGACCGGTAGCTGTCTGGCACTGCAAGCTTCCACACAGCAATAGCCCCTTGCTCCTGAACTGTTGGACAGGTCTCACATTGGTATCGCAGCACTTCAGGGCAGTAGAAGCCGCTCGCAAAGTTCCATGAAAGTGGCCTTAGGCAGGTGGAAATTTTGTAGGCCCTGCTGATCTCCCCAGACCTACAGAACAACACAGTCCCACCAGTCTGAGCCTGTTTTACAGCACCAGGGCTGGTGCACCACTGTGTACAAAACATCAAGTGAAGCCAGCATCTCCCCGATCCTCCTCTCCAGTGTTCACATTCAGGTAGGTCCATGTCCTCCTCAGAGCATCCATCCCTGGCACGGCTGCTTAGGCTCTGCACGTACCACAGCACAATGCGGGAGGTGCTCACAATACTGGTCACAACAGTTGGAAGCTGGACAAGTTCTGTGCTAGCCTTGCAGTGGCGTCTGCATGGATTTGCAAAGAGAGCATGAGGGCACTTTTTTGCTGTTGCTGTCCAAAGGGAGGGGGAGGAGAGAAGTGCACTGTGGGAGGCTGCCAACACACACACAGAACCACCCACAGCAGATCTTTGTCCCATCAGACACCTGGAGCTTAACCCAGAATGCAAAGGGCAGCGGGAACTGTGGGGTAGTACCCACAGTGCATTGCTCTCAGAGCTGAAGCTGCCCATCCTTAGAGGAATGCACTCTGTTGACTTCATATGGACATGCATCCTCTACTTTACAAAACTGGGTGCTAAAAATTGACTGTAACAAATTCAACCTAATTTCCTAATGTAGAAGTAACCCACACACGTATATGTGGTTAGCTGTTCCATGCAGGGGCACCTAGACCACTTCAGAGAGGAAAGAATAAGTGTCCTCTACAACCAGCTAGCTTTTACCTCAAGCTGCAGAGGTGCCTCCCCTAAGCTCCAGAGGTCCCAGGTTTGAGCCCCCCAAGGGCAGTTACAAAGACACATCCTAAGTGAATAAGGGTCACACAACCACCTCACTTGATTAGATTCTCCTTTCTGACCCCTCCTGAAAGGATTCTGGCATTTTTGCCTCCTTAAGAAGCCCTAAGCTGGTCACTTGTTGAGTGCTAAGGTCATCCACTTAGTGTATCAGCCCTTCCCTTCAGCATCATCCTTCCCAGGACACTCTGCAAATAAACATAGCAATTACACAAGGGAAGCAGGCCTGCAGCTGGTAACATTCCCCTCCTCCCTATCTGTAAAGCCAGCCCATTGTGTCAATTTGCTTTTCTTGATTGCTTTTCATTTCCTCAAACAGCTCACCTGGTTAAACCTCCCCACGCTCCACATTTGCTTCTGGGATTTAGGTCATTCAGGTTTTGGGTTTTAACCATTTTGTGCAGCAAATGGCTGTAGCAGAGGGCAACCCATCTGTTTGGACAGGCAGACAGCGTTCTGACAGTTCAGGTAGGATGTCGCTGTACCCTGGGGGTGAGGAGAGGTGACAGGTGATTTACAGGTCATCTCTGGCCAGACCTGGAGGTAAAGGAATGCAGGAGTTGAAGCAAGTCCTCCAGCATCAGTTCCTGTCAGCCTCAGACTGTCACAGCTCATTGCTTTACAGTAAAATGTGTGCCCAGAAGTCACTTCTGAGCCTTTGAAAATCTTGGCCTTGGTGTTTGACATTGTTGGCCTCCCCAAACATGGGGGTGTCTGCTGAGTTCACACTAAACGAACGTGAATGGGGGCCCCTGGAGCTGGGGAGCAGATGACAGCCATTCCGTTACGATTTAAAGACACAGTTAGCTCACAGAAACACGGTGGTGCCAGCCCTGTGAACTCCAGGGGCTACCTTCCTTTTGCTCTTACGAGCCTCTAGTCCAGATGCTTTGCCTAGGAACAGAGCAGAAGAGACTGCATTCCATGGAAATAACTGAGCTCAGCATCGGCTGCAGAGCATCTCACTGCAGGAGACAGCCTTTATCTTAGTACTGCTGCGGAGCTCACGGCTACCGCTTTGCTAATGAACAGCCCAGTGCAGTAATCAAAGGTGCCAAGCAGAACTCAAGATTGGACTTTATCATGAGCTGCCATTGGCTGGCCACCTCAATGCAGCTCAGTTACATAGTTGGGTGTGTGAGCCCTGGTCTTATCTGCCAGCGACAAGCCTTGTGCTGGACTGTGCTGCAACTAGTTGTTATCTGACTACTTGGGCTGTCAGCCAGCTGATGTGAGCCTGGGCTGGAAATGGGCTTTGCTCTCCTGTAGCCCTGTTGAGTATGCGTTAGAAGAACCCCTCTGTGCTCAAGCTGGAGATGTGGGCCGGAGATCGTGGTGAGTTAGAAGATGCAGGGCTTTTCGCTCACTCTCTTTGCAGTGCTAGTGATCCCTGGCTCATTGTCTTGGCCTTCCCAAGCCCAATGTGCCCTCCGCTAATGTTATGGAGGACACACCAGCAAAGCCTGCACTGCCTTCCATCCACAATCCCTGCCCTGGCTCTCTGCAGTGCTGCTGGACTGTGAGTGCCGCACCTCTCCTGTGTTATGTGGTGAGAAGTCCAACGTCTGAGTCTACGATTACGTCCTCACACAGCACTGCAGAATGCTAATGCATTTCCAGCACTGTGTCCTGCACTCTGCCTGCAGGTAGAGCTACCATTGAACAGGGCCTGCCCAGAGACCTCCATGGTCCCTGCCAGTGTGGCTGCCAACCGAGGAGGGCAGAATCCATAGTCTGAGCACACACTCGCACCAGAGTGCATCAGGAGCTTGCTGGCAGCAGGGGCAGGCTACAGCCCTCTTCGCCCCAGGCCAGAGCTTCTTCCAATGCAATAAACCCCTCAGCCTCACCGCCAAATGCCCAGCCCGAGCCCGAGCCCCCTGCACCTCAGCCCCTAGCCCAGTCCTCAGAGCAGACCGTGGAGGGAAGGGGCCTGGCGTAAGCAGGGGTGGAGCTTCAGAGAAGAGGTGGGTTGGGAGCAGTGCCTAGGGTAGGAGTGGGGTAAGGGTGTTGTTTTTCTGCAGTCAGAATGTTGGCCACCTTCACTGTCCATGTGCCAGCCCGCCCAGCTCTGCGGGCCGTGCTCAGCTCCCTTCTGACACAGCTGTGCTCAGCCTAAAGCTGCATTGACCTACCCCAACCATACAGTGCAAGCCCGGCATTCTGCCCCACCCGACTCTTCCTGGCCTATTGGTGCAGCTAATCTGGGGTGCGTGAAAGATGTTAATGCAACAAGTGCAGCAGAACTTAATCCAAATTAATCCTGTCACCCGGCGACTGGGGGGGGGGCCTTGCCTAGCTCTGTTACAATGAGTCATAACTGACTCCCACTGTGCAATTGAGGATTCAAATTGCAATCTCTGCATGTGTGATATTATTAGAAAAGGTTTAAAGAAAGGGCAACTAAAATGATTAAGCGTTTGGAGTGGGCTCCATATGAAGAGAGATTAAAGAGACTGGGACTTTTCATCTTAGAAAAGAGGAGACTAAGGGGGGATATGATGGAGATATATAAAATTATGAGTGGTGTGGAGAAAGTGAACAAGCAAAAATGATTTACTTGTTCCCATAATATCAGAACTAGAGGACATCAAATTAAATTAGTGGGCAGCAGGTTTAAAACAAAGAAAAGGACACTCTTCACACAGCGCACAGTCAACCTTTGGAACTCCTTGCCAGAGGAGGCTGTGCAGGCCAGGACTGTAACAGCGTTTAAAAAAGAACTAGATAAATTCCCAGGTGTTAGGTCCATCAGTGGCTATTAGCCAGCATGGGTAAGGAATGGTGTCCCTAGCCTCTGTTTGTCGGAAGCTGGAGATGGATGGCAGGAGAGAGATCACTTGAGCGTCACCTGTTCAGTCCACTCCCTCTTGGGCACCTGGCATTGGCCACTGTCAGCAGACAGGATACTGGGCTAGATGGACCTTTGGTCTGACCCAGTGTGGCTGTACTCGTGTTCCTATGAACTGGAGAAGTTCCTGGAGGACAGGTCCATGAGTGGCTGTTAGTCAAAATGATCAGGGAGGCAACCCCGTGCTCTGGATGTACTCAGGCCTCTAACTGCCAGATCCTGGGAGCACATGCTGGGGAAGAGATCATTTTCTAATTGGCCTGTACTGCTCACACCCTCTGGGGCATCCGGCATTGGCCACTGTCAGCAGACAGGATACTGGGCTGGATGGACATTTGGTCTGACCTAGTATGGCCATTCTTATGTTCTTACATTCTATGAGGTGTTCTCTGAGACCAGCTGAGAGAACCTACCCTGGGCAAATTGCTTAAAGCTGGGCCACTTAGTGCCCAGCCTGGGATTTCCTTCTCGGTCAGAAACAACAGGAAGTCCTGTGGCTCCTTATAGCCTAACAGATATTTTGTCTGTCTGTCAGTCTATAAGGTGCCTCAGGACTTCCTGCTGTTTTTGAAGATACAGACTAAGTCAGCTACCGCCAGTACTTCTCAATCAGGCAAACCAAACCAGCCCCAAAATACCTCTGCCAGCCTTGCTGGCCAGCCAGAAGCTACACAAGCAAACCCACAGTTTCTCCATTAGCTGCTGCTAAAGCCCAAACCAGCAATCCACCCTCCTTACTCAGGTGAGGGGCTATGAAAGTCTATTTCACCAAATCCACACAGATTCTTCCAGCCCCCAGAGGGTCCAGCCACATTCCCAGGTCATATATACTCGGATCTTACCCAAAACAGCATGCTGGGCCAGTCCCTTCAACTCTAAAAAATAAAGGTTTATTATAAAGAGAGAAAGAATAGGGTGAGAGAGAAAAATTGTCGAAGTGGAATATTACGTACATGAGTGAAAACTAATGATGCAGGCCAGCAATGGTGTAAGCTGCTATTCTTGAAAGTCTTCAAAAATACGTCCTTCTGAAGGGACGGGCCACAGTCCACAGAGGCGTAGTTCAAGAGGACTAAAGAACAAGATGGTCACTGGCAGAGGCACCTTTTGGAGTTGCCATGTGGAGGGAAAAACCCTTTGTTCTCCAGGTAGGCAATGGAGGAACGCCTGATCAGGTGGCCTTTTGTGGCACTCTGCCATTGGCTGCATTGCAGATGACAAGTCCCAAATTCCTGAGATGCGCATTTGACGTCTGAGTCCGTGTTGTAGTCCATCATTCTGGCTGGAGGAGACCACACCTCCCACAGTGATCCTTAGCTCGAAGGCGTTTCTAATACAGATGAGAGCCAATATCTATAGCTTTACATACAAAGATGCTATAGATATTCAAGTAGCATGAACGGACTCCATGAATTACCAGCTTTCGGCAGCCACCGTACTTGGCCCACTTGACACCAGATTTAGTGCAAGCTTCATACAGGGGTCACAGAAATGGTTTTATAATTGTTGTAAAAGTCCAGCACTATCATAACATGGAACTTGAATCTCCTCATTGCAGCGTCTCTTGCCGACACAGCACAGGCCTCGGCGAGCGCTACTTGGTGTGTGAGAGATTTGCAGCAGCTAAGCCAGGGATCTGCAACCTGTGGCTCCGGAGCCGCATGCATCCCTTTAAGGACTTCTTTGTGGCTCCTCAGGGTACCATTGCAAAGTAAACAGTGAACATCTAAAAGTCCAACAATGAGCAACTTGTATCTAAATAGCAAAGGATAAGTGATCTCGAAATGTTGGATACCTCCCCCTAGCATCCTCCAGAGAGAGAGAAGGTTCGGGAGTGAAGTCACGTAGACAATGGCACAAACACATGCATAAAGTGTGAGGAAATAAAATATGTAAAAAGTTGGTGAATGTCCTGCAGTAAACATGTGTTGCATCACAAATCATTGTTTGTACTGTTCTTAAAATAGGCTTTACAGACAGTATGGTTTGGTGTTAATTTTTAAGGACCATCTCGCCTTCACATGCTTTGCGGCCCTTGAATTACTGTGTTTTTTACTGAATTGGAAAAATGGCTCTGCTTGTGCTTTTAATTGCCAGCCCCTGCCCTAAGCCTTTGTCTCTGTAACCCACATTGCTGACTCTAGCCATAATCCAGCCTCAGGGTGTTTTGCTGAGTTTCTTAAAGCCCCAGCTCCTGGAGTCCTGTGATATGGTGAGTTTCTCATCATTCTTTTATTTTAATTATTTTCGAGGGGGAAAAGCAGAAGATTCCAACCGTCCTCATAATCATCATCAATAACCGTGGGCTCAGCGTCCATTGGTGTCTGAAACCTCTCTCACTGTTTCCTTCCATCTTTCCCTATCCAGTGCAGAGTGGCTTAGTTTCTGTAGACTAGCTCCGCACCAATCTACTACATCATCTATCCATTCTCTGGGGTCTGCCTCTCCTATCCGAGTCATCCATTATGCTGAATACTACGGTCTTGATTTTTTGTTCATCGTTCATTCTGCAAATATGTCCAACTAGTTGTAGCTTCCATTTTATAACCGTCTGCAGCAGGTTCTCTTTCAGCTGTATCTTCCTATATAATTCCTCAAATAAACAGAAGCCAGCTGCCCCGGAAGGGCTCAGAAAACCCCCGTCAAGAAAAAAGAGCCCCAAGGAGTCATTTTAAAGTCTGAGGACATTTAAGTCAATGGGACAGGGTGTGGCCTGATGGGATTTCTGAACATTTGGGCTGCTCCATACTGTGGAGGAGACCAAAGAACGGTGATATTGACAGGACCACAGCTTATGCTAATGTGCCAATATTAGCCACACAAACATGTGAGCTGCTCGTTGGGGCAGAGTCCAGTCTCCGCCAAAGACCCAGACCTTCACCGGTGTTCAGGCCTAGGGGAGTTAGGTGCGGAAGCGCTAGGAGGCTGTGGACCTCAGGTACCCCACGGCAGCATAAGAACGAGGAGAGAATAGACATTTTTCTAGTACCCTCGGTGTCTGTAACACCTCCCAATGCTCTGTGTTCTCTGGCCAGGTTGGTGATGCCTTGAGGGAGAAGAATGGGCCAGAAATCTAATGGCCACAGAATAGCAGAGAGGCCTGTGTAGCAGCACTCTCAGCTGTGCTCTTGGTGAGGCAGCAGCAGTCTCAGAGTACACGTCCCTGACAGCGATGTTAATTGGCTGGAGCGGCTAAGCATGGGCACAAATGCACTCCTGTAGCAATGACAGAGGACCCTGGTTTGCATGACTGTGGTGCTGCAAGAAGCCAGGACCAGCTTAGCAAATATGGTGCCAACACAGGCTGAGTGCCTCATTAACAATCATTGCTGGGGATCACAGCTTGTCAGGCCAAAGCAGCAGCTGAGATCAGGTGTTACCAGTTCGCTGAAATAGCTCCTTGCATGCACCAGACATTAACAGGAGGTACTGCCTCTGGCCTTGGTCAGCTCTTCTGCACTTGCGGTCAGTCTTCAGCTTCCATGTGGCCCTTTGCCATCCGCCCAGCTCCAGGGGGCTTTCACAGACCCCCCAGGTTCTCACTGAAGGTTAGTGAGGGGAAGGAACCAGATTCTTCAAAATCACCAGCATTTCCTTAACCTGTAGCTGCCACGCAGGGGTGGGGAGGACTTTTCTGAGGAAAAACTCTTCTGAAAGTTCAGCCCCTTGGGTGGGGAAATGTGCCCAGGCAGCGAGTGTCTCAGGGAACCTGCTCGTGGCTTGCCTTGCTACTGAAGGTGTCACACAACAACAGCTCGGATGGGAGATAGGTGGTCGGCACTGGTCCTGGAAGTCCGGAGAGCTTCTGTTAACCCCTACAGTGCCATACAGCTCTCTGGACACCATCTCACCCTGCATCCTGGCTGTCTTGGGCATCTTCGGGGACCATGATGTCCTGGCCTGTCCCATGGTGTAAGGGGACTCTTCAGCCAAGATGAGCAGCTCTGCACAGCATGGCTGTGGGCCCAGAACTAGTGCCTGGACCATCCCTCGGCTTTGTGGCAGCCAGGGCTTCCAATGCAATTTATCTGATTCTTTAACTTAAATAGTCGTCTCCAGCTTTTAGCACCCCTGCAGGCAGCCCAGCCAGGGTATCATTACATACACAGGGCTTCAACCCCCAGACACGGCCAACCCCCTAGATGGGCACAAAGAGACTGGCTGCATTAGCATGAGTTACACAGAAAAAGGGGCATAGGCACCCCCCAGAACAGAGGCCAGACTGGCACACAGACAGAGTGCAAGCGTGGCTGAGAGCTTCCTTCGTAGCCCCAAGTTGGCTGCACCAAACACATTTCAGGTTCAGCTCAGGAGTTAGCTCCATATTTCCATTGTCTCACAGATCCAAACCTGTGCTTTACAGTATACATGGTAGTGGTGGTAGTCAAGATCACTGGAAAGAGGGTCACCTTTGTAGCAACCTGTAGGGAACTTGGAGGCAGGAGTACAGGTTGCAGGGGAGAAGAGATTGGAGGAGAAACCAAGAAGTTCATCTGTGTGCACATGGCTGGAATGCTAGTTGCAATTACAGCATCTCTTGTAAATTGTTGTCTTAATAAAAAGTCGGTTTATTTTTACAAACATAAAGTACTCTCATATTATTACCCAGCATGAGATACATGAAACCACTGTTTCTTTGCATTGCCTGTGGTCATAAAGGTAGAGAATGAGCTTGAATTCTGTACTCAGCTATGTTGGACAATCCAAACATCTGCAAACCCCACAAAGAGAGGAAAGAAAATGGGAACAGCTTAGGGGATGTAAGAGACTCTCCACATTTATTTTATTCTAAACCCACCAAAATATTCTGCAGGGTCAGGGTGGTTGAAATCTTTCCATTAGCGAGGCTCTGTCTGCCTTGTCTCAGAGCTCCAGGTGGCTCAGACAGGGCTGTACCAAGTATCCTATCCATAACATGCTGTCAAGACGCATGGCTGTATCAACCGTACATCTGGCTTCTGGTACTGGCTGGCCCTGGGAGGCTACCAAATGCCCTCTCCCTTCTTCTGTTAGTGTGTATGGACCAGCGAGGATCCTGGTCTTTCATCCTGGTCTTTGCGCTGTTATTATTAGCAAATGCACAAGTGGTACTCCAGAGACTGGGGAACACACACAACAGGGAGACAAAGCACAGCTGCATCACAAGAGCCAAGGAGGACATTGCGTTTTAGCCATTCATGCTGCAATGGCCTGGCCTGGCCACTTCATCAGTTCCCCTTCCCATGCTGGCTCTGTTGTGTGTGCTTAGACAAGGGGCAGGGCCTGGAGCTGACACTGGGCATGTACAGCAACTTGCTGAGTCCTGGCTGGGACCTCTAGCGACGGAATGAGCCCCACCTTTGGGAGCACACAGTCCCATGGCTTCCCTCAGCTGGACGGAGTACTGACATTCAGCTGCTAGGAGTGTCCCGGGGACATGGTCAGGTGGGCCAAGTGTTTGGCGCCTGACAGTCTGCCCTCGCAGGACAGCCTGCTCCAGACCACAAAGTGTGTTCCTGTGCGAGCAGGCAGCAAAACACGTCCAGCGCTGGCACGTGCTGGTAAACTCAGTCACTGGAAACGCTCTCCCCGTGCTACCAGTTCAGCTGCACTATGAAGCTTCCCAGCACACTGAGGTTACGTAGGAAAATGGCGGTGATGCACAGCAGCCTAGTACCACCTGGTTTTAAATAATTATAACTTGATTTAATTAGAGTCGTGTTTTTCACTGAGTATTCAAAACAAACCTGGCTGCAAAACAGAAAGCGAGGAGTGGGCCTGCGAGAGCTTCTCCTTTGTCTTTCATTCAGAAGTGTGATTAAATTAAGCAGCATTGATTGAGGGTCAGGCCTCTGCAGGAGTAATTCCCTAACTTCATTAATGCTGTTGTGCCCGCAGACGCCTTGGTGGTAATTTCACTCACAAGTGGCCTAATGAGAAGCTGGTACTGAGCTGGTGACGTGACGTGAAAGCACGACACAGGGCTGCTGCCCCCACCGCCACTCTGCCTGCCTGCCGACGGGTTGCTGCTCAGCTGGGGTCAGCCGAGCCCGCTCTCTGTCACGCCAGTGTCAGCTCTAGATGGCAAACAGGACACAAAAACCATAGCTGGAGCCATAGTGGAGCGAGTATGTGAGGGACAGCCGAGGAGGTAGCGAATGGACACTGAAAACCCAAAATAAAAATGAGGCTTACAGCCCCAGTGCTAGAACCATGGAAGAGTGAGGCTGGAAGGGACCTCAGGAGGTCATCTAGTCCAGCCACCTGCTCAAAGTAGGATCAACCATGACTAAATCATCCCAGCCAGGGCTGTGTCAAGCTGGGTCTTAAAAACCTCTTTGGATGGAGATTCCACCACCTCTGCAGGTAACACATTCCAGTGCTTCACCGCCCTCCTGGTGAAGTTGCATTTCCTAATGTCCAACCTAGACCTCCACCACTGCTCCCTGAGACCATTGCTCCTCCTTCCGTCAGCTGTTTCCACTGAGGAGAGAACAGCTTCATCCTCTTTGGAAACAGCCCCCACTACCCCCCTCAGGGGGTTCAAGGCGGCTGTCAAATCCTTCCTTGCTCTTTTCTTCAGCAGACTCTATAAGCCCAGTTCCTTTCGCCTCTCCTCATAAGGCAGGTTCCCCACCCCCGAATCCTTTTCACTGCCCTTCCCTGGACTCTCCAATTTGTTCATGTCCTTTCTGTAGCCAGGAGCCCCAAACTGGACACAGTACTCCAGATGTGGCCTCATCAGGTCTGAATAGAGGGGAATAATCACTTTCCTCCATCTGCTGGCAGTGGTCCTACTAATCGCACCCAATATGGCATTAGCCTTCTTGGCAGCAAGGGGACACCGTTGAGTTATATCCAGGTTCTTGTCCATTCTAATCCCAGGGTCCTTTCCTGTCCAACTGCTGTCTAGCCAGTGAGCCCTAGCCTCTGGCAGTGCATGGGATTCTTCTGTCCTAAGGGCAGGACTCTGCGCTTGTGCTTGTTGAAACTCATGAGATTTCTTT
This sequence comes from Carettochelys insculpta, assembly GCF_033958435.1. Classification (NCBI taxonomy): domain Eukaryota; kingdom Metazoa; phylum Chordata; order Testudines; family Carettochelyidae; genus Carettochelys; species Carettochelys insculpta. The sequence goes on from NC_134140.1 coordinate 137,621,323, forward strand.
TGGCCCAATCCTCCAATTTGTCTACATCACTCTGGACCCGATCCCAACCCTCCAGCATATCTACCTCTCCCTCTAGTTTAGCGTCATCCACCAGCTTGCTGAGGGTGCAATCCTTCCCCACATCTAGGTCATTAGTGAAAATGTTGAACGATACCAGAGTCATTGATCAATACCCATTGAGCCGGACAATCTAGCCAGCTTTCTATCCACTTTTTATTGTCCATTCAGCCAAGCCATACTTTAACTTCCTGGCAAGAATGCTGTGGGACACTGTATTAGAGGCTTTGCTAAAGTCAAGGTATATCATGTCCATCTCATTCTCCATGTCCACAAAGCCAGTTGCTTCACCCTAGAAGGCAAACAGGCTGGTGAATCCATGTTGACTATTCCTGATCATTTTTCTCTCCTCCAAGTACCTCAAAATGGATTCCATGAGGACCTGCTCCATGATTTTTCCAGGGACTGAGGTGAGACTGACCTGTCTGTAGTTCCCTGGATTGTTCTTCTTCCATTTATAAAAACATAGACACTACATTTGCCTTTTTACAATAGTCCAGGCCCACCTCCAAGCACCATGAGCTTTTGAAGATAAAGGCCAATGGCTCTGCAATCACATCAGCTAACTCTCTCAGCACCCTTGGGAGCATTGCATCTGGCCAAGTCAAATTGTGCATGTCCTTAAATTATTCTTTCACTGCTAAAGGTTGCTCACCTCAGTAAACAAGATGGGCAAAGAATGAGAGAAAGGAGTGTTGATATTTTAAGTGCAGCGCTAATCTAAAGTGACTATAAAAATGTTAGGTTGAGATTCCAAAGTTGTTGCCTCAAGATGTCTTCTCATCATCATCATCATCCACAACCATAGGCTCAGGGCCTGTTGGTGTCCGATGCCTCCTTCACTATTTCCTTCCGTCTTTCCCTGTACATTGTGGAGTGGCTTTGCTTCTATAGACTAGCTCTGCACCAGCCTACCATATCATCTACCCATTCTCTGTGGGGTCTGCCTCTCCTATTCGAGCCATCCATTATGCCAGCTACCAGGATCTTGATTTTTTTTTCATCGCTCATTCTGCAGAGGTCCCTGAATAGCTGTAACTTGCATTGTATAACCTGTGGTAGGTTCTCTTTCAGCTGTATCTTCTATACAATTCCTCATGGGTCACCTTCTGCATCCATCCTATTCTCAGAATCATTCTCTTAGTTTATCCACACATAAATCTGGTGTAATAGCACCTTCCTAGATAACGAGGAAGTTGTGAGCATTGATGGTTCTAAAGTACTTTTCAGTTATTAGATGAAAAAATATTATAGCGCCAAATACTGATTATCTGAACCAGTTTCAGCAGCCTGATCGTGGCCTACAGCCCTTGGGCTCCGTTACAGCCCCAGTAGTAGGTAGTATTTAAATCATTTCAGGGTAATACAGACTATCTTTGGGACTGTATTGAAGAGACCCAGGGAGTGGGAACAATGATCAGACCCAGGTGGCTTGAAAGTTATGTGGGATCCAGAGGCTGGATACAATACAGGAGCCTGGGAAGCTCAGCCAGGCTGCTACAGACACGTTCCCAGAATGCAGCAAACAGCCCAAGTGGCAGAATACAGGGGGCAAAACCACATAATGTGTGTTGTCAGATACAGTCTCAAAAGTGATTGTGTCTTCCTGGTAATTCCAGGGAAACTGAATTTGCAGGAGCTCGTGTGCAGTACGTGAAATCACGAGACACTGCAAAGGAGCAATGCCAGAGACAAGACGACAGCAGTAGGTCCTTGTAGAGACAAGGAAGGGGACTGAGAAATGAAGATGTTGGCTGGAATGTCATCTGTCACAGGGTGAGAAACACAGACAGAATACGGTACGTGAAGAGAAACCCAAGGGCGACAAGAGTCAAGGCTTGGAGATGAAAACAAACAGCTGACAGGGACAGCTGCCTATAAAATATGGACACAGACTGTGCAGGCAGAGAAGAGATTCTGAGAGAGGTAAAACATTAAATTCAGGCGTGGAACTTACGAGAAGCCCCTCTCTCCAGCAGGGCTCCCTCCAACAGCTTCCATCCATGAGCAGAATAAATGCTCTCGTGTGCCCTAAGGCACGCGCAGATGTGCACCACCGATGGAAACACATGCTAAGGGCTGTGGGCGCTCTGCTGATCGGCCAGGCAGCCTCTGAATCACTCCGCAGCTGACAGGGAACTCTGCTCTCAAGGATACAGGAATATAAAGACCTGTTGGCGCCTGTTGAAATACTTCACTGAGGAAAAGCTGCATTGCACCAGCTCAAATGTAGTCAAAGACAAAGAAGGGAAAAACCCCTTTTGGCCATTAGGTAGGAAAAACATGCTGATGAAATCATAGAATCATAGAAGAGTAGGACTGGAAGGGACCTCAAGAGGCCATCAAGTCCATTCCCCTGCCCTCATGGCAGGATCAAGCACTTTCTAGACCATCCCTGAAAGCCATCTATCTAACCTCTTCTTAAATATCTCCAGTGATGGAGATTCTACCACCTCCCTTGGCAATTCGTTCCAGTGTTTGATCACCCTGACAGTTAGGAACTTTTTCCTAATGTCCAACTTGAACCTCCCCTGCTGCAATTTAAGTCCATTGCCTCTTGTTCTATCCTCAGAGGCAAGGAAGAACAAGTTCCCTCCCTCTGCCTTATGACACCCTTTTAGATACCTGACAACTGCTATCATGTCCCCCCTCAATCTTCTCTTTTCCAAACTAAACAAGCCCAATTCCTTCAGCCTTTCCTCATAGGTCATGTTCTCCAGACCTCTGATCATTCTCGTTGCTCTCCTCTGGACCCTCTCCAATTTCTCCACATCCTTCCTGAACTGCGGTGCCCAGAACTGGACACAATACTCCAGCTGAGGCCTAACCAGCGCAGAGTACAGCGGGAGAATGACTTCTCGTGTCTTGTTCACAACACACCTGTTAATGCATCCTAGAGTCATGTTTGCTTTTTTTGCAACAGCATCACACTGTTGACTCATATTTAGCTTGTGGTCCACTATAACCCCTAGATCCCTTTCTGCCGTACTCATTCCTAGGCAGTCCTTTCCCATTCTGTATGTGTGACACTGATTGTTCCTTCCTAAGTGGAGCACTTTGCATTTGTCCTTATTAAACTTCATCCTGTTTACCTCAGCCCATTTCTCCAGTTTATCCAGATCCTTTTGAATTATGACCCTATCCTCCAAAGAAGTTGCAACCCCTCCCAGCTTGGTATCATCTGCAAACTTAATAAGTGTACTTTCTATGTCAATATCTAAATCGTTAATGAAGATATTGAACAGAACCGGTCCTAAAACAGACCCCTACGGAACCCCACTAGTTATACTTTTCCAGCAGGATTGAAAACCATTAATAACTACTCTCTGGGTACGGTTATCCAGCCAGTTGTTCACCCACCTTATAGCAGCCCCATCTAAGTTGTATTTGAGTAGTTTATTGATAAGTATATTATGTGAGACCGTGTCAAATGCTTTACTGAAGTCTAGGTATATCACATCCACCGCTTCTCCCTTATCCACAAGACTCGTTATTCTATCAAAGAAAGCTGTTAGATTGGTTTGACATGATCTGTTTTTAACAAAACCATGCTAGCTGTTCTCTATCACCTTACCACTTTCCAATTGCTTGCAGATGATTTCTTTAATGACCTGTTCCATTATCTTTCCTGGCACAGAAGTTAAGCTGACTGGCCTGTAGTTTCCCAGGTTATTCTTGTTCCCCTTTTTATAAATGGGTGCTATATTTGCCCTTTTCCAGGCTTCTGGAATCTCTCCCGTCTCCCGTGATTTTCCAGAAATGATTGCTAAAGGCTCAGATACCTCTTCTATCAGCTCCTTGAGGATTCTAGGATGCATTTCATCAGGCCCTGGTGATTTGCAGACATCTAATTTTTCTAAGTAAATTTTAATTTGTTCTTTTCGTATTTCAACTTCTAAACCTACCCCTTTTTCACTAGCATTCTCTATGTCAGGCATTCCTTCAGATTTCTCAGTGAAGACCGAAACAAAGAAATCATTAAACATCTCTGCCATTTCCAAATTCCCTGTTACTGTTTCTCCCTTGTCACTGACCAATGGCCCTACCCTCTCCTTGGTCTTCCTCTTGTTACCAATGTATTTGTAAAAAGCCTTCTTGTTTCCCTTTACGCTTGTAGCTAGTTTGAGCTCATTTTGTGCCTTAGCCTTTCTAATATTGCTCCTGCATGCTCGTGGTGTTTGCCTATGTTCGTCCTTTGTAATTTGTCCTAGTTTCCATTTCTTATATGATTCCTTTTTTAGTTTGAGATCATGCAAGATCTTCTGGTTAAGCCAAGGCAGTCTTTTGCCATGTTTTCTATCTTTTGCCATGTTTTCTATCTTTCCTACACAGCAGGATAGCTTGCTTTTGGGCCTTTAATAATGTCCCTTTGAAAAACTGCCAACTCTCCTCAGCCGTTTTTCCCCTCAGTTTAGCTTCCCATGGGACCTTACCTACCAGCTGTCTGAGTTTACCAAAATCTGCCTTCCTGAAATCCACTATCTCTATTGTACTGTTTTCCCTTCTACCCTTCCTTAGCATTGTGAACTCTATGATTTCATGATCACTTTCACCCAAGCATCCTTCCACTTTCAAATTCTCAATAATTTCCTCCTTATTTGTTAAAATTAAATCTAGAACAGCTTCCCCCCTGGTAGCTTTTTCAACCTTTTGGAATAAATGACTCGACCTGTACTGTAGCATGTGGCAGGAAGGGTTTGTAAGCCAGCTAGTCCCTGGCAAGGAATCATGAAGCATCCTATGTTGTAGTGCTCTGGTCAAGGTACGTATGTAAGTCTCCTTCAGTCTAAGGAGCAGGTGAAGGATCGATCTGTTGCTTCTGAGAGGAACTGGTTTTGAAAGGGCCATTGATGCACTTGCTTTTTCAAAAGGGTTCTAGCAGGGTTGTAGTAGGGCTTTCCATGGCAGTGCGTCTTTGAGATTTCTCAGACAGGGCAGAAGCCTGTAAAACACATCAGCAAGGGAGGTGGAATATGAGAATTCGTGCTTGAATGGCAACCATATCCACCAGCCTCTGCTCCCAGAGCTGAGCTCCACCACTGGGATGGCTCAGCGCTTAGGAAACCAGTATCTCCCCTTAGCAACCAGAGAGGGGTACTCAGCTGGCAAGGGTTTTGGAATTCAAGGTGAATGTGACAGTGTGTGTGTACCCCGCAGTGGGCTGGGGTGGGGGAGTTAATGCCTGGAGGCCAGAGGAAGTCCTGCCCCTGGCCATACTGACCATGCCCCTGCTTCTGGGGCAGTGTAAGAAGGCACAGATCAGCTCAGTCTGGGCTGGCAGATGGAAAAGAAGGTTCTGCTGCAGGAGCTCTTGAGGCCAGCCAGCCAGAGACAGAACTCAGAGACCTGTGAGACTACACTGGACCTCCGGAAGCAGGAGAGCCCTAGGGATAAACTGGTGCTGTGGAAAGAGAGGACCTTGGAATCTGGTGAAACAAGCACATTCCAGAATGGGTAGGAGGTAACCCACGGAGGGGCATGAGCTATGTCCTGCCCGGGGGCTCAGTATGTTGTGATGGGGTTCCCTGCTGAGTGACTGATGGTCCACTACCCCCACTGATAGGGCCCTCAGTCAGGACCTGGTGGAGCCAGAAAAGCCGGGGTCCCTCTACTGGGGCTGCTGCCCCATACCTTCGGACTTCAGTCAATAGGCGCTGTGGCCCTGAATTGTACGGTTGTGTTAAGGACTCGGGCCTTTGAGCTGGATTGCCCCAGATTAGAAGGCCACGGAAGTGACGCCAGTGGTGATGTCAACCCATTAACCTCACCTTCATGGGCATGGTGCACCTACACCATGACAGTGAAGGAAAAAGAAAGAGGGAGATCATGAGGACAAGATGGAGCAGCAATGGAAATGGGGAAGAGGAAAAAACGCACGAGTAGTAAGCAAGACGGACAAGTGTAAAGACAGCTAGTTAGGGACGGGAGAAAATGAGTTTAGTGGGAAGGGGAGCTGGTAAGGAAAAGATGACATAAGAATGAAGGAAAGGAACTATAGGAATGGGAGCAGGAAACAAGATGTATTAGAAACTCGTGAGTTGGAAATGATGACCCATCCTGTCCCTTCTAACCTTATAATTCTGTGATTATTTTCCATGGTGTCCTGGACACCAGCCCAAAGAATCACCTCTACGTTCTAAGAAGCGTGTCCGCCCCCTTTCTAAAAAAACAAGCAGTCCTGTAGCACCTTGCAGACTGACAATTTCATTAATTAGGAGATGCGCTTTTGTGGGTTACCCCTTCTGTAGGTAACCAGCAGATCCCTGCTTCAGGTGATTTCCAATGACTGGGTCAATATCTTGACAAGCTGTGTGATCAGATGCTAGATCTACAGTGAAGTCACGTTTATGAAGTCACAAATTATACAGGGATGATACAATGACAACTCAGATACTGCACTGTGTCCTAACATTTACTCTAAGAAATAGCAGCAGTATCTCAGAGACCACTGACAGTAAACGTTGTCCTTTCCAAGAACCACCGCATACAATGATGAGACAAAATGCTGTGTTATTATGAGGTGCTCCTCTATCCCTTAGGGTGCATTTTAGGAATATAAATAGTATTATAAGGTGACTGGTATTATAATATAATTAGTAACAGCAACGAAGGGTCCTGTGGCACCTTATAGACTAACAGAAAAGTTTTAAGCATGAGCTTTTGTGAACACAGGCTCACTTTGTCAGATGCTGGTCTTGGAAATTCTGATTTGAAAGTCCTGATTTCCAAGAGCAGCATCTGATGAAGAGAATCTGTGTTCACAAAAGCTCATGCTCAAAACTTTTCTGTTTGTCTATAAGGTGCCACAGGACCCTTCGTTGCTGTTACAGATCCAGACTAACACGGCTACCCCTCCGTACTTAATATAATTAGTATAATTTGTACAATTAATCAGTGGAAGCTTAACAAAGTTAGCAAGAAATTTAAAACTAATATTGAAGAGCTCTTAACAATGGTTAAGAGGAAATGTGAAACAACAGTGGAATCATATTGCAAGCCAAATTTAAGCATGTGCAAAGAGCCTAGATGGTATAAGAAAAGCAAGCACCTTTTTTCCCAGTGACATCTGGGGGTAGAATGAGAACGTTTGAGAGTCCACTAAGGAGCAGAAAAAGTATTTTCAACTCAGGCAAGCGACACTCCCGCAGAAGAATTCAGAAGAATTTTCAGGAGTAGAAAAGACACAAACATAGTAAAGGAAGGTGGTAGCCACTAAAGCCATGGAAGGCTTATACGCCCTTCTTGAAATGAAGGAGGGTGAAAAAGCTACAGAAAGACTGGCAAGGACCCAAGATAGGAGAACTGAAGACACTGATGAGATCAAAATCATTAAAGATGGAAGTGTGTTTCTCAGTGAGACTCACATTAAGGAACGGTGGATAAATTACTACAAAAGGCTTATGAGGGAAGAGAAGCGGGAGAACTGAGCCTTATGACAAATCTGAACCAGGGTGTAGTGGCACCACTCCTCAAAAAAATGTTGCAGAAGCACTGGCCAACATGGAAAATGAGAGTGTTCCCGGCCCCAAAGGCAAGCCAGAAAACATATGAAAGTGCTTGGAGCAAGAAGGCACAACCATATTGATAGGCACAACAGTTTGATTTCACCATGAAGATTCCTGACACCTGAAGAGCACGCTAGCACCAACTTTTCAGAGAAGAGGAGACATACAGGTATGTGGTACCTACTGCAGCATTATGCTCATGAAGTCAGGATGAGAATCTGGGAGAAAGCTATTGCTAGGAGCTACAAAGAGAAGTAAAGATCAGGGATAATCCGTCTGGATTCAGGCCAGGCAAGTCAATAATGAACGCTATCTTTGCAGTAAAATTGCTTATGAGAAAACACGGAGAAAGAAGGAAAAGCTTACACATCATATTCATTCATTGGGAGAAAGCTAATGACCACATTCTGAGAGAAGTCACCTGGTGGTCCATGTGAATGAAACAGCTATGTGAAAACAACATTGGATTCATCCATGACATATACACAGGTGCTGTTAGCACAGCAGACTCGCTGAACAGTTTGTAGCACGAGTTAAAGTCCATGAGGACCCTTCACTGTGCCCTTGTGTGTTCACACACGTGCTCAATGTACTTGCAGAACACATCCATGCACCTTGGAGCACATGGGGAGATCAATGAGGAAGTGGAAGAAGATTGAGAGGGACTGAGGAGGTACTTGGGAGAAATTACATGAAAATTAGCAAAAATGAAACTGTGTGGTCTGTTGGTCTGGTAATACCCTGAAGAGAGACAACAAGACTGCTTGAAGGAACCAGCCTTCTAGCAAAGGAACAGGCATTCAAGTTCTCAGGTTTGATAGTATGGGACAATCATGGAATGACAGAACTCTAGAACTGGAAGGGACCTCTAGAGGTCATCAAGTCCAGTTCCCAGCTCTCGTGGCAGGACCAAAGACCATCTAGACCATTCCCAGTCAGTGTCTTTCTAACCTGCTCTTAAATATCTCCAGTGTTGGAGATTTCACAACCTCCCTAGGTAACTTATTCCAGTGTTTAACCACCCTGATAGTCAGGAAGTTTTTCCTAATGTTTAATCTAAACCTCCCTCGCTGCAGTTTAAGCCCATTGCTCCTTGTCCTATCCTTCAAAGCAGTTGCAACCCCTCCCAGCTTGATATCATTTGCAAACTTAATAAGCATACTCTCTATGCCAGTATCTAAATTGTTGATGAAGCTATTGAATAGAACTGGTCCCAAAACAGATCCCTGCAGAACCCCACTTGTTTTACTCTTCCAGCATAGCTGCGAACCATTAATAACTACTCTTTGAGAATTTTTATGTAGCCATTTATGCACCCACCATATCATGGCCCAATCTAAGTTGCATTTGTTTAATTTATTGATAAGATCATGTGAGACTGTGTCAAATGCCTTACTGAAGTCTAGGTGTACCACACCCACCGCTTCTCCCTTATCCACAAGACTTGTTATCCTGTCAAAAAAAGCTAACAGATTGGTCTGGCATGATTTATTCTTCACAAATCCATGCTGGCTGTTACCAGCACCTTATTTTCTTCCAGATGTTTGCAGATGAATTCCATAATTACTTGCTCCATTATCTTTCCCAGCACAGAAATTAAACTGACTGGTCTGTAGTTTCCTGTGTTGTTCTTAGTTCCCTTTTGATAGACGGGCACTATATTTGCCCTTTTCCAGTCTTCTGGAATCTTTCCTGATTTCCAGAACTTCTCAAAGATGATAGCTAAAGGCTCAAATACCTCCTCCGTCCGCTCCTTCACTATTCTACAATGTCCTTCATCAGGCCGTGGTGACTTGCAGACATCTAACTTGTTCTTTTTTCATTTTATCCTCTAAACCTACCTGCTTCCCACTAGCATGCCTTATGTTAGGCACTTCTGCATCGGCCTTCTTGGTGAAGACTGAAACAAAGGCGTCATTAAGCACCTCTTCCATTTCCTGACAATGGTGAACTCCAACTCCTCAAGTAGATACACACCTCTCGTTTCTGGATGATTTGTAGCTACTTTCACCCCATGGCTTGTCTGGGACCACATTCTGAGTCTCACCTGCTTTTGAGGGCTAGAGATGACTGTTTCCCCATCTGCCCTTGAAGATGCACCGATTTGCACTAATGCTCTCAGCACAGGCCCTGCAAGGTATATCAATCTCAGTCAAGGATCAGGGCCCCATTGTGGCAGGTGCTGGAACATATTGTGATAAGGTGAGGCCAGAGGGCTACCTTAGAAGGGTAGAGAGGCAGCAGTAAGCAAAGCAGCTGAGCGGGGGCTGCTATAAACCCGTTAGGGCCAGCTGAGCGCACTTGGGGCTGCCGTGGGACCTTTGAAAAAACCCTCCTCTGCTGGGAGAGCAGGAGGCGAGTGGCAGAGGAAGTTAGAGTGCAGCCAGGAAACAGTAACAGATAAGGAGAGGGAGGGTTAGTGACAGCAGGGGAGGGGAGGCCTTCCCACAGGGAGTGTTTGGGCTCCCTTCTCCAGGTGACCACTGGGGCCAGCTGGTGCTGGGGAAGACGGCTTACCCAACCCAGGCAAACCAGGGGAGCCCTACCCAGCCCCCGTCAGCCAAGGGACACTAGTCCAAACTGCGGCTCGGCACATGGGGCCCAGGCTGCAGTACCCAAAGTATCTGTGGGACCCTGAGCCAAACAAGAGGCTGGGCCAGGAGTGAGACTCACCCTGCCCCAGTATGTAAACGAGTCCAGTCCCTGCCCCAAGGGGCTCACCTGCAGTGTGGCAGGCAGGGGAGCAAGACCCCCTCCTGACCACCATGCATGAGCTGCACAGACCCCAAGCAGGGACAGGGAGAACAGGCTGCCCATGTGGGTGCGGAGGGTCAGGGCAGATGCAGCCAGGGCTGCGCTCCACAAACAGCCGGCCAGCAGAGCTGAGCCAGTGCAACTGGGGGAAGGGGCAATAAGCTGCCGGTGGGAAGGGGCTGTAGCAGGTTTTGCCCCACCCCCATGCCCGGGGAGCAGCAGGGCAGACTGGGAGAGAACCGTGAGCCCTGAAGTGCGAATGGCTGCCCTGTGCCAGGCCTGGGCAGTTGGCCACTCCATGCAGACAGCTGTTTCTTGGCTCAGGGCCGGACTTCCAATGGGCTTTGAACACCCAGCCAGCTGGTCTCATGGGGAAAAGCCAGCGTCTGTCTAGCCCCTGCCAGTTCACAGTCCAAGGGCTGGACCCAGCTCGCACCATAGCAAACGTGAGATCCTCCAGGGCTGCTCGTGGTGAATGAAGGAGCTGTCTGTCTGTCTGTCTCAGCCGGGGAAAAGGTTAGTGCTGTAAATTGAGCTGGATAGATATTGTGCTGGCTTTCCCCCCAAGCCCTGCCAGTGTAACTCAGCCAGACCTGCAGCGTGCCCTTGCTGACAGCCGTCAGCAGAGACTCTGCTGTGTGCCAGATTCTGGGGCAGGAAGCATTTCATTCTGATTCTAAAGGTCACAGCACAGGGCTTATTTACAGTCTGATTATCTCTTTATAGATTAAGCAATAATCAATTAAGCATTAAAGATTTATGAAAGGAAAAGTTAATAATTTTCCACCCAATTCCATCCCACTAATTAAAGCTTTTTTCACCATTAATCTTTGTCCTTTCACATCTTATCTGGAATAATGGTTTCCTTTGGTTAGAACATTCACTTTAAATAATGGCTTTATTTATTATTGTTCTTGGCTTTCATCTGAAATTAAGAAACCTCAAAGGCTCTTATTTAACACACAAAATGTCACTCTCATTAATCGGATACATTTTTCAGAATGTATTTGTCCTGAGATGGCTAATTAATTTGTTGGAAGAATTATGAGAATAATAAAAACTAATTACTTCAAAATTTCAAGGAACACTTGTTTCAAAATCATAATTAAGGACATGCCCCTTAATGATAAACTATTTTCATTTTCAACAGAAAAGCAATTTCATTTTAATTCCCAAGCAATATGTACTGGGATGTGGAAGGACTGATGCCACATTTTGCAATGATAATAGAGTGTCACAGTTCATGGCAACTGCACCTGTATTCCCTCTCAGGGGTTTAGCCAGGGCATCCACTCTCGGGCTTCCAGCTTCCTCAGCATTACTACTCTTGGGTGGAGACCTGTGTCTCTCTCACTCCTAGCCAGGGATTTCCAAGCTTAGCAGTTCCCTGACTATACTGTGACAGCCCAAGCAAAAGACAGACTGCCTAAGCATAACTTCTTTGCTTCTGTCCATGCAGCTCTTTCTAAGCAAGCACATTTATTCTTAAGGTGACAACATTACAGAAAAAACATGTTAAAACCCAACAATAGAGCCTGAATGCAGCCTAATACGCTCACCCGAGACCACCCTTCTCTCCAATGTGGGATCAGTCCTTCATATATCACACAGGGCTTTTTTACTCTTTTATCCTGTTTGGGGCTTTGAAGGCACTGTGAACAGGTAAGCAGCCAGACAAATATTCCCCATGTCCATCTATGCCACTCAAGCTTCTAAAGGTTGAGTTCTTGCATAATTGGAGGCTATTCAGCTGCATACATACCCTCCAGGGCAATCCTCAGAAAACCACTGAATTTTAAAAGTTTGTGCTTGTCTTAGCCCCTTGGTAAAAGATTCTTGATGATCCCAGTGCTTCCCAAGGCTTACAGTAGTCAGTTGTACTAGACAAGTTACACGTGAGCCTTATACAGTTGCTTGTCTCAATACCACAGTGCGCGAACATAACTTGAATTCCATAAAGTTTGTCTGGGATATTGTTATATCCGTCATACAGAATATCTCCCATGGTTTTATACTAATTACGGTTAATGGGTCATTTCTGAAGTAATAGCAGGGTTATCCAGTAGGTAGAGCACTGGGCTGGGAACCAGGACTCCTGGCTTTTGTGTCTGACCCCAAGATTACTTTGTTCTCTTACCTGGGAAAATCACCATTGTCTATTTTTAAAAAATGGATATTCTCAAGTTCAAACAGGAATGAATTCTGAGACATTCTGTGGCCTGTGTCAATGAGAGTTGGTCACATGAGTGGCCCTCCTTCCTTCCATGGGGCTCAAGGTGCTTGTACCCAAGATGCTCTCCCAGGATAGGGTGGTTGTGCTAACTGCTCTTGGGTGTCTAGGCTCTGTGGGGTGCGCCGACTGAACCCTAGCAGCACTGTGATTGGCTGCAGAGGGAGTGCTCGGCTCTCGCAGTCACTGTTGTGTGCATTCAGCACCCAACTCACCTCACGTGCCCTTGTGTTACATAAGTGTCACTTCAGTAATTCCAGCAGGGAAAAAACTGCATGGACAGAGAACAGCCGATCCTGGCAACCTTGTGCCTGGGCAACGATAAACCGAAATGTCTCATGGCCCACCCATAGCACCCTGCTGGGCTGCCTGTGGGCTGCAGATCGCCCACCGCTGGACTAGATATTCACAGTGACGACAGAGTCATAAATACGAGCGCTTCAAGGTCAGAAGGGCCCAGCAGACTCTCCAGTGTGATCTCCTGTACAGCACAGGCCACCAGCACCACCAGGCCCAGCAATGCACTTGGGAGAGGGAACAAAGGGACAACTTCCCGGGGCCCAGCGGTGCAAAAAGATATGGGGCTCCCGGCCACCACCATGGCTAGTGTGGCCGCACACAGACCCCCTGGCCCTTTAAGCTGCCACCAGAGCCCCAGGCGGTGTGCACCAGGTGACAGTGAAGGTCTGGCAGGGGAGGACAGTCCCTCCCCTTCCACCTGAGGCCCTGCCCTTCCAGGATCCCAGCCCTGACCCCTACACACACACCTTGCCCATGGGCCCAGCAAGTCAGTCAGTGCCCACACTTCCAGTCCAGACTCTTTGTGCCTTGGAATCTGGGACTCTTACAGCCCGAACCCAACCCCAGGCTGACCAAGCGATCGAGGCAAACCACACAGGTTACAGTACAAATTCCACCTGCTCCCCCCGCTGCCCAGCTGCTAGTCTAACCCCATAGCAGCCCACACACACGGCAAGTGCCCTCCTTCTGCCTCAGGGAGCCCAGGGAGACACGCTTGGCCTCAGTCGAGTGCAAGGAGCTAACCGCACCACGCTGATAAAGGTAGTGTGGGCTAGTGCTGGGAGCTAGGGTTCTGAGTGTCAACCCCATGCTCTGAGTAGCCCTAGTCTCTGTCTGCCCGCGGCTGGGAACAGGCAGCACTTGACGACTGCTGATTGCCTGTTCTGTTCACTCCCTCGGCGAGTCCGGCCCTGGCTGCCATCAGAAACCAGGACACTGGGCCAGACGGACCTTTGGTGGGACCCAGTCTGGCTGGTCTTGTGTTCCACTTCCAGCTCTGCTGCTGGATAAACCACATCACCTGCTCCCCAGCTGTATGTGGGGGTGACGGGTTTGCCTCCCTGACAAAGGGGCCTTAGCTTCATGGTTAATGCATAAGTACTAGTGGCTGCAGTAGCCCCACACTGAAAGTATCTGCCTTGCTGAATGGGGCCCAATCCTGGCAGTTGCTGAGCGCCCCACCCCTATTGAGGCAGTAGTCACCAGACTAACCTGCATTCACAAGCCCCCCAGGAACATTTCTCACTGTGTTTGGATGACTGACGGTAATTGACCCTTTGAGATTTAGTGCTGGCTTACAGCACCGAGGGCGATGTCTGGTCATGAGATCTGGATCACCTTTACTTACACCTCCACACACTTACCACAGCATTGTAAAAATATGGCTGGCTTGCCATGTTAGGGAAACCTGAAAAAAAAGAAAAAGATTTATTCTTTCCCCTCACAGATACTAGAAATTCATTAAAAACATCCAGGTGACACAGAATACCCAGATAACCTAAAGCCTCATCCAACATTTTAGGTTAAAATGGATTTCCAAAGTGTGAAGGTTTCATTTTTGGTCCAGCTTCAGCTGAATTCTGTCTAGCCTCAGGACTCCGATGCAGAGTGGATGGCAGCTCTCTAAGAGAAGGGCAGTGTAATTAAAGGTGTCGTAAATGGAGAAGCTTATCTTATTTCTGTCCGGTACTCAAACTCCCTTGTGCCACTGTCACTGACATTCGTTCAACTCTGTTACCCTTTACTACAGACATCTTCTAACTATACCTCTGTGTAGTGCTACATCTTCCAGGTCCTGGGCAATGCCTCACTGGGCTTTTGGTGACGGGGTTTCCTTCATCCACAGCTAAGAAAGGCAGAAAAGCCCCAGAGACACAGTACACCTGTAGGGGAATTGACTGGCTCCTAGTCAGAGGGAGTCAAAGCTCAGTAAGAAACTGTTCCTCACCTGGGCATCTCAGAAGCCTGAGGAACTTTGTCTGGGGAGAGTTTGCAGTGGCAGCAGGATTTCCTACAAGGGAAAGCCCAGTCCCTTGGCAAGGTGGAGCTCAGCCAGAGTAGAGCTAACTCCTGTGCTGAGCCTCTGGAAGGGGACTGGAACATAGAAGAGCTCCCCAGGAAGCAGCCTAGGTTCTTGTGACCTAGCCCTAGGACAGGGCCACAAGGAGAAGGTAGATCCATAAGGAAAGCTGCCAGAGTCCTGGGGAAGGTGGCAATGGGGAGTGCTGCTGAGGAGGAAGCTGGAAGCAAGATGCTCAGCAGGAGCCAAGGAAGCCTGAGAGAGACAGAAGAACATTTGTTGGGGCATCTGGGCTGGGACAAAGCGGAACAAAAACAGACCATGTCAGGGCTGAGGATGTGCCCACCAGAAAGTGCCAGAGATCAGAAACTGCCCCCAACCCCTGGTAGCACCGCACCCCGGCCCAAGGGGCAGCACGGGAAGCAAAAACACACTACTCCACATCCCAGGACCACAGCACAGTGCAGACAGCAACACTGAGGCCCATCTGGTCTCTGAGAGCACTGTGGAGGTGTGAGCAAAACCATCCCTGGTTGGGGCACTGTTACTTCTCACACCAGGGAGCAGAGTCTATCTCTGAGAAATACACCCAGTTTTCAAAGGATGGAGAAGCCATCTCCAGCACAGGTAATGTGCTTCACTGAGATCGGGGTTCTTTTAAGGTATGTAACTTTGTGTGTGTGTGTGTGTACACACAGGTGCATGTGTACATGTTTGAGTAAGGTTGCACCTAATGGCTCAGGTGGCAATATCTTCTTCAACTGAAATGCACAGTATTTCTTTTCCATTCATTTCACCTTTACCTGTTTTCATGTGGGGGTTTCTATGGAAACTAGAGATTTAATGTACTTTAAGCACGAATAACCAGTACTGAAAACTGGTAAATTAATTATCGTGTTGTCATTAAAATTGATTTACAGTATAATATTTTGTCTTTGTAAACATGTTCGGCATCTTGTCTCCAAGGCAACCACAGTTCCTATTTGAAATGCAGGCTGAAGTATATTTGCAGTATGTCCTGACTGTACCTGGACCCTGGAATGTGTTTGCTCAACGTGAGGGAATTTCAGGGGCAAGTTGGATTTCCTGTTGTGCTTTTCATCAGTTTCCAGATTTGCATCTGTTTGTGGCTTCCTCTTGGCTTTGTGACTTGGGTTTGTTTGTTTGTCATCCTCTGTGAGTCTGGTCCTTCTAAGCCACCATGATTTTGTGCAACACACAAAAGTTTCTGAGACAACCGGCCAACGCCCGGATTGTCGTTCTGCACTGCCACCCATGACAGTGGTGCTCTGAGCTGCTGAGAGAAGAGCAAAGGGATTCCAATGTGGTTAAAAAGCCCAAAGTATGACCCTTCAGCGCCGATGGACCCTGGCAGACAGCAGGAAACCTGCCCACTCTCCCCACCCTCTTCTCTGTTGATTTTACTCCCCATTCTCCTCTAAGCATTGAGCAAAGGCTGCTCAAAACCACAAGACTCTTCCTGTCTTTCCCTCTTGTGGAACGGCTCTGCCAGACTGAACAGCAAGTGTGCTGAGTTATGTTGCTGCTTAATATGCCCAAAGAACCACGCGGCGCACTTCCCTGACTGCTCCGTATACCAGGTATGTCAGAGCCCCACTGTGATTCCAGAACCTCGAGGGGTGGCTAGTATGAAGTGATGGATGTGCTCAAGCTAATTAAAACAGAAGCACACTGAGCTGCATGGTAACCAGATCTAGTAAAAGAGCATTTCTATTTCATGCCCAGCTGAAATCAATGGGAGTATTGCTAGTGACTTCAGTGGAACAGGACTGGGCTCCTACAAAGCTGATCAAGAAAGACCCCATCAGCCATGACCTAGTGTTATATAATAGGCCCTGATGGCACAGCAGCTGAAGTGGGAAAAAACACAGGCTAACAAGATTCATTTGCTGCTCCTTAAATCTGGCACAGCAGAGAAATCCCTGCTGATGCACACAGCACTAAGGTCATCACCAATTGCACAAAGGGCACTGGGACTGACCGCGGGGACTATGGAGGCCTGGCGCTTGGAAGATTCTTCCTAGACTCTCACTGAATCACCAGCTGCCCCATGCACAGGAAGTATGTTCACAGTCCCAGTGCAGCTTCAAACCACCATGAAGCGCCACAGACATGATTTTCACAGCCTGGCAGATCCAAGGAAAATGTCAAGAAAACACCAGAAGCTGGATATGACTTTTACCGATCTGACCACAGACTTCAACACTGTCACCTCAAAAGCTTCCTGGAAAACCCTGTCAAAGTTTGGTTGTCCAAGGAAATTTATCGCCATTGTAATGGTCACTGTTGTGACTGTTTATCACCTCCACAACCCTACAACTGCCTCTCCCCTGGCCAGTGGTTCTACCACTGAGCCTTTGGTCATCCACACTTGTGTAAAACAAGACTGTGTGCTGGCAGCCAGCCTGTAGTGGGTCAGTATGGCCTCCTGCGGACCCAGAGGCCGGGGAAGCTATGCCAAGGCCCTGGTCGGCGGGGCCGGAGTCAGGAGACCAGAGGCCCGCCCCTCAGAGGGCGGGGCCAAGGGCGAGAAGAGCCAAAGGCGGGACTCGGGCACCATTCAGTGCTGGGCCTCCGGGCAAGGGGGACGTGCCTGCACGAGCTCCCCGGGGCCAAAGGGAGAGGGCCTGCAGCCGCCCAGCCAGGCTGGAGGAGCAGGCCCCCAGAGGCTCCACGCAACTCCGCATCCGTATGCCCCAAGGAGACTACCCGGACTTCCCGGACCTACCAGGACCTTCCCGCCGGTGGAGACCCCCTGCCGTGGAAGAGGCCCCGGGAGCAGGCTGCCTCAGAGCCCCGGCGGATCCCTACAACACTCGGACCCAGGACCGCCCTGCTTCTCCTGTATTGCCACCGCCTGACTACCCTAACGACGTGGTCATGGACGATTGGCCAGGGCCCCCACAGGTGGATGACCCAGAGGAGACGGACCTAGGAGGACCCCTCGACCAGATGGACTGGGACCTGCCGCCAACAGAGGGTGAGGTAGGAAGTGGCCCGGGGAACGTCGCTCACGAACCAATGGCAGTGTGTTGCGGCCTGGATCCCCACTGCCGGGGTTGCATGTGAGCGACCCCCAGGGCCCCGGGCCGGGTCGCAGTGGAGTGGGAGGGCCTGCGACCCCCTACCCCCCTCCCTGACAGGGCCAGCCCCCGCTGAGCCTGTCTATAGTTCCTTTGTGTTGCCGCCCCGCCCCAAACTGAGGGTTGGGCCGGTGCTTATCCTTGTGTGGATGCCCCGCCCCAAACCGAGGGCTGGGCTGGTGTTTTCCCTTTGTGTTGCTGCCCCGCCCCAAACTGAGGGTTGGGCTGGTGCTTGACTCTTGTGAACTGCTGCCCCGCCCTGGACTGAGGGCTGGGCCCAGAACTATATAACTCTGGTGAACTGCCGCCCGCCCTAGACCAAGGGGCTGGGCATCACGGGACGTGTTACACAGCCTCTTCTCAGTTTTCTTAGCACTTGTGAAAACACTACCCCGGATTGTCCACAGCAGGGCATTGTTATGCGATATCAGGCCGACAGCAGCCTTTCCCTTCTCCATGCCAGAACTAAAGTAACATCGCCAGCAGTAGCCAAACGCCAGGACACAGAGGGTTGTGCCGCAGTGGCACACTCAAAGGAGGATCGATACGCAGATGTTAATTGCTTCTCTGAAGCTTACAAAAGCCTAACACTCACTTTGAACACTGGCAAAACGAAAGCTCTGCAACAGCCAGTCCCGGGTCAGTCAGTCCCAGTGAGGAAGGGCAACACTGATAAAGAAGAGAACTGAAAAATCTAGAATACTTTGCCCACCTCGGTAACCATCTCTCACACGGGGCAGACACAGAGCTTGAGCTTCAGCGCAGACCCCACTGCACCAGCCTTGCCTTTGGCAGGCTGCCTTACCAGGTGATCAGCAGTGGCAACAACAGAGCACGCACTGGGCTTTCAGGTTACAAAGTCGTGGTAATCAGCTCTCCACTATGGCTGTGAAACATGGAGACCACACCTGACAGGCCTGGAATGCCAGCACCCACATTTCCTCCAGAACAGCCTCAACACAGCAGGAGGCTTGTCACACTAGCATCAGTGTCCTCACCAAGGCCAACATCTGCAGTGCCACCGCCCTGACTGTCTAGCTCTTGTGAGGTGGAACGGGCGCACTGTGTGCATGTCAGATGTACACTTACCCAAAGCACTGCTGTACAGCCAGCTCACCAATGGAGAAAGGAAACAGGGAGGCCAACAGAAATGCTTTAAAGACACCCTCAGGGGACACATCATGAGATGTGGCATTGACACCTCCCAGGAAGACAGCTGCCTTGGTTGGAGTGAACTGGCAAGGAATTGCCAACAAGCCTGTGGCTCAAGGATCAGACACCTCAACTGTGAGCCATTTTGGAAAATCCCTGCCAGAATGTGGAGAGAGACATCTCCTAGAACTGGAAGGGACCTCAGGAGGTCATCTAGTCCAGTCCCCTGCCCTCTTAGCAGGTCCAAGCACTGTCCCTGACATCTATCTGCCCCAATTCCTAAATAGCCTCCTCAGGGATTGAGCTCCCAACCCGGGATTTAGCAGGCTAATGCTCAAACCACTGAGCTATCCTCCCCTGCCTAAGAACCCCTGAAAAACAAAACTGGTGAACTGAATGGTCTTTGCCCTCAAGGGACTGCTGTGATAATGCTTAGACCTGCGTCAGGCCAGGGGAGCAGATGAGAGGACCTCTCGAGGTCCCTTCCAGGCCTATGAACCTATCATTCCACATCACCATATGTTCCATGGTCTGTTGTATTAGAAAAAGTCCAAAAAGAGGTTCAAGAGAACCAAAAACCTCTGATATCCCTTAACAAATCCCAACAAAGTGGCACTTTCCTCTCCTCCCCCTCTGGGAATGAAATCCCAGAGCACAAGCAGAGCTGGGACCTTAGGTCAGCTCCCAGTTCACACAGCCCTCTATTAAATATGTAGGACATGACCAGCCCTCTCCCCATCTGTGACCTGGCCTTCCCTGCTCCATGGTGCATCAGCTGAAGCCCTCTCTGGTCCATGGCCTGGAGGCATAGATCAGAGCTCTGGGATGTACAAGTCACAGACAAAAGATGAGCACAAGGCTGTCATTACAGGAGATCCTGCAAGGAGTCAAATGGTGAGCACAGATGAGTGCACACACTGTGCCTGAAGGAAAAGAAAGGTGAAGCTAGCCAGAACAATGAGGGAAGATCAGGGGAATTTTTAAGCTGGGTGTGACCCTAGGACTTTGATAAATTGACATAAATCATGAACTGGCAATCCTGGCTTTGGTCCTTCAGCCCCCAGTGCTGTAAATACCTCAGCACAGGCCCACGGGACTCGTCGTGGGCTTAACGTTACGCACTTGCTTGCTTACCATGCGGAGTCAGACCCCTCTTAAGGAGCCAGGGTGATACCTCTGAGGCGGATGACTGGCTGGGAAGGGGAGCAGGCTGTGGCTTGGCTGATGAGCACTCGTGCCCTGACAGTGATGTAGTGCTCAGGCAAACAGGCTGAGATTTTGTCCTTCATGTGCCGTGGAGTTCCTATCAGCATCCGTGCACATGGCCTCCCGGCCTTTCCTGAGCACCTGGGGGCTCTTGGCGATTTGGTTTTGGTGCTGGCTGGGTTAATGCTGGTCACACAGGAACGATATGCTCCTACTGGAATGATTTTAACATCAATAATCCATGTCATGCCCCATAAAACAATGTATGCAAATGTGAGCTACTGGGAAGAGTAAGCGTAACGGCAAATGACTTCCCAGAAAATGTCAGCACATTACGTGATGAGCCTTAGAACCCAGCCCAGCACCGACAACATGCCTGAGCAGCTCAGCGTCTGCGTCTGTCTGCACCAGTTTTCCCAGGAGCTGGCATCTGGTGCCAGTACTGTCCTGGCAACAAACACAAGTCTCTGTGTAGCCTGCCTTGCCCATGGTGGGAACGCACTGCCCAACACTGCCTCCAAAATTTGTTAATTAGCACTAACGCCGACGGGCATTGCCAGGGGGGCTCTAGTGTTTGTCACACACACACACTGAGGACAGCAGCTCTGCCAGGATGTTAAGTGATTGGTTTCCATCTCATCAAAGCTTATTTATGGTGTACCTGGTTGTCCGTTTCTCTACTGTGAGCTAATCTATTACCCATCTTGCTGACTCTACATTAGTAGGCATCCTTCAGTCTGCATAGACTATGGATCACGCCCTTTATAGTTTCAATTGAGGACTTCATTTACAGCGTCTATTGTGACTATAAAGACCCACACAAGAGTGACAGTCCTTGCTGCATCTCTTGCAGATGTAGTGGGTGTCTGGCAAGTCCTTAGTGTGCTTTCTGTGTGCTCGCTTCTCCTCTGCTAGCTGTCTGATCTTCAACTCACCCTTCTGAAGGCCCTCGTGTAATCCCTGCCTCCATCTGCTGCGGTCGTCTGCTAGATCTTCCCAGTTGTCCAGCTCGATGTCTACCTCTCTGAGGTCTCTCTTGCAGACATCTTTGTAGCGCAACTGGGGGCGTCCGGGAAGTCTTTTGCCAGAGGCTAGCTTGCCATACAGGATGTCTTTTGGAATCCTTCCATCATTCATCCTGTGGACATGGCCAAGCCAGCGGAGCTGACGCTGCCTGAGGACGGTGTGCATGGTTGGGATTCCAGCTTGCGCAAGGATGGCGGTGTTGGTCACTCTGTCCTTCCATGATATTCCAAGGATGCACCTGAGGCAGCGCAACTGGAAGACGTTCAGCCTCTTTTCCTGACGGGCATACAGGGTCCAAGTCTCACTGCCATAAAGGAGGGTGCTGAGGATGCAGGCTCTGTAGACTTGCATTTTGGTGTGAGTGTACAGCTTGTTGTTATTCCACACTCTCTTGCTGAGTCTGGACAGAGTTGTGGCTGCTTTTCTGATCCTCCTATTTAGCTCAGTGTCCAACGACAGGGTGTCAGTGATGGTGGACCCGAGGTAAACGAAGTCATGGACGACCTCTAACGTATAGTTGTCAATGCTGATTGATGGGGATTCAGCAACAGCCTGACCGAGTACGTTCGTCTTCTTTAGGCTGATGGTAAGCCCAAAGTCCTTGCACGCTTTGGAGAACTGATCCAGCAGTTTTTGAAGCTGGTCTTCTGTGTGAGACACTACAGCAGCATCGTCTGCGAACAGCATGTCTCTGATGAGGACTTCCCGCACCTTAGACTTAGCCTTGCAAGGTTAAACAGTTTCCCATCGGATCTTGTGTGCAGCAAGATGCCCTCTGTTGAAGATCCAAAGGCATGCTTCAGGAGGAGTGCGAAGAAGATCCCGAACAATGTCGGAGCAAGCACACATCCTTGTTTGACGCCACTCCTGATTCTGAAAGCATCCAATAATGCGCCGTCATATTGGATGGTTCCTCTTATGTCTTCGTGAAACGACTGGATCATCTTGAGTAACCGTGGAGGACAGCCTATCTTGTGGAGCAGTTTGAACAGACCATGCCTGCTGACCAAGTCAAAGGCCTTGGTCAGGTCGATGAAGGCTATGTAGAGTGGCTTCCTCTGCTCCCTGCACTTCTCCTGCAGCTGCCTTAGAGAGAAGACCATGTCAATGGTAGACCTCTCTGCGCGGAATCTGCACTGCGATTCGGGGTACACCCTCTCAGCAATCTTCTGGAGTCTACATCATTGGGGTTAAAATAGAGGGTCAGATTTTCCACAGATCTCACCACAAAGCATATCCACAGTAGTCCTGTCCTCCTTTCCAGGAGCCAGGTGTGACGAGGGCTCGTTGTTTCACTCCATGGCAGCACAACATTAAAGCCGAGGCCATTATTGCAGGACACTTAGATGCAAATAAATGAAAATGTCCCTGATGTGGCACATGGTCCATGTGCAGAATTTACTGCGGCTGATCATCGCCGAGGGTGGGCACTGGTAATAGCTTGTTAAAGGGGTTGGATTCTCTTTGGAGAGGACTTGGAATAGGTCACCTTGTGAATAAGTAAATTCAGTGGGCCCAATCCTGCTTTCAAGATAACGAGGGAGCAGTTCCGGATCAGAATCTGTCTCCTTGTCATTTCAGACAGTGGGAGTTTTGCCTAAATAAAAAGGCTGGAGATCAGTTTTGGCCCTTTGTTATTAAAGGAAAATTCTTATTGTCGAAACACTAATTGATTGGATTTCAGGAGCACTCCTGGGCCTCTGTTCGAACACCTGCTGCCCTGCCCCAAAAGGCCAACACTCATTCTACACGTATTCTCCAAACTGGGGAAAGCTCAGCCCTCCGTCGGAATAATGAGGCCTTGGCCCTGCCTCACTTGCTAAAGGCCTCCCCAACATATGCAGTCACGTCTCAGAGCAGATTGCAAAGGTCTTCATATGGGCTGTATAAAACGGTGGGGACTTAAACAGCTGTTACAAGTCAATAGAGAGACCTTGGAAACCCTGCAGATAGTGGTGGAAACACCCTCTCCATGTGAAACAGCCATTCAGAAAGATGAACTGAATGTCGGGAGTCATCATGAGAGAGAGAGAAAGATAATGAGACAGAAAATATCCTATTGTCTCTGTACAAATGCAGGGTACACCCACTTCTTGAAAACTGAACAGATGTGGTCACCCCAGCTCAAAAAAGAATTAGAAAAGGTTCAGAAAAGGGCAACAGCACTGATTAGAGGGATGGAACAGCTTCCATGTGAGGGAAGATTAACAGGACCAGAACTTTTCAGCTTAGAAAAGAGACGACGAAAGGAGGGATATTATAGAGGTCAATAAAATCATGTCCAGTGCGGAGAAAGTAAGTAAGTGTTATTTACTCCTTGTAACACAAGAAATGGAGGTCACCCAGTGAAATGAATAGGCAGCAGGTTTAGCACAAACAAAAGGAAGTTTTTCTTGACACAGCACACAGACAATCTGCGGACTTCCTTGCCAGAGGACATTCTGAAAACCAAGGCTAGAACAGCATTCAAAAAAGAACTCGATCAGTTCATGGAGCACAGGTCTATCAATGGCTATTAGCCCGGGTAGGCTGGGGGCCTGCCCTGGCCTCTGTTTGCCAGAAGCCGGGAATGGATGACAGGAGAGGCATCAGTTGATGATCCTCTGTTGTGTTCTTCCCCTCTACAGCACTGGCTTCTGTTGCAAGGCAGGACACTAGGCTAGATGGCCCTGGGGTCTGACCCAATATGGCTGTTCTTATTGCCTTCCTCTCTTCTCCCACAGTCTTTGAGGAGGGGTGAAGTCATCCAAACATGAGCACCATTAATTGTCCTTGCTGACACTGAAGTTAACACTCACAGATGAATGGAGCAGTTCAGACTTTTCAAAGCTATTGCTTCAGTCTTTCTTGCAACCTCAGGCAAACGTGGCCACAGCACAAACAACAGAGCTGGCACATGATGGGAGCTACAAAGTTGGCATGGATAATTAGATGCCATGTGCTTCAGGGCGAGTCTGGCGGCCCACAGCACTTTAGAAAGAATTTTCCCCTCTGTGTACGACACTGCGGAAGGGCTGGGGTCAGATTTTTCCACTGTTTAGGTGTCTAACTCCCATTCCTAAGTCCTCTTAAACATCTGGCCCCAGGTGACATAGGAACAGTGTCCTGCTTGAACGGAGAGCTGGCCTCTGATGGAAGTAGGGCATGGCCTATGCTATGAGCTACTATGGCAAACCCTATAGTGTTTTTAAGCTAAAGGGGGGGAAATCCATTTATGATCAGTAATTATGCTACGGGGATCCCAGAAACTGGCTGAAGTCGCAAAAACCACCTGGCAGGAGCTAAAGAGTCTCCATGGGCTCCCACACAGAGCGGCTTGAGTTCAACAGCACAGTTCTAAGCCAGCTGTGAACGGCAAATGACCCCTCCCCCCTTTACTGGGGTCTCCACCTCCCCCCCCGCATTTGCCTTGCCCAAGCCACGGGGCACAAACATTCTGTGCCCTGGTGCTCTCTTGCCATGCCTGGGTAGGCAGCTCTTACAAGCTCATTACAAAGGTGTCCTGGGACTTCATTGTCTCACAGCCCCAGCTCCCACACCGCGTGATTATGGGAGTGTCTCTGCTTTCACTTAAAACACAGACAGAGTTTCTAGCTCTCATGGCTGCAGAGAAGAAGGTGAAACTATGACGCGACATGATCCAAAACCAGAAGGCAAATAAAAGGGCCCAGCAATTGCTACCGGATGAACAATCATGAGCTTGCTAACAGTCTTGCAATTTGGGGGTCATGAGTCACGGGTTTTGAGAATGGGGGGTTGATTCGGCAGATTCCTTAGCATCAAATCCCTACCCGCTTTCTGCAGCTATTGAGGGCCCCGCCTAGCGAGGTGGACCCATAGCAATTCCATTTCTGGCAGAAGAGTCAGCTTTGACGAGCTCACTTTGGACGCACTTGTCTCCTGTACAATGCACAGCCTTCCCAAAGGCCAGGGCCTAGGGCCCAGCCCAGATGTTCCAGATGGATGCTGGGAACAGGATTTCCCCTGAGAATCTCAAAGGAAAGTTGAAGTACTTGGAAGGATGATGACCCAAGTCTCAGATCTACAAAGACAGTCCTCCTTCCAAGCATGTAGGGCCTCCTGCCCTGGGACAGGAGAAGATTGGTTGATGCAGGGACAGTAGTCAATTCTCTCTCGGCATAACCAGTTGGACGCTGCATCAGAAAACCACCACTTGCAAGGAGCAATAAGGAATTTTAAGTACGGGAAGCTCCCTGGTGCAATGAAATAACCCCTCACTTTTGTAGAGCAGTTTCTATATGATGGACTTAGGATACTTGGAAAGCGTTAATGAAGTAGCCTCATGGCACGCACTTAAAGCAAGCATTATTATATTGAATTCACAGAAGAGCAAACAAAAGCACAGAGAGATTACATGATTTGCCCAAGGTCTCACAGCTAGCCAGTGGCAGAACCTGAATTGGAACCCACTTGTCCCTGCACCAATAGACAGCACTTCCCACAACAGAGCTTCTAAGCAGACAAGGGCTGGATGTTATTGGACAGCTGATGCTGCCATACATCCCAGTTTCCTGGATTCACCCTGCAAGCCAGCTGTAAACTCTTCACAGTGTTAATTCTGGCTCTTCAAAAACCTGAGCTAATCACTTCCCAGCCCCACCACACGGCATACCGATGAGGGCTGGGGCCTGCATCTCGCTGGTTCAGCAAACGCAGGACAGCACGTCACGCCACATATACATCATGCAGCAAGACCCTGTGCCTGCAAACTCTCGTCCATGTGAGTAGACTTTGCTCACACAGCTCACTGCAATCCCACTTCTCTGTCCACCAGGAAAGATTTCCAGGCTAAGGCTCCTAACCTGGGGGCCCCTTTGCTCAGCTATACAGGGTTATCTCATAGGCAATTATATAAAACCACCACTGGAAATCCCTACTTTGACCCTCTGCATGGCCCCGGGTTGATTTTGCCCACACAGCAGGCTGTGCGCCACATTTTTATTCATAGCTCAGGGCCAATACCTGCTACACTTGCACAGCTCAGAAGGGTGCTCTGATACTGGGAGGCACCACTTCTGTACTGAAATCACAGCAGTCCAGCCCTGATACCAGTCACCCCCATTTCCTTCTGAGTTCATGGCCTTCAGACACCCCAAGTTTAGTTCTTACAACCGTTTCCTTCTCAACAGCCTGAAGCTCAGCACAATGTTTCAACCCACGTGAGGCATCACTGGCCTAAACAGAGAGACAATTGTGCCACCAAACCATTGGGGCAGGTGCACAAAGGCACAGAAGCTCCACTATTCCCACAGAACATCCATTTCTCTGCTGTCTAACTCCCGGGGAGGGCTAACCTTTGTACCTACCTTTATTTGCACAAGTCCCATGGCTGCACTCTGCACTTGTCCTTGTTGAACCTCAACTATTCCTTTCGGCCCAATCCTCCAATTTTTCTAGGTCACTCTGGACCCTATCCCCACCCTCCAATGCATCTACCTGTCCCCCTAGCTTAGTGTCATCCGTGAACTTGCTGAGGGTGCAATCCACCCCTCATCCAGGTCATTAATGACAATGTTGAGCAGTACTGGCCCTAGAACTGATCTTTGGAGCACTCCGCTTGAAACTGGACACCACCCAGACACTGAGCCAGTTGATCACTACCCATTGGGCCTGATCATCAAGCCAGCTTTCTATCCACCTTGCAGTCCATTTTTCCAATCCACACTTCCTTAAGTTGCAGGCAAGAATACTGTGGGAGACTGTATAAAAAGCTTTGCTAAAGTCAAGGTATATCACACCCACTGACTTACCCATGTCCACAGAGCCAGTTACTTCATCACAGAAGCTAATCAGATTGGTCAGGCAGGACTTACCCCTGGTGAATCCACGTTGGCTACTTTTGATCACTTTCCCCTCTTCCAAGTGCTCCAAAATGGATTCCTTGAGGATCCCCTCCATGATTTTTCCAGGGACTGCAGTAAGGCTGCCTGGTCCATAGTTCCCTGAATTGTCCTTCTTTCCTTTTTTAAAGATGGGGCACTACGGAAACTAAGACTCTGCGCACTAGACAGGAAAAATGGAAGGAAATAGTGAGAGAAGCATCAGACACCCAATGGGCATTGAGCCCATGGTTTTTGATGATGATGATGGCAAGAAGTCTTGTGGCACTCGATAAAGTAACAGATATTTTGGAGCATAAGCATTCATGAGCAAAGACCCGCTTCGTCAGATGATGATGATGATGATGACTACATTTGCCTTTTTCCAGTCATCTGGGACCTCTCTCACTCTGCGTGAGTTTTCAAAGATTATGGCCAAAATCTCATGAATGACATTTGCCAATTCCCTCAGTACCCTTGAATGCATTAAATCCAGAACTATGGACTGTGGGTGTCCAGCTTTTCTAACTAGCTCTTAACCTGTTCTTTCTCCATCAAGGGCTGCCCACTCCTTCCCATACTGCACTGCCTAATATCGTAGTCTGGGAGCTGACCTTGTCCATGAAGACAGAAGCAAAAAAAGCATTAAGCCTTTCCCACATCATCCGTCACCAAGTTACCCCCTTTCTCCAGTAATGGCCCACACTCTCTCTGATCACACTCCTATTGCTAACGTGTCTGTAGAAACCCTTCTTGTTACCCTTCACATCCCTTGCCAGCTGCAGTTCCAATTGTGCTTTTGTCTTCCTGATTACTTCCCTGCATTCTCCAGCCGTATATTTATACTCCTCCTTAGTCATCCATTCAAGTTTCCACTTTTTATACACATCCTTTTTGAGTCTGAGCTCACCAAAGGCTTCCCTTATAAGCCAAGCTGGTTGCCTACCATGTTTGCTTTTCTTCCTGAACATCAGGATGTTTCGTTCCTGTGCCTTCAATAAGCCGTCTTTAAAATACTGCCAGTTTTCCTAACTCCCTTCCCCTTCATCTGAGCTTCCCGGGAGATCCCACCTTTCGTTCACTGACAGAGTCCACGTCTGCTCTTCTCAAGTCCAGGGTCTGTATTTTATTGCTCACCTAATAAAGACCCAATGAGGATGGGCTGGAACAGTTCATTTCCATGCTTTTAAATAAAATGTGGGGGTTTTATTTGAAATGGTGTTTTCTGTTGAATCATCCCCCACTTCTGTTTATTCTAAATTTAAAACATTAACCATGCTCAAAAGCAAAACAAAACATTGTTTTGGGCTGAATGGAGCATTTTGTTTGACCTGATTTTATTTTATTTTGCTTTTTGATTCATTGCTGTGTGTGAAAAATATATTTAGGTCAACTCAAAACGATTTTATTTCACTTGTTTGGAGTTGCCAGCGAACAGAAACATCGGCTATTGTCACACAGCTGTGGCCAGGCCCTGAGAACGGAGCTCCATGAGCGTGCAGCCTACCTGCCAACCGAGAGAAGGACAGCTTGCTCCTCAGCGAGCATTGCCTCCTCGTAGCTTTGCTACAGGCCAACCAGAAGAGCAGCTCATGTGAGGATTTGGGGGAGGGAGGTAGACATCAATTACAAGGTCCCTCACTGAGGAAGTGCTAGGCTGCTCCAAAGCCAGGGGATTGTACAGTCAAACTTTGGGAACAGTAAATGGCTTTAGTTGCACATGTCCTGTTTCCACAGTCTGCACGGCAGTTACTGGTAAAGTCCTCATGCCGGTGCACGTAACTCCACCAGCCAGCCCCATGGCTCCAGCTGGGAAAGCCGCGTTCCGGACTGTTGTATTTTATGATCAGTAGTGCTGTACTTGCATCCTCTGCCCATCTGCTAAGGATATGGTCATCTGTTGTCTCCAGCAACCTACAAAGCTTCACCCCAAAATGTTTTGTACAAGGAGTCAGTGGTAGGCTGGATTTAGCAAGAGCAGAGCCAGATCGCTCTGCATTTGTCACTGATCTCCTCACGCCTGGTCTGTAGCAGAGACTCTGCCACCAGCCTGGTCTGAGAGGTGATTTGGGCTTGTTTAGTTTACAGAAGAGAAGACTGAGGGGTGATTTAATAGCAGCCTTCAACTTCCTGAAGGGAAGCTCTAAAGAGGAGGGTGAGAAACTGTTCTCAGTGGTGTCAGATGGCAGAAGAAGGAGTGATGGTCTGAAGTTGAAGCGGGAGAGGTGTAGGTTGGACATTAGGAAAAACTACTTCGCCAGGCGGGTGGTGAAGCATTGGAATGTGTTGCCTAGAGAGGTGGTGAATTCTCCATCCGTTGAGGTTTTTAAGTCCCAGCTGGACAAGGTCCTGGCTGGGATGACTTAGTGGGGGTTGATCCTGCTTGGAGCAGGGGGCTGGACTAGATGACCTTCTGAGGTCCCTTCCAGCCCTGTGATTCTGTGTCCCGCACTCGGAAACCTCAGTTGCAGAAGCCTGTCCCTCTCAGCTGTCCATCTCCTCCCTCAGAGCTCTTGGCAGCCCTGCCCTGCCCTGGTCCCATTACTGACTCGCAACCCCAGGGTCATGTTTGCCCCACTTGTTCCTGCTCACCAGATCCTTTCACTCTCCCTTCCGCCACACCTCTCAGTGGGGTCCAGCCCCACACTGCCCCCTGCCTCAGTGGGCTCTGGGCTCAGCTAGCAGACAACCTGCCCCGTGGCCTCCTCACATCTCGTTTTGTCCCCTGCCCCTGCCTCAAAAGATCATGTTCTCTCCCAGCCCTGTGACCGTGCTGCCCCACACAGCCCCGCCAGCACAGCTGAGAGCTAGCTGCGCCTTCGGAGTTCTGAGTGACTCTCCCATCGCACGTTCACTGCCCTCCTCTCCTCCCCATCTTCCTCCCACTGCCTGGGCCCCCCCAGGCTCCCTTTTGTGAGTCTGCTCACGCTGCTGCCTTCCCCAGCTGTTGCTGCAGGCTTCCCTCCTGATCCCTCCACCTCCATGGCTGCTCCAGCCAGCTGCCTTGTCTTTAACCCCTTACTGTGCAGACAGGGAAAATCCGTCCACTTCTCCATGATGTTCCCTAGGGAAACTGGTCTGCCCAGCAGCTGTCTGACCACCAGGCTGTTTCCTCTGGGTGTTCAAATGCCAGGACTGTTAGCAGGGGCTGATTACTCGCCGTACTTTTGCCAACCATAACAGCGCAGCATGTGACACATACGTGGTATCAGATACCCATGAGACTGGCTGTTGGTAGCAGGCTCCCTGGCAGAGTAACTTCTCTCTAACCACGTCCAGAACAATCATCTCTAATCTGGTAGCCAGCTACCGTGATCGTAAAACCCCACTCCGAGTTCTGGTCATTCCAAGGGGCTTTGTCTGTCAGCCCAGGAGCTGTTGAAGCTACATGCTGTTGGGTCAGAATGTAAGCCATCCCCGTGAACAAACAGCATGGCTGCGGTCTGCAGATTGCAGCTCTCTAGCCACCTGCTCTGACACAGAGGTGTCAAATGAAATGCCCAGCATTCTGCACAGCAGAAGTCTCAAGTCAGCATGCCAACAGGCTGTAAACCCTGCCCTCTCCCCAGGCAACGCTACCGATGACTTGAGCCTTGCTTCAGAGCAATACAACACTAGCTTCTGGCATACGCACATGTACCTCAGGGTGGCAGAGGAGAGCACCAGGGATTCTCAGGGCTGCTGCTCTTTCTGTTCCTTAGCAAAGCGTTTCCAGCAGGGTCAGAGGAGCACACACCCGGAATGCTAAGCACATCCTTTTACGATAGAGCAGCGTCAGCCGATAGATATGTCAGGTGACAGCACTGGTGATGATCCTCGAATTTCTCTGGGTAAGAATCGTGAGTGAAGTGTCACATCACTCTGTTCCACTGGGAGAACACCTGTAAGTGTAACTGGCAGGAAGGCAGCATGGCCTAACAGATGGAACGTGAGATTGGTAGTCAGGCAATCTCTGCCTGGCTCTGCCACTCACCTCCTATCTGACCTTGGGCCAGTCACTACAGATTGTAAGGCTCATGGGGGCAGGGACTGTGTCTGGCTAGCTGAGTGCCTCGTACAATGGGGTCTGATGGGGGCCAGGGCATTAGGCACTAATGTAATCTGACTACCGCCATGCATAGCATCTACTGTAAGGGGAAGGGTGAAAGCACACCTGCAACACGCTTTCTTTTATTGCTGCTGCACTATGTGCTTCCGAGGGACCTGGGCGGGAATGCTAGGGCCCAAGCAGGCAGTCTGAGTAAGCCTTGGGCACAGTGGCTACGTCTACACGTGAAGCCTACATCGAAATAGCTTATTTTGATGTAGCAACATCGAAATAGGCTATTTCGATGAATAACGTCTACACGTCCTCCAGGGCTGGCAACGTCGATGTTCAACTTCGACGTTGCGTGGCACCACATCGAAATAGGTGCTGCGAGGGAACGTCTACACGCCAAAGTAGCACACATCGAAATAAGGGTGCCAGGCACAGCTGCAGACAAGGTCACAGGGTGGACTCAACAGCAAGCCGCTCCCTTAAAGGGCCCCTCCCAGACACAGTTGCACTAAACAACACAAAATACACAGAGCCGACAACTGGTTGCAGACCCTGTGCCTGCAGCATGGATCCCCAGCTGCCGCAGCAGCAGCCAGAAGCCCTGGGCTAAGGGCTGCTGCCCACGGTGACCATAGAGCCCCGCAGGGGCTGGAGAGAGAGCGTCTCTCAACCCCTCAGCTGATGGCCGCCATGGCAGACCCCACTATTTCGAAGTTGTGGGACGTGCAACGACTACACGGTCCCTACTTCGACGTTCAACGTCGAAGTAGGGCGCTATCCCCGTCTCTTGATGAGGATAGCGACTTCGACGTCTCGCCGCCTAACGTCGAAGTTAACTTCGAAATAGCGCCCGGCGCGTGTAGCCGTGACGGGCGCTATTTCGAAGTTAGTGCCGCTACTTCGAAGTAGCGTGCACGTATAGACACGGCTAGTAAGAGCCCCTGATCTACCTCATCTGAGCAAGGCTCTGCAGGGTAAGAGTCAGCAGGAATATCCTGGTCTCAAGAGACCTGCAACTGGTCCATCACTCTGCCACTGGTTTGTGGTGTGACCTTGGACCCCCGTGGCAAGGCTCTTTGCCTCAGTTTCCCCACGTACAAGACTGGCCTTCCCCATGTGAAGTGCTGGGAGAGCTACAGGTGCAAAGTGCTCCTTAATAGCCCTGTAGGCTTATTGGACATGACAGTCTGCTCCTGTGGGGAGAGGTGACAGGGCAGCATTCACTGCCATTATACGCACTCCCTGAGCTTCACAGGGTCACCCAGCGGAGCAGAGAGCAGAACACGGAGCACAGGGCGGCCCATTCTGGCTCTCAGCGATACACTCAGTCATTGGGGATGGAGGCAGATTAGCAGCAGATCAGACTGCTGGCCGCAAGGACACCCTCTGCCAGGTGTTATCAGAAGGAAAAAGGAGGCAGCTCAATATCTAGCAGTTCCTCTTAAACCTAACGAGCACCTGGGCTTGAACTCCGCTGTGGTGGGGTGGGGCTCTCCTCTCATGAGCGCCCCAGCCACTGAGATGTGTGCACCTGCATTGCCTCAGTCTCGCTGCCTTTTGGGCTACCCAGCCCGCTGGGCAGGTCATGCAGGTCCACAGTCACAATCCCCTCGGGGTGCACATTTCCCAGGGCCCCTCTCAGCGCCCTCTCCACAGTCTCCCAGCTTGTTTCCCTGCTCGGAGTGGTGCCTCCAGGTCTTCACCTCTTGGAGTCAGGTCCTGGGCCCTAGCTCAGGGCCTTACCTCTGGTCACCAGCTCACCACAGTCTATTCCCCACTGTGCTTGAGAGGTGTCACCAGCACTTCCCCTCCTGGAGACAGTGTTTGGGCTGCTCCAAGCCCTTCTAGTTCCAGCCCTCTGGCTGGGTCTCCAGCCTCCAGTTCCTCCCCACCACCGGGATGCCAACATCCAACCAATGTCCTCCCACAGTGCAGGGAGTTAGTCCTGCACTTGACTCCAGGCCCCAGTCCAGGGACCATATAGATAGCAGCTACATCCGAGTTCCTTTTACTGCTGCTGATTCCATGGGCCACTTCCCCATGGGCCTGCCCAGTCAGCTCCACCAACATCTACTAGCATCTACTGACAGCCCTTGGTCGCTCACCAGCCCTCCACACCAAGCTCTCCATGATGCTGCCACATCCTCAGACAACCCACTACCCCAGTCCTCACTCTAGAAGGACTCCTGCCACACTGAGCTAACACTGATCCTTCAGCTCTTTATATAGCACCTTTCTGGCCCCTGATTGGCTGCTCCCTCTGGTCGACACTCTAGCCTCCCTTGGAGGACTCCACTATGGTTACTGGGAAAGGATGTGGCAAGGCTGCAAGCCTCCAGCAGGGGACTTCAGGGTCTGGTTCACCCTGTCGAATCCATCCAGAAACCTGGGGGAAAATGAACCCCCGCCAGGTACCCTCCCCACTGGCCAGCACTGCATCTGGGACTCAGGGACACAGCATCCATATGGGACAACACATATGTTTGCCTTCTTCAGTCATCCAGTATCTCCCCTGAGCTCCAAGAGTCTTCAAGGATAATGGCCAAAGGTTCAGCAATGACCTCTGCCAATTCCCTCAGTACCCTGGAGTGCATTAAATCCAGACCCATGGACTTGTGCACATCTAATTTTTCTAGCTAGTTCAGAACTTGTTCCTTCCCCGCAGATGGCTGCCCTCCACCTTCCCATACTGCATCGTCTAGGACTGTCATGTGGAAGTTGACTTTGTCCATGAAGACTGAGGAAAAAAAAGCATTGAGTACTTCAGCTTTTCCTGCATCATCTGTCACTAGGTTACCTCCCTCATCCAGTAACGGCCCCACACCTTCTCTGATAACCTGTTTATTGTTCACATGCTTGTAGAAACCCTTCTTGTTACTCTTCACATCTCTTGCCAGCTGCAGTTCCAATTGTGCTTTCGCTTTCCTGATTACTGCCCAGCATTCTCCAGCCGTATGTTTACACTCCTCCTTAGTCAACTGTCCTCGTTTCCATTTCTTGTATGCATCCTTTTTGAATTTAAGAAGTCTAAGGATTTCCCTGTTAAGCCAAGCTGGTTGCCTACCATGTTTGCATTTCTTACAATGCAGCGGGATTGCGTGCTCCTGTGCCTTCAGTAAGACTTATTTAAAATGCTGCCAGTTCTCTTCAACTCTTTTCCCCTTCACCTTCATTTCCCCAGGGATCCTGCTCGTCCATTCTCTCAGGGAGTCAAAGTCTGCTCTTCTGAAATCAAGTGTCTGTATGTTACTGCTCACCTTTCTTACTTTTGTCCGGATCATGAAATCTATGATCTCATGGTCACTGAAGCCCAGGTTCCCTCCCACTTCTATTTCTTCTACTAGTTCTTCCCTGGGTGGTCAAACAGTGGAATAAATTGCCAAGGGAGGTTGTGGAATCTCCATCACTGGAGATATTTAAGAACAGGTTAGATAGATATCTATCAGGGATGGTTTAGACAGTACTTGGTCCTGCCATTGGGGCAGGGGGCTGGACTAGATGGCCTCTCAAGGTCCCTTCCAGTCCTAGCATTCTATGATTCTATGATATAAGCTGGAGGGAGACAGACCAGCTGTTCTAATTATAGTGTTACTCAAGAAGATCACAGCCAGATTATTCTAATACCAAATACAATTACTCATCTGAAATACACACTTACAATAGTAACAGAGAGAAAGCTGTGCTACACTATATACTATCAAAGCAAAAAAGCGGTCAAGTAGCACTTTAAAGACTAACAAAATAATTTATTAGGCGACCTTTCGTGGGACAGACCCACTTTTTCAGACTATAGCCATACCAGAACAGACTCCATATTTAAGGCAATCAAGGTGGACAAATCAGAAAAAAGATGATCAAGGTGAGCAAATCAGAGAGCAGAGGGGCAGAAGGGCGGGAGTCAAGAATTAGATTAAGCCAAGTATGCAAATGAGCCCCTATAATGACCCAGAAAATTCCCATCTGGTTCAAATCACATGTTAATGTGTCAAATTTGAATATAAAAGAGAGTTCAGCAGCCTCTCTTTCACGAGTGTTGTGAAAATTCCTCTTCAGTAAGACACAGACTTTTAAGTCATTAACAGAATGGCCCACTCCATTAAGATGTTGGCTGACCGGTTGTGGATCAGGAGTGTTTTTATGTCTGTTTTCTGCCCATTAACTCTTTATCTAAGAGAGCTTGAAGTCTGTCCAACATACAAAGCATCTGGGCATTGTTGCCACTTGATGGCATATATGATGTTAGTTGAGAAACATGAGAATGTGCCCGTGATTCTGTGAATAACCTGGTTAGGTCCAGTGATGGTATCGCCAGAATAGATATGTGGACAAAGCTGGCAGCGGGCTTTATTGCAAGGAAAAGTCCCAGTGGTGTTCCCACTGGTGTTCCTGTGGTATAGAGTGTGGCTGTTGGTGAGAATCCTCATAAGGTTGGGAGGTTTTCTGTAAGAGAGAACAGGCATGTCACCTAGAGCCTTCTGGAGTGTGGTCTCCTGATTGAGGATAGGCTGTAGGTCTTTAATAATTCGTTGCAGTGGTCTGAGTTGGGGGCTGTAGGTGATGACCAGTGGTGTTCTGTTCTTGGCTTTTCTGGGCTGATCTTGGAGTAGCTGGTCTCTGGGTATGCGTCTGGCCCTGTCGATTTGTTTTTTTATTTCTCCTGGTGGGTAATTCAGGTTTATGAATATTTGGTAAAGATCTTGTAGTTTTTGGTCTCTGTCAGTAGGATCAGAGCAAATGTGATTGTGCAGCCCAGTACGTTGTTTTCTTCGCCATTCGTGTCCCAATAAATTAAGCCAGTTAGAATCAGGCATTGACTGCGAAGGTGACACACCTGTCTATCATTCTGCGTTCAGCTTTGGATGGGCTCAGCTTCAGCTTTTAAATAATTATACCCAAATTGTGGTCTTGCAGCAAAGATGCTCCTAACTAACTCAAATGTGGGCCCCTGTTGGGGGAGGGAGGACACCAGTGTAAACTGCTAGGGGTGGTCACACACTCTACTTTATAGTGAGCTGTGCATATAAATCCTGTCCTCTCGCCCCTCTACATTTATCTTAATTGACTTTTCCTGCTGGCACAGGAAACGTCCAGCTCCCACATCTGATTCCTTCCCCCACTGTCCATCTTGCCCATGGGTGGGGGCAGCATGTCCTGCCAGGCCTGCTCTCTCATGCAGGTAGTCCCAGCCCAGAAGAGACCACGTTGGCCAAGAGTTATGATCGGGTGAGGAACAACAGGGGATTCTCCTCTTGTGCCAGAGTCTATAATTAAGAACCAAGATTTAGGGGCAGATTTTCAAAGGCAACGAGGTGCCCACAGGCGCAGACTGGATCACAGGGATGTTTTCAAAAGCATCTTGCTGTCTAATGCCCCTTGATTTCCATTCGTGTGAGTGACAGGGAGCGCGCACACAGACTGCCCTAAGGTGAAGCGTGTGCTTCCCTGAATCAGGGCCCTGGAGGCTGTTGCAAAGCTCATAGAGGCCAGTAGCAAAGCTCCCACTGACTTCAGGGGCTCTGGCCCAGCAAATCATTATGGCTTTTTCTCTTTAAAGCCAGTAGCCTTGACCCTGCGAACATTCATGCATAGATGCCCCTCCAGCCTGTGAGACTCCACTAGTACCGCTAAGTCCAACCACTTACCAGGAAATTAAACATTCCCTTGAGTAATGCCCTTGCCCTCTATTCATTCATTAAACAACCCCCTCCAAAGCACTTCAGAGATGTACGCCAGAAAAGGGCTGTCACAGAGGTCCCTGTGAATCTGGTTAGTTAAACCTGCCTTTGGGACGTCTTCACGAACTTTTATTGCAACCGCAGAGGGTTTGGGTGGGAAAAGAAGCTGAGATTCGGGGTTCAGCCACAGAGCTCTTGTCTGTCTATTTGAAACCTAAAAAAAAAGGAGTCCTGTGACACCTTAGAGACTAACATTTATTTGGGTGTCAGCTTTTGTGGGGAAAAACCCACTTTATCAGCTGCATAGGCATGGAAATACAGAGGCAGGGATGTAGACACACTAGTAGATGGAAAGAAGGGAGATACTTATCACGTGTAGGATCAGCATTCATGAGGCCATTTCAGTCAGGGTGGGCGCATTTCACTCCCAGCAGCTGGTGTGGAGCTGTGAATAGGGAGAATGGAAATTGCCTTTGTGGTGAAAGAGCCATTCTAAATCCTTATTCAGTCTGAATAGAAATATGCAAAATTTGCAAAGGAACTCCAGCTCTGCTCTTCGCTTTGCAGCCTGGGTTTGATTTTTTTGGTAGCAGAATGACCACTTTTAAATGCATTACTGAGGCTGAAGTGTTCCCTTACTGGTTTATATATGTGGCCTCTCCTGCTGTCTGATTTGTATCTGTCCATCCGTTGGCACATAAACTGCCCGGTTTGGCCACTATACCTAGCACAGGGGCATTTCTGGCACCTAACAAATTAGTGGAGGTGCAATCCGGCAGCCCTGCTTGCTGCTGCGGGAGGGTCACAGCGTCAGTGCCCCACTCATAAGCTGCGTCTACACGTGCACGCTACTTCAAAGTAGCGGCACCAACTTCGAAATAGCGCCCGTCGCGTCTACACGCGTCAGGCGCTATTTCAAAGTTAACTTCGACGTTAGGCGGCGAGACGTCGAAGTCACTAACCTCATGAGGAGATAGGAATAGCGCCCTACTTCGACGTTCAACGTCGAAGTAGGTACCGTGTAGACGATCCGCGTCCCGCAACGTCGAAATTGCTGGGTCCTCCATGGCGGCCATCAGCTGGGGGGTTGAGAGATGTTCTCTCTCCAGCCCCTGCAGGGCTCTATGGTCACCGTGGGCAGCAGCCCTTAGCCCAGGGCTTCTGGCTGCTCCTGCGGCAGCTGGGGATCTATGCTGCAGGCACAGGGTCTGCAACCAGTTGTCAGCTCTGTGTATCTTGTGTTGTTTAGTGCAACTGTGTCTGGAGGGGCCCTTTAAGGGAGCGGCTGGCTGTTGAGTCCGCCCTGTGACCCTGTCTGCAGCTGTGCCTGGCATCCCTATTTCGATGTGTGCTACTTTGACGTGTAGACGTTCCCTCGCTGCGCCTATTTCGATGTTGGGCTGAGCAACGTCGAAGTTGAACATCGACGTTGCCGGCCCTGGAGGACGTGTAGACGTTATTCATCGAAATAGACTATTTCGATGTCGCAACATCGAAATAAGCTATTTCGATGTTGGCTGCACGTGTAGACGTAGCCATAAAGAGTCAGGATTTGTCTTTTTTTTTGGCCTAGAATAAAAACAGGAACATCATTTGACCACTGATGAGATGTCCAGGAAAGCCCTGTCACTGAGAGTGCGGTAGAAAAGATACAAACATGAATAATGTTTCTGGCACACAATCATTATTCATCCAATAATCATTCACAAACAGGCTTTTTCCTTCATTCAACTAGATCGCCTCCAAAGAGTTGGCGTTCAGGCTCTGTTTGCATTGCCCCCCACAACAGGGAGCAATCTGATCTTTCCTGCTCTTGTCACTTTGTAAAGCCAGGCTGGCTTCCGCCAATCGTAGCCAGACTCCAGCAGTGCAGAGGAAAAATCCTGGGCAATAAAAGTAAACTTGATCCCATTGGGTGGAGTCAGGGGACAGATGGAGGCCCCAGGTTTGAGGGAGGTTCCTATTCTGAGATGAATTGCCTATTTCCTTACTTCATAATGGCACCCATTAGGTAACTGGTGGTGTGCAGCCATGACATGAAAAAATACTTGAGAAATGTGTGACTGAGGTGGTATCTCTCAGTTGTGGCGACCACTTTGTAGGCAAATAATGCAGAAAAATAATCCTGCCAGCGTATACGTTGGAGTCAATTCAAGGGAGTGACCACAAGTAAAGTAAATGAGGGAGGCACGATCACACTTAAAGTTTCTGACCCTTTTCTCTGACTCTGGAAAGCTCTTAAGCACATGCCTGAAGTTAAGCCCCACTGAAGCAATTTAAACCTGTCCATAAAGTGAGGCACATGCTTAAATGCTTCCCTGAATCAGGGCCTTGGGGGGTGATGCAAAGCTCATTGGGGCCAGTGTAAAGCCTCCCACTGACTTCAGGGGGCAGTGGCTCAGCAATTCATTATGGCTTTACCTCTTTAAAGCCAGTAGTCTCAAACCTGCTGCTAAATGCCCTCCATTTCCCTTAAGCAGCGTTCTCATCCTCTAGCGCTGGGGCTGAAAAGGGACCAGTTGCAATTCACCCAGCAACACGATGCTACCCACATACCCCCTGTGCTAGGCACACAGCGCTGCCATGGCTGCATGCAGGAGTTCTCATACAAAGCAAAGCTGCGTGCTCAGGGCTCCAATACACACAATGGCCCCTCCCCAGCATTCTCCTTTCTGAAAAGACTGGTTTGCAGCCTGGCTGGGCAGCAGGGGAGAGATACCAACACTAATGCACTGATTTTATAAGGTACAGGAATTGATTCATTCTGGCTTCAGCTTTGTTACCATCTGGAAAGGTCATTTTAGTCAGATCATCCTAGACCTTATCCTAGATTAT
Organism: Carettochelys insculpta; assembly: GCF_033958435.1. NCBI lineage: Eukaryota > Metazoa > Chordata > Testudines > Carettochelyidae > Carettochelys > Carettochelys insculpta. The sequence continues at coordinate 137,661,066 of NC_134140.1, forward strand.
CCTAGATCCAGATTTCCAAGACCAGCATCTGATGAAGTGAGTCTGTGCTCAAGAAAGCTCATGCTCAAAACTTTTCTGTTAGTCTATAAGGTGCCACAGGACCCTTCGTTGGTGTTACAGCTCCAGACTAACATGGCTACCCCTCCGATACTATCCTAGACCTGTGTACTGTGCTGCCCGCAGACCCTGCCCCATCGTTAGCTAGCCAGGTGAAAGGGGAAGATGGCTGGTTCACAGGGGCTGAGGTCATCAACTGCAAAGCAGACAAAACCCTGGGAGGAAAGCTTACAGCATGCGGTGCAGTAGGGCCTGTTCCTTCCACTTTTGCTGCAAGTAGCTTTCACTGGCTTCTTGCCTTGTTCCACTGATGGTGTTAGCTGCCAGCCAAGCCCTGGGTGGCTGTTTATACTCCTTTACATTCTGAGACCCAAACTGCTTGGAACAGGGCTAGCTTCATTAAAATGATTTCCTGCCGTAAGCAGTAACCTACAGGGCAAGAGATTTTCACATCACATCTCCTGAATCCACTCAGCTCACAGCCCCTCTGTGCATGCAAGCTGCTTTTATACGAAACATGCCACAGTGAATCTGGAAGAATGCTGCCTTCAAACAGAGGGGGAAGATGGTCTAAGGCACCAAGGGATACCTGGACTGAGTCTCTGCCACTGACTCACTTTCTGACACTAGGAAAATCATTTAATCTTCCTGCTCTGTTGTTCCTTAGGCATCCCATACTTTGGGGATTGTAATATTTCCATTGTCCAGTTGATTTGGACGACTAACTCTTTGGGACAGGGATCTATGAGCATGCAGAGCACTCACACCGAGGGACCCTTGTCTGAGGTGTAATATAAAAATGGTTCTGCTCTCATCCCCCAACTTCACTGGCCTCACACCTGGTTCACGGTGGTGACCAGGAGGTGACCCCGAGGCCCTGGACTCCTTCATAGTTCTTTGGGGGCGGGGGCAATGGCTACCCCTCAGCTGTTGGGTGAGGGCTGTCCTTACATACAGATACCTCATCAGAGAGCCGGACAGACCTGTCCCAAACACATAACAGGTGAGGTGCATAATCGAGAACCCCTTGGTGCAGCCTCCAGGATCCATTGATCTGTGGTACCTACCTGGCCCCCTGTAACTGTACTCCCTGACCCTCACTACTCTCCTGGGTGGCAGGACAGGGACATTACCCCATTGCTCAGAAGGGGAAACTGAGGCACGGAGCTTCCCGAGCTCACCTGCCATTGCAAAGGGGGCACAGGCAGGCACATACCCCTCCATGCTGAGAGAGAAGCTGGACAGGTGTGCAGGGAACTGTAAGCTTCAAGCCCCAATAGGATGCTGTGGTGGGCCTGCAATTCGGGGAATTAGGGAACTCCATGAAGAACAATCCTTCCCAAAGGCCCCTGCACCACCCTGTGCTCATGGCTGCACCTTCCAAGTTCTGCAGAGCCTGCGAGGACAAGAATGTCTGTGACAGCGACCATGAGTGATGGCAGCCAGCTTGGCCAAGCCCTGGGGGCCTACAACTTGAGCTAAAGTGCTGCAGCTGGTGCCTCTCATAGACCACGCAGCTCCTGTAGATGAGGCAGAGGATGTGCCCAGTAAAACAACCCCCACAAGAGTTCCATATACACACCCAAGATGGGGCTTTTCCTACAGGATGCCATGTCGGCTTCCCACCGCTTCCACGAATGTCACAGCCACGGCCTTCGCTCCCTGATCCCAGCTACCTCCAATCACAGCCACGGCCTTCGCTCCCTGATCCCATCTACCTCCAATCACAGCCACGGCCTTCGCTCCCTGATCCCACCTACCTCCAATCACAGCCACGGCCTTTGCTCCCTGATCCCATCTACCGCCAATCACAGCCACGGCCTTCGCTCCCTGATCCCAGCTACCTCCAATCACAGCCACGGCCTTCGCTCCCTGATCCCACCTACCTCCAATCACAGCCACGGCCTTCGCTCCCTGATCCCATCTACCGCCAATCACAGCCATGGCCTTCGCTCCCTGATCCCATCTGCCGCCAATCACAGCCACGGCCTTCGCTCCCTGATCCCATCTACCTCCAATCACAGCCACGGCCTTCGCTCCCTGATCCCATCTACCTCCAGTCACAGCCACGGCCTTCGCTCCCTGATCCCATCTACCTCCAATCACAGCCACGGCCTTCGCTCCCTGATCCCATCTACCTCCAGTCACAGCCACGGCCTTCGCTCCCTGATCCCATCTACCGCCAATCACAGCCACGGCCTTCGCTCCCTGATCCCAGCTACCTCCAATCACAGCCACGGCCTTCGCTCCCTGATCCCATCTACCTCCAATCACAGCCACGGCCTTCGCTCCCTGATCCCATCTACCGCCAATCACAGCCATGGCCTTCGCTCCCTGATCCCATCTGCCGCCAATCACAGCCACGGCCTTCGCTCCCTGATCCCATCTACCTCCAATCACAGCCACGGCCTTCGCTCCCTGATCCCATCTACCTCCAGTCACAGCCACGGCCTTCGCTCCCTGATCCCATCTACCTCCAATCACAGCCACGGCCTTCGCTCCCTGATCCCATCTACCGCCAATCACAGCCATGGCCTTCGCTCCCTGATCCCATCCACCGCCAATCACAGCCACGGCCTTCGCTCCCTGATCCCACCTACCTCCAATCACAGCCACGGCCTTCGCTCCCTGATCCCATCCACCGCCAATCACAGCCACGGCCTTCGCTCCCTGATACCATCTACCGCCAATCACAGCCATGGCCTTCGCTCCCTGATCCCAGCTACCTCCAATCACAGCCACGGCCTTCGCTCCCTGATCCCATCTACCTCCAATCACAGCCACGGCCTTCGCTCCCTGATCCCATCTACCTCCAATCACAGCCACGGCCTTCGCTCCCTGATCCCATCTACCTCCAATCACAGCCACGGCCTTCGCTCCCTGATCCCAGCTACCTCCAATCACAGCCACGGCCTTCGCTCCCTGATCCCAGCTACCTCCAATCACAGCCACGGCCTTCGCTCCCTGATCCCATCTGCCGCCAATCACAGCCACGGCCTTCGCTCCCTGATCCCATCCACCGCCAATCACAGCCATGACCTTCACTCCCTGATCCCATCTACCTCCAATCATAGCCACGGCCTTCGCTCCCTGATCCCATCTACCTCCAATCACAGCCACGGGCTTCGCTCCCTGATCCCAGCTACCGCCAATCACAGCCACGGCCTTCGCTCCCTGATCCCAGCTACCTCCAATCACAGCCACGGCCTTCGCTCCCTGATCCCAGCTACCGCCAATCACAGCCACGGCCTTCGCTCCCTGATCCCAGCTACCTCCAATCACAGCCAAGGCCTTCGCTCCCTGATCCCATCTACCTCCAATCACAGCCACGGCCTTTGCTCCCTGATCCTATCTACCTCCAATCACAGCCACGGCCTTCGCTCCCTGATCCCAGCTACCTCCAATCACAGCCACGGCCTTCGCTCCCTGATCCCATCTACTGCCAATCACAGCCACGGCCTTCGCTCCCTGATCCCAGCTACAGCCAATCACAGCCACGGCCTTCGCCCCCTGATCCCAGCTACCTCCAATCACAGCCACGGTCTTCGCTCCCTGATCCCATCTACCTCCAATCACAGCCACGGCCTTCGCTCCCTGATCCCATCTACCTCCAATCACAGCCACGGCCTTCGCTCCCTGATCCCAGCTACCTCAAATCACAGCCAAGGCCTTCGCTCCCTGATCCCATCTACCTCCAACCACAGCCACGACCTTCGATCCCTGATCCCATCTACCGCCAATCACAGCCACGGCCTTCGCTCCCTGATCCCATCTGCCGCCAATCACAGCCACGGCGTTCGATCCCTGATCCCATCCACCTCCAATCACAGCCACGGCCTTCACTCCCTGATCCCATCTACCTCCAATCATAGCCACAGCCTTTGCTCCCTGATCCCATCTACCGCCAATCACAGCCACGGCCTTCGCTCCCTGATCCCAGCTACCTCCAATCACAGCCAAGGCCTTCGCTCCCTGATCCCATCTACCTCCAACCACAGCCACGACATTCGATCCCTGATCCTAGCTACCTCCAATCACAGCCACGGCCTTCGCTCCCTGATCCCATCTACCTCCAATCACAGCCACGACCTTCGCTCCCTGATCCCAGCTACCTCCAATCACAGCCAGGGCCTTCGCTCCCTGATCCCATCTACCGCCAATCACAGCCACGGCCTTCGCTCCCTGATCCCATCTGCCGCCAATCACAGCCACGGCCTTCGCTCCCTGATCCCATCTACCGCCAATCACACCCACGGCCTTCGCTCCCTGATCCCACCGACCGCCAATCACAGCCACGGCCTTCGCTCCCTGATCCCAGCTACCGCCAATCACAGCCATGGCCTTCGCTTCCTGATCCCAGGAACCGCCAATCACAGCCACGGCCTTCGCTCCCTGATCCCATCTACCTCCAATCACAGCCACGGCCTTCGCTCCCTGATCCCATCCACCTCGAATCACAGCCACGGCCTTCGCTCCCTGATCCCATCTACCTCCAATCACAGCCACGGCCTTTGCTCCCTGATCCCATCTACTGCCAATCACAGCCACGGCCTTCGCTCCCTGATCCCAGCTACCGCCAATCACAGCCACGGCCTTCGCTCCCTGATCCCAGCTACCGCCAAACACAGCCATGGCCTTCGCTCCCTGATCCCATCTACCACCAATCACAGCCACGGCCTTCGCTCCCTGATCCCATCCACCTCCAATTACAGCCACAGCCTTCGCTCCCTGATCCCATCTACCTCCAATCACAGCCATGGCGTTCGATCCCTGATCCCATCTACCTCCAATCACAGCCACGGCCTTCACTCCCTGATCCCATCTACCTCCAATCATAGCCACGGCCTTTGCTCCCTGATCCCATCTACCGCCAATAACAGCCACGGCCTTCGCTCCCTGATCCCAGTTACCTCCAATCACAGCCACGGCCTTCGCTCCCTGATCCCAGCTACCTCCAATCACAGCCACGGCCTTCGCTCCCTGATCCCATCTACCGCCAATCACAGCCATGGCCTTCGCTCCCTGATCCCATCCACCGCCAATCACAGCCATGGCCTTCGCTCCCTGATCCCATCCACCGCCAATCACAGCCATGACCTTCGCTCCCTGATCCCATGTACCTCCAATCACAGCCACGGCCTTCGCTCCCTGATCCCATCCACCTCCAATCACAGACACGGCCTTCGCTCCCTGATCCAATCTACTGCCAATCACAGCCACAGCCTTCGCTCCCTTATGTCATCTACAGCCAATCTCAGCCATGGCCTTCGCTCCCTGATCACATCTACCTCCAATCACAGCCACGGCCTTCGCTCCCTGATCCCATCTACCTCCAATCACAGCCACGGCCTTCGATCCCTGATCCCATCTACCTCCAATCACAGCCACGGCCTTCGCTCCCTGATCCCAGCTACCGCCAATCACAGGCACGGCCTTTGCTCCCTGATCCCATCTACCTCCAATCACAGCCACGGCCTTCGCTTCCTGATCCCATCTACCGCCAATCACAGCCACGGCCTTCGCTCCCTTATGGCATCTACAGCCAATCACAGCCACGGCCTTCACTCCCTGATCCCATCTACCGCCAATCACAGCCCCGGCCTTCGCTCCCTGATCCCATCTACCTCCAATCACAGCCACGGCCTTCGCTCCCTGATCCCAGCTACCTCCAATCACAGCCACGGCCTTCGCTCCCTGATCCCATCTACCTCCAATCACAGCCACGGCCTTCGCTCCCTGATCCCATCTACCGCCAATCACAGCCATGGCCTTCGCTCCCTGATCCCATCTGCCGCCAATCACAGCCACGGCCTTCGCTCCCTGATCCCATCTACCTCCAATCACAGCCACGGCCTTCGCTCCCTGATCCCATCTACCTCCAGTCACAGCCACGGCCTTCGCTCCCTGATCCCATCTACCTCCAATCACAGCCACGGCCTTCGCTCCCTGATCCCATCTACCGCCAATCACAGCCATGGCCTTCGCTCCCTGATCCCATCCACCGCCAATCACAGCCACGGCCTTCGCTCCCTGATCCCACCTACCTCCAATCACAGCCACGGCCTTCGCTCCCTGATCCCATCCACCGCCAATCACAGCCACGGCCTTCGCTCCCTGATACCATCTACCGCCAATCACAGCCATGGCCTTCGCTCCCTGATCCCAGCTACCTCCAATCACAGCCACGGCCTTCGCTCCCTGATCCCATCTACCTCCAATCACAGCCACGGCCTTCGCTCCCTGATCCCATCTACCTCCAATCACAGCCACGGCCTTCGCTCCCTGATCCCATCTACCTCCAATCACAGCCACGGCCTTCGCTCCCTGATCCCAGCTACCTCCAATCACAGCCACGGCCTTCGCTCCCTGATCCCAGCTACCTCCAATCACAGCCACGGCCTTCGCTCCCTGATCCCATCTGCCGCCAATCACAGCCACGGCCTTCGCTCCCTGATCCCATCCACCGCCAATCACAGCCATGACCTTCACTCCCTGATCCCATCTACCTCCAATCATAGCCACGGCCTTCGCTCCCTGATCCCATCTACCTCCAATCACAGCCACGGGCTTCGCTCCCTGATCCCAGCTACCGCCAATCACAGCCACGGCCTTCGCTCCCTGATCCCAGCTACCTCCAATCACAGCCACGGCCTTCGCTCCCTGATCCCAGCTACCGCCAATCACAGCCACGGCCTTCGCTCCCTGATCCCAGCTACCTCCAATCACAGCCAAGGCCTTCGCTCCCTGATCCCATCTACCTCCAATCACAGCCACGGCCTTTGCTCCCTGATCCTATCTACCTCCAATCACAGCCACGGCCTTCGCTCCCTGATCCCAGCTACCTCCAATCACAGCCACGGCCTTCGCTCCCTGATCCCATCTACTGCCAATCACAGCCACGGCCTTCGCTCCCTGATCCCAGCTACAGCCAATCACAGCCACGGCCTTCGCCCCCTGATCCCAGCTACCTCCAATCACAGCCACGGTCTTCGCTCCCTGATCCCATCTACCTCCAATCACAGCCACGGCCTTCGCTCCCTGATCCCATCTACCTCCAATCACAGCCACGGCCTTCGCTCCCTGATCCCAGCTACCTCAAATCACAGCCAAGGCCTTCGCTCCCTGATCCCATCTACCTCCAACCACAGCCACGACCTTCGATCCCTGATCCCATCTACCGCCAATCACAGCCACGGCCTTCGCTCCCTGATCCCATCTGCCGCCAATCACAGCCACGGCGTTCGATCCCTGATCCCATCCACCTCCAATCACAGCCACGGCCTTCACTCCCTGATCCCATCTACCTCCAATCATAGCCACGGCCTTTGCTCCCTGATCCCATCTACCGCCAATCACAGCCACGGCCTTCGCTCCCTGATCCCAGCTACCTCCAATCACAGCCAAGGCCTTCGCTCCCTGATCCCATCTACCTCCAACCACAGCCACGACATTCGATCCCTGATCCTAGCTACCTCCAATCACAGCCACGGCCTTCGCTCCCTGATCCCATCTACCTCCAATCACAGCCACGACCTTCGCTCCCTGATCCCAGCTACCTCCAATCACAGCCAGGGCCTTCGCTCCCTGATCCCATCTACCGCCAATCACAGCCACGGCCTTCGCTCCCTGATCCCATCTGCCGCCAATCACAGCCACGGCCTTCGCTCCCTGATCCCATCTACCGCCAATCACACCCACGGCCTTCGCTCCCTGATCCCACCGACCGCCAATCACAGCCACGGCCTTCGCTCCCTGATCCCAGCTACCGCCAATCACAGCCATGGCCTTCGCTTCCTGATCCCAGGAACCGCCAATCACAGCCACGGCCTTCGCTCCCTGATCCCATCTACCTCCAATCACAGCCACGGCCTTCGCTCCCTGATCCCATCCACCTCGAATCACAGCCACGGCCTTCGCTCCCTGATCCCATCTACCTCCAATCACAGCCACGGCCTTTGCTCCCTGATCCCATCTACTGCCAATCACAGCCACGGCCTTCGCTCCCTGATCCCAGCTACCGCCAATCACAGCCACGGCCTTCGCTCCCTGATCCCAGCTACCGCCAAACACAGACATGGCCTTCGCTCCCTGATCCCATCTACCACCAATCACAGCCACGGCCTTCGCTCCCTGATCCCATCCACCTCCAATTACAGCCACAGCCTTCGCTCCCTGATCCCATCTACCTCCAATCACAGCCATGGCGTTCGATCCCTGATCCCATCTACCTCCAATCACAGCCACGGCCTTCACTCCCTGATCCCATCTACCTCCAATCATAGCCACGGCCTTTGCTCCCTGATCCCATCTACCGCCAATAACAGCCACGGCCTTCGCTCCCTGATCCCAGTTACCTCCAATCACAGCCACGGCCTTCGCTCCCTGATCCCAGCTACCTCCAATCACAGCCACGGCCTTCGCTCCCTGATCCCATCTACCGCCAATCACAGCCATGGCCTTCGCTCCCTGATCCCATCCACCGCCAATCACAGCCATGGCCTTCGCTCCCTGATCCCATCCACCGCCAATCACAGCCATGACCTTCGCTCCCTGATCCCATGTACCTCCAATCACAGCCACGGCCTTCGCTCCCTGATCCCATCCACCTCCAATCACAGACACGGCCTTCGCTCCCTGATCCAATCTACTGCCAATCACAGCCACAGCCTTCGCTCCCTTATGTCATCTACAGCCAATCTCAGCCATGGCCTTCGCTCCCTGATCACATCTACCTCCAATCACAGCCACGGCCTTCGCTCCCTGATCCCATCTACCTCCAATCACAGCCACGGCCTTCGATCCCTGATCCCATCTACCTCCAATCACAGCCACGGCCTTCGCTCCCTGATCCCAGCTACCGCCAATCACAGGCACGGCCTTTGCTCCCTGATCCCATCTACCTCCAATCACAGCCACGGCCTTCGCTTCCTGATCCCATCTACCGCCAATCACAGCCACGGCCTTCGCTCCCTTATGTCATCTACAGCCAATCACAGCCACGGCCTTCACTCCCTGATCCCATCTACCGCCAATCACAGCCCCGGCCTTCGCTCCCTGATCCCATCTACCTCCAATCACAGCCACGGCCTTCGCTCCCTGATCCCAGCTACCTCCAATCACAGGCACGGCCTTCACTCCCTGATCCCAGCTACCGCCAATCACAGGCACGGCCTTTGCTCCCTGATCCCATCTACCTCCAATCACAGCCACGGCCTTCGCTTCCTGATCCCATCTACTACCAATCACAGCCACGGCCTTCGCTCCTTTATGTCATCTACAGCCAATCACAGCCACGGCCTTCACTCCCTGATCCCATCTACCGCCAATCACAGCCCCGGCCTTCGCTCCCTGATCCCAGCTACCTCCAATCACAGCCACGGCCTTCGCTCCCTGATCCCAGCTACCGCCAATCACAGGCACGGCCTTTGCTCCCTGATCCCATCTACCTCCAATCACAGCCACGGCCTTCGCTTCCTGATCCCATCTACCGCCAATCACAGCCACGGCCTTCGCTCCCTTATGTCATCTACAGCCAATCACAGCCACGGCCTTCACTCCCTGATCCCATCTACCGCCAATCACAGCACCGGCCTTCGCTCCCTGATCCCATCTACCTCCAATCACAGCCACGGCCTTCGCTCCCTGATCCCAGCTACCGCCAATCACAGCCACGGCCTTCGCTCCCTGATCCCAGCTACCGCCAATCACAGGCACGGCCTTTGCTCCCTGATCCCATCTACCTCCAATCACAGCCACGGCCTTCGCTTCCTGATCCCATCTACCGCCAATCACAGCCACGGCCTTCGCTCCCTGATCCCATCTACCTCCAATCACAGCCAGGGCCTTCTCTCCCTGATCCCATCTACCGCCAATCACAGCCACGGCCTTCGCTCCCTGATCCCAGCTACCGCCAATCACAGCCACGGCCTTCGCTCCCTGATCCCAGCTACCGCCAATCACACCCACGGCCTTCGCTCCCTTATGTCATCTACAGCCAATCACAGCCACGGCCTTCGCTCCCTGATCCCATCCACCGCCAATCACAGCCACGGCCTTCGCTCCCTGATCCCAGCTACCGCCAATCACAGCCAGGGCCTTCGCTCCCTGATCCCAGCTACCGCCAATCACAGCCATGGCCTTCGCTCCCTGATCCCATCCACCACCACTCACGTTTCCATCTGGCTGCGGTGCTCTTTTCTAAGCATTCAGCTGGTTTCAAGCATATAATAATTAAAAACAAAGCGTGGTGACACACAGACTCCACTGTTTGTCTGCCAGTGCCTGTAGCAGTTAGAGACGCCTGGCATTCTCTTTACAATACGACATGTTCCTTCCCTTTGTGCACATTTTACCCTTGTTTATTTCCCCCTTTTGGGCTGATAATATTGATTGCGCTGCAAGAGGAATGTTCCAGGCTCTGGACACTAGATGAATACAAAAAGCCCTCAGAGGGTGTTTGTTTGATTTACTCCCATGATTAATGCAGGGAAAAGCATGCAACACCAACATTTCAAATCTCTCTGAAGAATTGCAGTTAAGTCCACAGACATGTCACTGTAAATAAATGAGTCACCCAAGAAAAGAACACAGTGTATTAATATGTAGTTTCTTCCCCAATGTGAATTCTAATTACTGCCAATGCAGGCCTTATGCCTTCTGTCAGTGTGCATGGAATGTCTACATGGCTTGGTTTGTGCTATTTCTGGTAGCATGCCAAATACACAACATTTTAGCTCCAGCTTTCCTAGAGGGTGGTAAATGGTGGGGCACTGAATGTTTGGTTTTATGGCTAAAGTAATGTCATTTGAAAGGCTGCAAAAATGGGGAGCAGTGTAACTCTGTTCTCAGACATTCATTCCATTGTGCACAGAGCAGGGCAGAGTGCGGGTAAGGGGTCCCCTTGGCCCTAGACAGGAGCCAGTTAGAACTTGGGAGAACCTTCGCCCCACAACTCCTCATGGGGTTTTGTTCACCCCTGCTGCTTCTGGGCCCCCACCAGAAGGAGAGATGGTAAGGCAGGAAGGACATACAGGGTGGAAGAAACACATGGCTATACAAGCACTTCTTGGCTACGTCTACATGTGCAGCCAACATCGAAATAGCTTATTTCGATGTTGCGACATCGAAATAGTCTATTTCGATGAATAACGTCTACACGTCCTCCAGGGCCGGCAACGTCGATGTTCAACTTCGACGTTGCTCAGCCCAACATCGAAATAGGCGCAGCGAGGGAACGTCTACACGTCAAAGTAGCACACATCGAAATAGGGATGCCAGGCACAGCTGCAGACAGGGTCACAGGGCGGACTCAACAGCAAGCCGCTCCCTTAAAGGGCCCCTCCCAGACACAGTTGCACTAAACAACACAAGATCCACAGAGCTGACAACTGGTTGCAGACCCTGTGCCTGCAGCATAGATCCCCAGCTGCCGCAGAAGCAGCCAGAAGCCCTGGGCTAAGGGCTGCTGCCCATGGTGACCATAGAGCCCCGCAGGGGCTGGAGAGAGAGCATCTCTCAACCCCCCAGCTGATGGCCGCCATGGAGGACCCCACAATTTCGACGTTGCGGGACGCGGATCGTCTACACGGTCCTTACTTCGACGTTGAACGTCGAAGTAGGGCGCTATTCCTATCTCCTCATGAGGTTAGCGACTTCGACGTCTCGCCGCCTAACGTCGAAGTTAACTTCAAAATAGCGCCCGACGCGTGTAGACGCGACGGGCGCTATTTCGAAGTTGGTGCCGCTACTTCGAAGTAGCGTGCACGTGTAGACGCAGCTCTTGACACACAACTTATGCACAAAGCAGGATCCCAGTGACAAGGAAAGTGGGAACCTCTGCTCCTCAACAGGCAGCAACCTGCTTTTTGGAAAACTCTGGTTGCCTTCCTACATAACATTACCATCCTCCTCTTGAACAGGCAAATTATCATAGCTGGCTTTCTGGTCAGTTTAGCAGCTCAAGAAGATGTCTTTACAGTAGCAGTATATTAGCTGTCTGTCTTCCAAACACCATTCTCTGAGCATGTCTGGGATTTCCCAGGGCGGTGTAGCACACTAGAGGCCTAGCTGCTTACGCCCAGACCTACCTGTGACCACAAGTAGGCCCACTGAGCTGGGTGAGACTGAACATTAGGCGAGTTACATGAGCCTTCACCTTAGTCAGCAAGCACAAGGCTCTGCATAGGCATGAGTACATCAGAGCATAAGACCAGCCACGATGCATCATACCATAGGTCCATCAAGCCCAATATCCTGTCTTCCAACAGTGGCCTACGCCAGGTGCCCCAGAGGGAATGAACAGAATGGGTAATCATCAAGTGATCAATTTCCTGTCACCCACTTCCAGCATCTGGCAAACAGCAGCTAGGAACATCCTCCATGCCTGTCCTGGCTAATAGCCATTGATGGACCTATCCCCCATGAATTTATCTAGTTCTTTTTTAAACTTTACTATAGTCTTGGCCTTCACAACATCCTCCGGCAAGGAGTTCAACAGGTTAACTGTGCATTGTGTGAAAAAATATTCCCTACTGTTTGTTTTAAACCTGCTGCCTATTAATATCATTTGGTGACCCCTAATTTTTGCGTTGTGAGAAGGAGTAAATATTTACTTTCTCCACACCAGTCATGATTTTATATCCCTCTATCATATCACCCCTCAATCATCTTTTTTCCAAGATAAAAAATCCCAGTCTGATTAGTCTCTCCTCATATGGCAAACATTCCATACCCTTAATCGTTATTGTTGCCCATTTCTGAACCTTTCCCAATTCCAATATATCTTTTTTGAGATGGGGCGACCACATTTGCACACAGTATTCCAGATGAGGACGTACCATGGATTTATGGAGAGGTAATATGACATTTTGGCTGTGTCTACAAGGGCACAAATCTTCGAAATAGCCATATTTTGAAGATTACTAATGAGGCACTGAACTGAATATTCAGAGCCTCATTCGCATTAGGACATTTCCAGCCGTGGCACTTCGAAAGTGCTGCTTTTGAAGGCAAGTAGGTCGGCACGGCGACACAGGGGTCCTTTTTGAAAGGACCCTGCACCTTTTGAAATCCCCTTATCCCACTCACTGATCGGAATAAGGGGATTTCGAAAGGAATGCGTCCTTTCAAAAAGGACCCCCAAGTAGCCAGCCGAGCTGCACGCTTTTGAAAGCGGCGCTTTCGAAGCACTGTGGCCAGAAGCGTCCTAATGCAAATGAGGCGCTGAATATTCAATTCAGCACCTCATTAGTAATCTTCGAAATGGCCATTAGCATGTCTAGTTCGAAGATTTGTGGCCATATAAATACACCCTTTACTGTCTTATTATCTACCCCTTTCTTAATGATTCCTAACATTTTGTTAGCTTCTTTGACCGCCGCTGCACATTGAGTGGATGTTTTCAGAGAACTATCCACGATGACTCCAAGATCTCTTCTTGAGTGGTAACAGCTAAGTCAGACCCCATCATTTTATACGTATAGCTGGGATTATATTTTCCAATGTGCGTTACTTTGTGTTTATCAACATTGAATTTCATCTGCCATTTTGTTGCCCAATCACCCAAGTTATTAAGATCCTTTTGTAGCTCTTCACAGACTGCTTGGGACTTAATTATTTTGAGTGGTTTTGTGTCATATGCAAACTTTGACACCTCACTGTTTATCCTTTTTCCAGATAATTTATAAATAGGTTGAATAGGACTAATCCCAGTACAGACCCCTGGGGACACGGCTATCTACCTCTCACCATTCTGAAAACTGACCATTTATTCCTACCCTTTTTTTTTTTCGATCTTTTAACCAATTACCAATCCAACAGAGGACCTTCCCTCTCATCCCATGACAGTTAACTTTGCTTAAGAGCCTTTGGTGAGGGACCTTGTCACAGGCTTTTTGAAAATCCAAGTACACTACATCCACAGGATTCCCCCTTGTCCACATGCTGGTTGACCCTTTTAGAAAATTCTAATAGATTGGTGAGGCACGACTTCCCTTTACAAAAGCCATCTTGACTCTTCCCCAACAAGTTATGTTCATCAATGTGACATTTCTAACAGTTCTGTTCTTTCCTACAGTTTCAACCAGTTTGCCCGGTACTGAAGTAAGACTGACTGGCCTGTAGTTGCCAGGGTCACCTCTGGAGCCTTTTTAGAGATTGGCATCACATTAGCTATTCTCCAGTCATCTGGAACAGAAGCTGATTTAAATGACAGGTTAGAAACTACAGTTCATAGTTCTGCAATTTCACATTTGAGTTCCTTCACAACTCTTGGGTGGATGCCATCTGGTCCTGGTGACTTATTACTATGTAGTTCATCAATTTGTTCCAAAACCTCTTCTAATGACAACTCAATTTGAGACAGTTCATCAGATTTGTTATCTGAAAAGAATTGCTCGGGTTTGGGAATCTCCCTCTCACGCTCAGCCGTGAAGACTGATGCAAAGAAATCATTTAGTTTCTCTGCAAGTGCCTTATCATCCTTGAGTGCTCCTCTAGCAGCTCAATCATCCAGTGACCCTACTGGTTGTCTAGTAGGCTTCCTGCTTCTGACGTACATACATTTTTTTGCTATTATTTTTGCGTCTTTGGCTAGCTGTTCTTCAAATTCTTTTTTAGCCTTCCTAAGTATACTTTTACACTTCACCTGGCAGAGTTTATGCTCCTTTCTACTTTCCTCACTAGGATTTAACTTCCATTTTTTAAAGCATGCCTTTTTGTCTCTCACTGCCCCTTTTACTCTATTGTTTAACCACGTTGGCTCTTTTTTTGTTCTCTTACTATGTTTCCTAAATTGGGGTATACATTTAAGATAAGCCTCTATTATGGTGTTTTTTAAAAAATTTCCATGCAGCTGGCAGGGATTTCACTTTAGGTACTGTACTTTTTAATTTCTGTTTAACTACCTTCCTCATTTTTGTGGAATCCCCCTTTCTGAAATTAAAATGCTATGGTCTTGGGCCGCTGTAGCATTTTCCCAGCCACAGGAATGTTAAATTCAATTATTTTATGGTCACTGTTACCCAGACACATTCACCTCTTGGACTATATCCTATGCTCTGAGTAGGGGGGACAGGGAGTGTCCATGAATTACGGGTTTATAAGAGCAGGCCTAGCATCATAGGTCATCTCAACAGTTTGGATGAATGATGGGGATAGGCCCTGAAATGTGTTCATACTTGGCAGGCCTGAATCATTTGAGGTCCCCTCCCTGTCTGCCTCACATCCTTCTATTTACTGCTTCCAACCCAACCAGGTGATACTTCATCTCTAATTCAGTTCCCTCCTTCTTTTGATCCCCGGTTCCTTCTCTCTCAGCCTCCGTGTCCCTCCCCAACCAGTCATTAATGATACAGGCCAAGAAAATCTGTTGGAAGAGACATGAAAAGAAACCAGCACAAACATTTTGGTGACATCAGAATTGGCTTGAAATTTCCCCCAAAACACACACTGAACCAAAAACAACCTGCTGCTGCATTCTGGGTAAGGGCAGGTGTATATTTGGTTGCCTTAATTATAATTGAAGCCCTCTGTCCTTATTGGTTTTATGTGTGAATAGCAGCATCAACATGTGACTGAAACACCACAAGGAAGTGCTCTTGCCATGTGCTCAGCTAATCCAAAACACAACATGCTGGAGATCGCTCCAGAGCCCTTGATCCCAGGAGATTTTTCAGAACAAGGCAGCTCAGATTTTCTTCCATTGAACTGTTCCTGTGAATTCAGTGCCCAGGAAAGGTGCTACATTAAAAATGGCAGAATGCTCCTGTATCTACCCAGGTGTGCAGCTCAACCAACAAAGGGGTCACTTCAGACCATGAGTGTCTGGCAGACTCCTGCCCACTAGGAGGGAGTCAGATAAATCTGAGAGGGTTTCACAGCAGAGTGTTCGTTGTTAGGGTTTTTTCATGGTAGATCAGTTGCCTGACAGACTCCCCTTTCCTGGCCGGAAGCTGTCTGCACCCTAGCCCTGGTTATTGTGCCTGAGACTATGTAACAGAAACACTCACCTGGCATCTTCAGCCAATGAAGGTGCTTGTGAATTGGTCACAGTCTCAATAGGCGACTATTAGGGCAAAGGGGGTGGCCATCTAAGTCAAAGGCATTGATTCTGCCACCGATTGGACGCTGAAAACTTTATAAACAAGAGAATAACCGGTGCTAGTGACAAGTGACTACTTTCATTCAGGCCAAATACCTTTACTTCCATACGGTGGTGGTGATTTGTTTCATGTTAGCTGCTCCCTCAAACACCCATAGGGATAAGCACTCCCAAAGCACACCCCTAGACCAGAGATGTACAACTCATTCAGCCTTATGATGGAGGCTGCCTGTAAAGTGATGCATTCCATGTTCGCCCCTCGGCAGTCACTCGATAATGAGTAGGGCATCTTCACATTACCCTCCTACCTGTGAACTTGTTGACGGCTGATCAGCCCAATTCTGGACCCACAGGTCTTATCACAGGAGAGGCAGATGTTAGAAGCTGCTGGAGGGGCGTGGGGCAGTTTTTAATGCTCTTTTCTTCTTCTCCACCTGTCCCTGTCTGCACTGCGGTGGGACCTGTCAAATTGCGCCTTCCCCCTCTCCCCCCCCCAGACTACCATTCTCCACTTGGGACGGTCTTAACCAAGGTTCTCCCAAGTGTCAACACCGATGCTGCACTTTTTCACGTGTGCCTTCAGCACGTCCTTATATCACTTCCATTGGCCCCCAGCGCTCCTCTGTCCTTCCTGCAATGTGGGAAACAGAATCTGGTTTGGGAGCAACTCACTCAACCATACAACATAGGCTGCCCATAAACTGATAGATCACACACTAGCACAGAGAGCAGCGCAGTCGGCAAGGAAAACTCGGAAAAGCTCTCAACATTACAAGCCAGTACTTTACATTTGAACAGCTTTAAATACACCACAACTACTGCTGGTTACAACAGGGGGCTGTATTGGGAATATAACCCAAGGGAGAACTCCTACCCCAGGGTAGTCAGTGAGGGTTTTCCCCTTCACTTCCGTATGGGGTGAGCAGCAGGATTTCACCTTGAAAGACCTGGGTTCCAATTTTCTGCACTGAGCAGTTCATGAAAGGGACCTGATTTGAGGTGGTCAGGAAACATTTTTCATCAGAAAATCCGCAGCCATCAAGCCAAAAAATGGCTGGTTGAAATTACTTTCTCAACTCGAAAAATGATCAGGGGAAAAAAAAGTTTGGAAGTTGTTGACAGGTCCAAGTTCAGCATTTCCAGACATTCCCTCTTTCCCTGATTCCAAACAGCTTCTCACTTAGAACTAAAATTGTAGTAACATTGCAGTACAAAAATACTTTTTAACGATCATTCAAAACAAAACATTCCAATTCATCCCAACTGATTCTTCTCTAGAATTTTGATTCCTCATATTTCTTGAGCTTGACTGTTTGTCCTGATTGTCCTGATTCAAGACAACAAATCTTTGTGACAATTTCTGGAGAGCAGGAAAACCATTCCCTGGCCAGCTGAGATCTGGAGATCTAAACCCAACCACATTTTCCACCATCTTTTCCTTACAGGAGACCTTTCTAAAAATACTGGAATTGTGGTCTGGGCTGCTCAGTGAATGCGAAAAAAAAGGCTTGCAAGTCTCTTCTTTAATAATAAAACTAATCAGCTTGTACTTACATTAGAAATTTCAGGACCAGAAAGAAACAAAATCTGAGCTCCCCAGGATTTGGTGGAGGACTACCAGGACATCTAATGGATGTTCATTATGAGTTCTTCAGGCCTTCACTGATGGGCTGAGGGCACGGACTGTTTTATAAAGATTTCCTGTATCCCAACTGGTAATCAGTTATTGAAGCTAAATAGGCGTGCAAAAAAAAAAAAAAAAAAAAAAACTGTTGACCTACAAAACCCTTCATAGCTCAACTTCCACTATCTTGGCACTCCCAATGCTGCTAGCGTCCCTGGATCTCCAGTCAATATCAAGTTTCCAGCCTAGACCAGACCTACATCTCCAATATAAAAAACAAGCTAAAAAATACAGGTCAAACTGAGTTGTGGTGCACTCTTCTCCAGTATTAAAAACAAACCAGCATGGCCTGGTAGGTGGGCCTCTGCCCTAGGACCAAAGACCTGGGCTCCCTTGCTGGGTGACTGGGCAAACCACGCCACCTCTCTGGGTGGTTTTCTCCATCTATTCAATGCGGATGATGGTTACGAATTACTGTGCAAAGTGGTTGGAGATCTAAGGCTAAAAAGATCTAGACAGACTGCTCAATAGCACTCCATATAAATAGTAAATAAAATGACATTAGTGTAAAAACACGTTATTAAAGTAGCCACCATTTCTGTCCTTTGTCTCCAAAACTCTATGTTGCCCTGCATCTTCACAGCAGAGACCGAGGCTTTGAGCAGCCTCGCAGATGTCCCCCTCCCTGCCACCCAAAATAGCATGTATGGGGACTACAGCTCTGGAGGGGCCCACTCTGACTTTTCGCAGGCTAGCCCCCGGCCTTGTCTTCACCGCCGGGCTAGTCTGAGCTCGCATTCCATTGCTGTCCTTGTCTTACCGCCATCCACGTGCACCAGTCTCCACCTTGGCTTAACTGGAGTCGTAGGCGGCAGCCTACAGAACTGTGCCAGCCCAGGCGCCCGATGCAGACACACCCCTAGACACTGGAGGTGGGAAGCTCAAAGTGCTGCTGCTGTTTGAGCTGGGATGCAGGAGGGAGTCACCCACTCTGTGCTGCTAGTACGAACTCTGGGCGGGTCCCCGTATAGTTTTGCAATGTGGTCACTCACACTTGCGCGAGGCTGTCTCCAGTTGCCTTGAGTGTATGGACTGGTCTACGTGACAAAGTTGGGTTGGCTAATGACACCTCTGGGGGGTGTGACTAATTCTTCTGTCTACCTGGCTACTGCCTCTTGGGGAGCTGGAGTGGTACAGCTCTTCGAAGAGCCACTTCCATCTCTGTAACAAGCATCTGCACTACAGATGCAACTCTGCTATGCCTCTGTAACATTTTTAGGTGTTGACCAAGTTCTGGTCTAGGCTACAAATTATGTTAATCTGAACTGCCTTCATCAACCTAGTCATGCATGTGTCTGCATATAACTGGGTGTGCCACCAAGGTACATGTCCATCACACCAGTACAGTAAAATCACCTCCCCAAGCAGCATCAAACCCAGGGCAATGTACGGAGGTAGGAGTATAAACATTGTTACCTATGTCAACCACGACCATCCTGTGGCAGCTGTCCCACAGTGCTCCACGGGGACCATCTGGACACCAGTGGGGACACCAGTGCCAGTGATCATGCAGTCTGGGAGCATCCCTCCACTTTAAAGCCACATCAATTTCTAAAATTTCTTTTCCTCATTGCTTGGCTTGGTGAGACACCTAGCCACATACAACAGGCTGAGGCTATGGTGGCAGAGCAGACTTCATGCTTCCTTGTCAGTGTGTCTGGGTTACACACACACATTGCCAACATGAGATGCGAAACACGCCTGCACACAAGGCTGTACTACCTGCAGCAGCTGAAGGCCTAAGTAACTCATGATGCCAAACATTTGTGGTGTAGACAGGGCCATAGTCGAGACAGTGGGAGCTAGTGTGGCAGTAAAGACAAGCCAAGCCAAGACCGTTGATGAGAAGAAACCTGAGAAGGAACAGGGAAGTCGCCTTACTCTTATTTCATAAGGCTGGATTCTGTCGAGTCTGGCACAGGCAGATGGGTATTGGACAGACACAGACACAGAAGCAGATGGATACTGCATGTACAGACAGACAGATGGCCCATGCAAAAGAAACATACATTGTACATGTACATGCAGGATGCATCTGTAGAGAGACAGAGAGACAATATAAAGAGTCCCAGTTTAGGGTTAGATGTTGGGTCTGTGATGGCAGTTTTGCAGCAGGAAGCCAGCTGATCTGGTTGCTAGCGGATGGTGCCTGTACAGCAGAGTCTTTGGCTGGCAGCCACACACTGAGTCTTAATATAGTTGGAGCTGGGCAAAAATTGTGCAGTGAAACTTTTTTTCCTGAGAAAAGGGCAGATTTGAGGATGCCAAACTGTTGATAAATTCATGTCAATTTCACAGCATGTCTGGGGGAGGGAACCCTCACATACTTCACAAAAACATGAAAAGTTTAGTCAAAACAACTTTTTCTTTCAAAATTTCCTTTAATGTTTAAGAACTGTTGTAAAATGCCCCAAAACAGAAGTAAGCATTTTGCTTTCAGTCAGACAAAATTGTTCCTTGTTCAACCCTAGACCAAATGTGTCTTTTTCATGTTTTGATTTGCTGGGTTTTTTAATCATTTTTGGTCACCATGAAGCCAACATTTGCTTTTCAGGTTTTGGAACAGATGCCACACCAGTAAATTGTCATTTCCCCATCTGGAAGTGCAGCTCCCAACAGCCACGGCACACAGTGCATCCCAAGGAAAAGAGGTACAGCTATTTTGTCCATCCTTCTGGATGCTCTCGGGGCCTGAACACGCTGGGAAATCCTTCTTGGAGTACAGCTTCCTGCGACATTGTATGATTAGTACATTACCACATGTTCCTAGTTTACAAATGCCAATGTATATAAATAGCTCCAGTACAGTATTAGGGGAACTTCTGCTGTTGTCCATTTAGGTGTAAATCTGGAGTAACCCCACTGAGTTCTGCATTTATAGCGCAGTAACCGAGGGCAGACTTTGGCCCACAGTGTCAAAAAATAAATTGCTAAGCAAGAGTCAGTTAGGCTGTGCCTGGCTTCTCCCTGGCAGGGAGGCAGCACAGAAGCAGCTCATCTGTTGCATTTATAGATTTGGCCTGTGAAAGTCACCAGGAGAGGTTATACAGTTGTCATCACTGGGGCCAATGGAGGAGGCAAAACTCTTTTTGTGCGTCATTTATTGACACAAAGGGTGTGACCCCACTCTGCTGCAAGCTCATGCACACACAGCAAGTGTCAAAAACTGGTCAAGCCACTTTGCTAATGTTTGCGAGTTAGGATCTTGTTACCCAGGTGGGATGCTGCTCCGGCTCAGCACGCTAGCAGACCCACTGCCCTCTCCCGCCTGGCATCCTGAGCTGCAGTGATAGAAGGCATTGTCTGCCTGACTAGCCCTCGGTGGTCACTGGAGCTGTGAGAGATTTCAGACATCCCCAGTGATTTGTGACCGCAACGAAAGCTGAGCCGGAGCGGCAGCAGCAGATGTATTACTTTCAAACCAGGCATAAGGTATCAGGGATTTAGATTTTGGCTACAGCCCCAGCTCCCAAGTATCCTTCTCCCTTCCTCCAGGTGACAGTGACTAATTATTCAGCCCCTAGCCATGACTGAAACAAATCATCCTGTGCTTCCAGGAGCGGAAGGGAACCACAATCGGTCCCCCAGGCGGTTAATACTTCTGGAAGCAGGCCGAGCGGTCTGCCCAAAGCTTGCATAGCTTTGCTGACAACAATCAGTTCTCCTGTGATCCCACCTGTCAACTGGTGCGCAGAGCACGCCTGCTACAAGGAAGTAATGACATGGCAGCTACTCTGCAACCTAACCTGCGGCCCAGCACTGGCTCTGGGAACTGTGCCAGCTCCCTCCTCTTGCAAGAAGCATTCTGGCAACACCCTGGCAGCACCTGTCCCTTTCAGAACACATCCCCAGCCCTGCGGTACAGAGCTTGGGCAGGAGCGAGCTTTGCATGACGCACTGCATGAGCTCAGCTGCAGCACAGCTGGGGCAACGGAGGTTACCTGCACAAATTTCTTTATCGCTTCCACACTTGAGGGACACCCACACCTCTACCCAGTCCTGGGGACTCCAGGCATGACCCTGGTAATTTAAACTCCCACCCTTTCCCAGTTGCTAGGGCTCGGGGTGTAATCCCCTGTGAGTCTGCAGGATCTGTGCCACTAAAAAAGCCTTACACAGTAATATTCTTATTCTCTCTGTATTGACAATTGCCAAGCAAGCAGAATACGTGCTAAGCACTCAGTGCCGTGCGCACCAACCCCAATAAAGGCTGGCAGCCTTCCCGTTGGACAGACAAAGTTACTCTCTGGATGCTGGTTGCTGCACCTCAGGGTCTGGCAGTTCTGGCCTTCGGTGTGAGTCTGCCCAGAATTTTCCCTTCTTCCTCTTCTTCTTGTTGTTTCCTTCTTTTCCCCCTTCCCCCTCCTGTTTTCCTTCTTGGACCCCAGTTTTAGTCATGACACTTGAGTCCTGCTTAGCTACACCTTGACCAATTATTTCAGTATAATTTTACTAACCAATCAAACCCAACTGGAACAGAATTACCTAACCAATCATACCCCACCACCTTACACCTTACACCTGGCAAAATTAATCATACAGCGGACAGGAACAATTACAAACCAGGCAGAGGTCAGACAGAAAACAGTAGAAAAGTGAAGACAATCATCATAGAATGGGGATTCCACACCCTCAGCTGACAATAAGTAGTTTCTTGATGAAATGCTGTTAACTACATTTCTTTACCCATCTTGAGATCTGCTCTCTTTTATGTGGTGACAGTGGGTGGCTATAGGAGTGGGCTCCCTCTTGCAGCCTGCTGTGACACTACTGCAAAGAACAGCAACAGAGGTAGTCATGTCAGTGTGTATTCTAACACCACAAACCAGCAGTCCTGTTGCACTTTAAAGAGTAACAACATAACTGATTAGGTGATGAGCTTTCGTGGGACAGACCCACTTCTTCAGAAGTGATGTTCTGCAAGGAAATTTAGCTAGAATGTGAATTAATGGCAGCTGCTCTTATTCTGGCTGCAGAGGCGCTCCAGGTCTCGCAGAAGGGCTGTAGAAAACCCATATTCGTTACAGGGATTGGCAAACACTGTCCGTTCCAAGGCGCATGGGTGGAATTGCCATGTGGAAGCTGGAGAAGGTGTGAGAGGGAACAGACAGATTGACTGAAGTGTCTCTGAAAATGGCCCAAACGTTTAGTGCAACTCAAACACCTCCGTTCACAAGTGTAGAGGGCGACTGTTTTCAGCCAGCCCCCTGCAAACCCAGCATGAGCTCTCCAGCCTTGTCTGTACTAGAAAAAATCACCCAGAGCTGGCACCAGTGGTCAGCAAGAGGTGCAGCTCCACCCGCACTGAGTGGCTGAATTGGTAGTGCAGATGTGTGCCACACCACACGTGCCATCAGAGCCCCACTCTCGGCCCTGCTCACACAGGTAGCTACGCCTCTTGCTGACGCCAACTGGCAGCAGGGCCCAGCTTCCCCATGGTAGGTTATCAACCACTGCTCACATATCATCTCCTTTAATGACAGCCTGGCTGCTCACGCGACCCCAGGCAGGGCCACTGCCCTAGCTAGGCTCTCATGGGGGGAGCCTCACCGTCACGCCCACTGAGCGGCTCAAGAAAGACGGGAATCCTGCTCTCCCCCACGGTGGCGCTGAACAGAGCTGCCCAGGAACGTTTGGTGGAAATGACTGAGCCGCATGGAGCACCACAGGAGCCATGGGACTGTACCTGCGTCTTGGGGGAGGGTGGTCTGGGAGCAGGGCCCACAGGGACGAATGGGGGCATGAAGCACGTAAACTACATGGATTGATGAAGGGCAAGTCGTGCCTGACCAATCTGATTAGTTTCTGTGATGAGATAACTGGCTCTGTGGATGGCGGGAAAATCAATGGATGTGATTTATCTGGACTTTCGCAAAGCTTTTGATACGGTCTCCCACAATATTCTTGTCAGCAAGTTAAAGGAATGTGGATTGGATAAATGGACGGTAAGATGGATAGAAAGCTGGCTAGAAGGTCGGGCCCAGAGGGTAGCGATCAACGGCTCAATGTCGGGATGGCGGTTGGTTTCCAGTGGAGTGCCCCAAGGTTCGCTTCTGGGTCCTGTTCTGTTCAACATATTTATCAATGACCAGGATGAGGGGTTGGATTGCACCCTCAGCAAGTTTGTGGATGACACTAAGCTAGGGGGAGAGGTAGATATGCTAGAGGGTCCAGAGTGACTTAGACGAATTGGAAGACTGGGCTGCAAGAAATCTGATGAGGTTCAATAAGGACAAGTGCACAGTCCTGCACTCGGGCTGGAAGAATCCCAAGCATTGTTACAGGCTGGGGTCTGACTGGCTCGGTAGTAGTTTTGCGGAAAAGGACCTGGGAGTTGTAGTGGATGAGAAGATGGACATGATCAACAGTGTGCCATTGTAGCCAAGAAAGCTAATGGCATATTAGGTTGTATCAAGAGGAGCATTGCCAGGAGATCCAGAGAAGTGATTATTTCTCTTTATTCGGCTTTGGTGAGGCCGCATCTGGAGTACTGTGTCCAGTTCTGGGCCCCCATTCATAGGAAGGATGTGGATACACTGGAGCGGGTTCAGCAGAGGGCGACCAAAATAATTAGGGGGCTGGAGCATATGACTTACGAAGAAAGGTTGAGGGAATTGGGACTGTTTAGTCTGCAGAAGAGAAGGCTGAGGGGGCACTTGATAACAGCCTTCAACTTACTGAAGGGAGGCTGCAAAGAGGCTGGAGAGAGGCTGTTCACAGTGGTCATGGATGGCAGAACGTGGAACAATGGTCTCAAGTTGCGACTGGGAAGGTCCAGGTTGAACATTAGGAAAAACTTTTTCACTAGGAGGGAGGTGAAGCACTGGAATGGTCGACCCAGGGAAGTAGTGGAGTCTCCATCCCTGGAGGTGTTTAAGTCTTGTCTCGACAAAGCCCTGACGGGGCTGATCTGATGGGTTTGGTTCTGCTTAGAGCAGGGGGCTGGACTCAATGGCTTTTTTAGGTCTCTTCAGCTCTATTGTTCTATGATTTTATGATACAAATCCCATGAGGCCAAGTGGTCCCATTGGCTGTTCAATACTGAACCAACCAGCAATGAGCAGTCCCTGTACAGAGAGAAGTGTATGCTGCTGGACATACTTGGAGCTTTTCCTCAGTAACGTTCAAAGCAGAGCGGTAGCTCCTTTGTGCATGCACTGAACAATCTGGTCTGCCTGGCCCTCAGCTGTCACACTGGGAGTGCCTTTCCCTGACCCCAAGAGAAGTTCACAAAAGCTGCTCTCTCCCCAACAGAAGTTCTTCCAATAAAAGATATTACTTCCCCCACCTTTTCCCTATTATCCTGGGACCGACCCAGCTCCAGTTGCACGGCACTGCTCCTGCTCAGATCAAGAAACTTAAACATTTTGATTTGGGAATGTCAAACCACAACAGTTCAATATTTCCAAACCGGAATGTTGAGAATGTCTTCCATTCCCAGGGAAAGGCCAACACTCCAGCTTTCCCGCCTGCACAGGTGCCAGAGGCAATGTCGACTGATCAGAATTTCCCGCAGGATGGCAATTCCAGCTCTGGGTAAATAAGCAGCACTGAAAGCACTACAAACAGCAGAGCAGACTCCTACCCCACATACCGGAGCAGGCCTGATGGGCAAGAAGGCGCTGGTTCAATGCTAGCATATTTCAGAGCAGAATCGCTGTTGAGAGGCCATGTGTGCTGCTGCCAATGGTCTCTTTTACCCAGAATTAAAGTAGCAACAAAAAAATAGAATATCACACGGGCCCTCACGCACAAACAGCCCTTAGAGCTTGGATTTCTCCCTGGGGCTCTGCTTACTGAAAGCAAGGTCAGGAAAGCTTTGGGCTCATAGAGTGATTTTTATATGAGAGAGAAAAATTCCCCCCAAGCAAATAAAGCCATTGCTGACATTCGTATTTGGTTGTTATGGTGAGAAAACTCACAGCCAGTGCCTATCAAATTGTCACATACAGAAGTTAACAAATGAGCGCTCTGTATGAGGGGTTAATCGTTGCACTGATTTCCTGCTCTAAAGGAGGCTGTAATCAGGCTGGAGAGTTCATCTGAACTTAATCCTGTGCGCGCCAGCCTGGTACTAGCCAGGGGACATGCAGACAGCAGAGCCCTGCTAAAGAGGATAGATCTACATAGAGAGGAACATCATAGCAAGCTATTTACTCCTCCTTCACATTCACTTTGAACTGTTGTCTCCTACCTGTGCCAAGTCCTAGTGGAGCAAGGCTATGAGCGCTGTAATTTATGTAAATAAAATACATTATGCAAATGTGCCAGCCTCACTTGCTGCTCAGAAATTTGTTCTTTGGAGTGAACAGGCACAAGTCTCAGTCTCCCCTGGAAGAGACAGATTGGTTATGTTTATGCTCTAACATTCTTCTGCTGGTTCACTTCTTTCTGAAAGTGGGGGGGAGTTTCCCTTATGAAATATTTACAATCCACACCCCATACACACACACACACACACACACACACACTGATTTTCTTTTTAAAAAATCCTTCTGCTGAAATTTTAATTGGTTGCACGCCATCTTCACGATTGCGAGTGCTCAGTAGGGTCTGTGTCATAAAAGGGATGCAGAAATCCACGTATGCATTATACATTCACTCCCAACAAGGAACCTATACTTTCATCTTGTTAATGCTAAACTGAATTATTCAATTAATCAAACATATTTGTGAGCTCCTTTCCCTGTTTCCTCTTTTGTAGGACCAGGAGCCAACGAGTCTGTTGACTGGATTCCTTCTTTAGCAGTGAGTAAAGAAAGATGTCTGTTTTTATTACTGTTTGTTAAATATTTTCAATTCAGGATACATAGCAATGAACTGCAGTCAAAACACTACCAGGGAACAGGACAAGCTGCTCTACCCAGCATGTGGGAGCATGCAGGGTTACATTTTGGTGAGAATCAGGGTGGAAGTGAAGTATCTGTTAGTGGGAATGTGGTAATTCATTGCCATGTGTATTTTATGGGCATGGTTCTTTGCTGCGGGGCATCCTGTGTTGTTATTGGAAGATGGGCAAAGTAGGGGTGAAGTGCTGGGCCAGGTGTAAGAGAAGGGATTATGCCAAGAGAGGGGATCATTCCAAAACCAGGGATTTGCATTGGTGCAAGTGATGATGCAAGGTGAAGAGAAGTGGAGAATGGGGACTTACAACCATGCAGTTACAGCCGTCACCACAACGCAGTGATGACGTTGTTAGAGACAGATTTCCTCATGTTCTTTGTTCTCAGTGTATGAGCACATGTTCAGCCTCAGGAGGAAGTACTGGTCATGCAGAGTTCTGTGCAGAAGCAGTGGTCCTGGAAGTGGGAGCTGCCTGAGCAGCTGCAGAGGTAGCTGGCTGCAGTGGTCTCTGATTAGAGACAATTCCGGAGGCACACCTGCTCCCTGGGAACAGGGCCGGGCGCGAGATTCTCGGAAGAAGGTATTGCCAGCAGGCTACCAGGACTGGGGTGTGTGTAAATAAAGCCAGTTTCAGGATGGCCAGGTTCGTCTGTACCCGTGAGAAAAATGCAGAGTCCTGTAGCTAGGCTCTAAGGTGCTACAGGACTCCTCACTGTTTTCAAATAAAGCAAGTTACATTTACAATCCACCAGAGTCCACGCCCAGGATTTTGCACTGGAAGATGATCTTTTTGGTGCTGGACATCCACTGCTCAAAGGTAGAGGGGAGGACTAGGCCCTCTGCGGTGGAAGAAAGGGCAGCCTTCTGAAGACAAGATGAGCAAAGAAGGGCAGAGAACAGAATTAGTCTTTACAATGTTCATCCTGAGCTGAGGGCTGCCACCTTTCTGCCCAAATGCACACCCTTGCTCCAGCCCTTCTCCGAGGTCCCATCCCACGCACTCCAGCTCCCTCCCGCCTTCCTCCCACACGTGCCCTCCTCCACCCTTACTCACTCACTCCTTCTCCCTGGGAAGATCCTTCTTCAAGCCGGTGTTTAGTTGGAAGTGGGACATGAGTTGCAAACTGACCTCCCTTCCTGCAGCACCATTTCCTCCTATTGACGGTGCCCCATAGGGCTTCTCTTGGAGAAGAGCTGGGCCTGGCTCCTGCAGGGCCCTGCAAAGAAGATAACAGCCTGCGTCTGCGTCCTTGCACAGTGTCATCTGGACAAGTAGAGCCTGGAACTGGGGCAAACTCATCAGCACAGCACCTCCCGCTGCTGCTCAGGGAATTAGCTCCTTTTCCAGCACAGCACCTCCCGCTGGCTGCTCAGGGAATTAGCTCCTTTTCCAGCACAGCACCTCCTGCTGCTGCTCAGGGAATTAGCTCTTTTTCCCACACAGCACCTCCCGCTGGCTGCTCAGGGAATTAGCTCTTTTTCCCACACAGCACCTCCCGCTGGCTGCTCAGGGAATTAGCTCTTTTTCCCACACAGCACCTCCCGCTGGCTGGTCAGGGAATTAGCTCCTTTTCCAGCACAGCACCTCCCGCTGGCTGCTCAGGGAATTAGCTCCTTTCCCAGCACAGCACCTCCCGCTGGCTGCTCAGGGAATTAGCTCTTTTTCCCACACAGCACCTCCCGCTGGCTGCTCAGGGAATTAGCTCCTTTTCCAGCACAGCACCTCCCACTGCTGCTCAGGGAATTAGCTCCTTTCCCAGCACAGCACCTCCCGCTGGCTGGTCAGGGAATTAGCTCCTTTTCCAGCACAGCACCTCCCGCTGGCTGCTCAGGGAATTAGCTCCTTTTCCAGCACAGCACCTCCTGCTGCTGCTCAGGGAATTAGCTCTTTTTCCCACACAGCACCTCCCGCTGGCTGCTCAGGGAATTAGCTCCTTTTCCAGCACAGCACCTCCCGCTGCTGCGCAGGGAATTAGCTCCTTTCCCAGCACAGCAACTCCCGCTGCTGCTCAGGGAATTAGCTCCTTTTCCAGCACAGCACCTCCTGCTGCTGCTCAGGGAATTAGCTCTTTTTCCCACACAGCACCTCCCGCTGGCTGCTCAGGGAATTAGCTCTTTTTCCCACACAGCACCTCCCGCTGGCTGCTCAGGGAATTAGCTCCTTTTCCAGCACAGCACCTCCCGCTGCTGCTCAGGGAATTAGCTCCTTTCCCAGCACAGCACCTCCCGCTGGCTGCTCAGGGAATTAGCTCCTTTTCCAGCACAGCACCTCCCACTGCTGCTCAGGGAATTAGCTCCTTTTCCAGCACAGCACCTCCCGCTGCTGCTGCTCAGGGAATTAGCTCCTTTCCCAGCACAGCACCTCCCGCTGGCTGCTCAGGGAATTAGCTCCTTTTCCAGCACAGCACCTCCCACTGCTGCTCAGGGAATTAGCTCCTTTTCCAGCACAGCACCTCCCGCTGCTGCTGCTCAGGGAATTAGCTCCTTTCCCAGCACAGCACCTCCCGCTGCTGCTGCTCAGGGAATTAGCTCTTTTTCCCACACAGCACCTCCCGCTGGCTGCTCAGGGAATTAGCTCCTTTTCCAGCACAGCACCTCCCGCTGGCTGCTCAGGGAATTAGCTCCTTTTCCAGCACAGCACCTCCCGCTGCTGCTCAGGGAATTAGCTCCTTTCCCAGCACAGCACCTCCCGCTGGCTGCTCAGGGAATTAGCTCCTTTTCCAGCACAGCACCTCCCACTGCTGCTCAGGGAATTAGCTCCTTTTCCAGCACAGCACCTCCCGCTGCTGCTGCTCAGGGAATTAGCTCCTTTCCCAGCACAGCACCTCCCGCTGGCTGCTCAGGGAATTAGCTCCTTTTCCAGCACAGCACCTCCCACTGCTGCTCAGGGAATTAGCTCCTTTTCCAGCACAGCACCTCCCGCTGCTGCTGCTCAGGGAATTAGCTCCTTTCCCAGCACAGCACCTCCCGCTGCTGCTGCTCAGGGAATTAGCTCTTTTTCCCACACAGCACCTCCCGCTGGCTGCTCAGGGAATTAGCTCCTTTTCCAGCACAGCACCTCCCGCTGGCTGCTCAGGGAATTAGCTCCTTTTCCAGCACAGCACCTCCCGCTGCTGCTCAGGGAATTAGCTCCTTTCCCAGCACAGCACCTCCCGCTGGCTGCTCAGGGAATTAGCTCCTTTTCCAGCACAGCACCTCCCGCTGGCTGCTCAGGGAATTAGCTCCTTTCCCAGCACAGCACCTCCCGCTGCTGCTCAGGGAATTAGCTCCTTTTCCAGCACAGCACCTCCCGCTGGCTGCTCAGGGAATTAGCTCCTTTCCCAGCACAGCACCTCCCGCTGCTGCTCAGGGAATTAGCTCCTTTTCCAGCACAGCACCTCCCGCTGCTGCTCAGGGAATTAGCTCCTTTCCCAGCACAGCACCTCCCGCTGCTGCTGGTCAGGGAATTAGCTCCTTTTCCAGCACAGCACCTCCTGCTGCTGCTGTTCAGGGAATTAGCTCCTTTTCCAGCACAGCACCTCCCGCTGCTGCTGGTCAGGGAATTAGCTCCTTTTCCAGCACAGCACCTCCCGCTGCTGCTGGTCAGGGAATTAGCTCCTTTTCCAGCACAGCACCTCCCACTGGCTGCTCAGGGAATTAGCTCCTTTTCCAGAACAGCACCTCCCGCTGGCTGCTCAGGGAATTAGCTCTTTTTCCAGCACAGCACCTCCCGCTGGCTGGTCAGGGAATTAGCTCCTTTCCCAGCATAGCACCTCCCACTGGCTGCTCAGGGAATTAGCTCCTTTTCCAGCACAGCACCTCCCGCTGGCTGGTCAGGGAATTAGCTCCTTTTCCAGCACAGCACCTCCCGCTGGCTGCTCAGGGAATTAGCTCCTTTCCCAGCACAGCACCTCCCGCTGCTGCTCAGGGAATTAGCTCCTTTTCCAGCACAGCACCTCCCGCTGCTGCTCAGGGAATTAGCTCCTTTCCCAGCACAGCACCTCCCGCTGCTGCTGGTCAGGGAATTAGCTCCTTTTCCAGCACAGCACCTCCTGCTGCTGCTGTTCAGGGAATTAGCTCCTTTTCCAGCACAGCACCTCCCGCTGCTGCTGGTCAGGGAATTAGCTCCTTTTCCAGCACAGCACCTCCCGCTGCTGCTGGTCAGGGAATTAGCTCCTTTTCCAGCACAGCACCTCCCACTGGCTGCTCAGGGAATTAGCTCCTTTTCCAGAACAGCACCTCCCGCTGGCTGCTCAGGGAATTAGCTCTTTTTCCAGCACAGCACCTCCCGCTGGCTGGTCAGGGAATTAGCTCCTTTCCCAGCATAGCACCTCCCACTGGCTGCTCAGGGAATTAGCTCCTTTTCCAGCACAGCACCTCCCGCTGGCTGGTCAGGGAATTAGCTCCTTTCCCAGCACAGCACCTCCCGCTGCTGCTCAGGGAATTAGCTCCTTTTCCAGCACAGCACCTCCCGCTGCTGCTCAGGGAATTAGCTCCTTTTCCAGCACAGCACCTCCCGCTGGCTGCTCAGGGAATTAGCTCTTTTTCCCACACAGCACCTCCCGCTGGCTGCTCAGGGAATTAGCTCCTTTCCCAGCACAGCACCTCCCGCTGCTGCTGGTCAGGGAATTAGCTCCTTTTCCAGCACAGCTCCTCCTGCTGCTGCTCAGGGAATTAGCTCCTTTCCCAGCACAGCACCTCCCGCTGGCTGCTCAGGGAATTAGCTCCTTTCCCAGCACAGCACCTCCCGCTGGCTGCTCAGGGAATTAGCTCTTTTTCCAGCACAGCACCTCCCGCTGCTGCTCAGGGAATTAGCTCTTTTTCCCACACAGCACCTCCCGCTGGCTGCTCAGGGAATTAGCTCCTTTTCCAGCACAGCACCTCCCGCTGCTGCTGCTCAGGAAATTAGCTCTTTTTCCAGCACAGCACCTCCCGCTGGCTGCTCAGGGAATTAGCTTTTTCCCACACAGCACCTCCCGCTGGCTGCTCAGGGAATTAGCTCTTTTTCCAGCACAGCACCTCCCGCTGGCTGCTCAGGGAATTAGCTCTTTTTCCCACACAGCACCTCCCGCTGGCTGCTCAGGGAATTAGCTCTTTTTCCCACACATCTCCTCCCACTGGCAGTGAGTTACCTGTCACCAGACTCTGCTCTTCCTCGTGCTCTGCTCAGGGCCCCATCACTCCCAAGTTTGCTGGGTCCTCTTTGGGGCAGCACCCTCTGGCAGTGTCCACAATGTCCCTAAGGAGCAGCCTTCATTCAGGGGGCCCACCCAAGTGTCCAGCTGCAGCCTTTATCTAGCCCCTCACCGCAGGGGCAAGCCACAGCCTGCACTGGCCACAGCTGATGTGACTGGGTAAAGTACAAGCAGGGGAGGAAGGGACTCAGGCCCACCCACTACTCTGAGTCCCAGCCCAGGGCCCCTCTGGTGGCAGCCTGGTCCTCCCCTCCTCTTCTCTTCTCTTCCCTTTGCTGCCTGGGCCACTTTCGCTGTGACCCTGTGCACTCTCAGGGCCCACAGTCTGGTAGGAGACAGGCTAGAGCCTTCCCCAACCTCCCCTTAGACTTTCCAGCACTGCCTTAGCTAAGGTGCTGTCTCTGGGAGCTCATCCTACACCATCCCTGACCAAGACACAACTGATCCAGGTGGGTCAGCTCCTTATATGCAGAGCTGCTCCAGCAAATTGCCTTCTGATTGGTTCCCCACAGGAGCCCTTCACCCATTGGCTGGGGTGCTCTGCAGGCTTTCTCTAGCCTACCTTAACCCCTTCCTTGCAGGAGTGGGGCCCTTGCCTCACTACAGAGTCTTATTGCCATGGAAGGGCTGGCAGCAGTAACGCCTGAAGCAGGGAGACTGGCACATGAGGAATAGTCTAAGTTGGTATCATTTTTCCTTGGTGAGAGAGAGAGACTGAAATTCCCTGTAATCGTACTCTTCTTGAGCCTCATTATACTCCCCTCTGTCTCGGGGCTAGCTTTGCAGAAATTCTAAGCGCCACCAATGCCAGCTGAGACCAATGGGAGCAGCCAATGTTCCCTGGATGCCTCTGCAAAGCAGGCCCAAGGTGTTGATGTGACAGTCAGTTAATCAATTGCATTTCGACTAGCTAAGTGCAGTGCTGGTCTTCTTCGCATACTAATCGCCAGGGTCTCCTGGCACAGAATTTGAATGGGATCCATCAAAAACCCTCGTGCTTCTGCAGAAAATACTGACGCAAATGCTCTCTTTAATTCCACGCTGATTTTCACAAATGGGCCGTAAGAGATAATATTAGTGTTCTGGTAGTCTAGTGCATTCACCACAGCAAACAGTGCAGAAAACCGTCTTCAAAAGGCTCCACTTCCATTACAAAGGACATAATGTTTCAAAGTTTCCATAATTCTGTTAATAGCCACTTATTATGTGACACAGTGTTGATTGAGTGGCCCATTGCTCTTGCTTGGGCCAGTTTTGATCCAATATTCCATGTGCAATATTTTTGGGGTTTACCCCAAGATCTGCGAGTGGGAGAATGACCATCAAAACTCTGAGCGTTTGGCACAGCAGTCAGTACTCTGCTGCAACCACTTCTCAATGGACAGAGAACAGCTGCCGTTTAAAAAGCCAGTTTGCCTGCAGGTGTCACATAGTCACCAGTTATTTTCTTTTCTAAGATGAGAGAAAACTCATGCTACATCAGACGCACAGTGTTGTAAGTGCTGGCAAACGGTGACTTTTCCATGGAGACCACTGTGAGTCAGCCTAAAAGCTGGCATTGAGCATTTTACATGCTGGCTATCTCTAGAGTGGATTGTCACAACCCAAGCAGAGAACTCAGAGCTAAAAAAGACCCCTGAGAAGAGTTGGTCAGGTCTGACTTCTGAAGGGTTACGTACCAGGGGAGTACTGTTCACTAAAGGGTCACCACTGGGCTTCTCATTCCAAAAGTCTGGCAATACGCTGTGAAGCAGAGATAACAAACATACAGCCCAGGCCAGTGGTTCCCAACCTTTTCAACAGCGCGACCCCCAAACACACTATGTTGTTCACGGACCCCCACCAAAGCCAATTCTAGCCCCTCTGCACACTTCGTTCAATGAAAAAGGAAACCACCACACAGATTTCCGGACAGCAATTAATGATATTAGTGGAAGATATTTAATTTAAAAATAATGATCGTTTGTAACTTTGCAATTTAGTTAAAATTTATTTTCTATGACCATTTTTATTTATTTTTTACTTATTTCACAGACCCACAGGGGTGTGCAGACCCCAGGTTGGGGACCACTGGCCTAGGCATATATATATATATATATATATATATATATATATATATATATATATACATATATTCAGAGCAAACAGTCATAGTCAAAATGCTTACTTCAAACCGTTCAGTTACCGCATACGAATAATGGACACGAATGGCTTGCTAACCGACGAGCTAAATCTGAAGCAAACAGGAGTTCCCTCACTAGCTTGTCTAGTCCTCTGCACAGAGCCAAAGCAGAATATTTTTGAGGTCTTTGTGCAGGTGAGTTTGGAAGGCCCCAGTTCTGCACACCTGCAAGGACCTTCCCCAGCTCTGGCTTTCTCTACTTATTTTTACTGACAGATTTGCCCAGCATTGCTCAGGCCCTTAGCTCCATACATTTTTGTTTTTCTTCATTTGAATCATTGCCTGGGGTGGGGCTGGGGAGAGGGGTCCAGTATGTGGCTGCCCTGTGGGGAGAGGTCAACCCCAGCTCTCTATCACCACAGCAGCTTGGGGACAGGTGAGAAGTGCCTGCCCATGGCTGCCACAACGTCAGTGGGCACGGTAGGGTCACAGAATCACACAATCACAGGGCTGGAAGGGACCTCAGGAGGTCATCTAGTCCAGCCCCCTGCTTCAAGCAGGAGCAACCCACACTAAGTCATCCCAGCCAGGACCTTGTCCAGCCGGGACTTAAAAACCTCAAGGGATGGAGAATCCACCACCTCTCTAGGCAACACATTCCAGTGCTTCACCACCCGCCTGGTGAAGTAGTTTTTCCTAATATCTAACCTACACCTTTCACTGAAGTTTATTCAATTTGTCTCCATCTCTATGGTGTTCAGGGGACGAGAACTGACCTAGATGGGCTTGCTGTAAGAAAGTCAGTTCAACAGCCTACTGTTCTGAGCCTCCACTGCTTATGGTAATTCATTTCCTTGTTACAATTTTGATCACTGAAATGGTCCATTGAAAAACACAACTGCAAAGGTCTCTGAGGCAGGACAGCATAGATTTTTGCTCCAGGCTGTAAACAAACAAAAGATCTTTCATGTCTCAGAATTCTTGGATGAACCAGAGAAAGAATTTTGTAACGAAAAGAAACTTTCCAATACAATTGCACACAGCCAAAGAAGAGCAGTGCTACCCTGCACAGCCAGGAATTGGGAGAAAACTTTCCTTTCTTGGGCAGAAGTGCTTGTCACAGCACTGCTAACGTGGGCAAATGCTGGGTGGGTTTTCACAAGTGCCCAGTATTGGCCTAACTCTGCTCCCAACAATGTTGGTGAAACGCCCATTGACGTCAATGGACACAGCGTTGAGCCAGTCCTTTCTACGTGCCACCAACCCAGGGGATGTTGAGAAGACAGGACCATCACACTCAGCCGGGGGAGCAGGATGAAAGGAGGCAGGGGAGAGAAGCACAGAGAATGCTGAAGCATTTCTGGCTCAGATGGGCTGCTGGCTGCAGGCAGGAAGGGGACCAAGGTACAGGGGTTCAGGATCTGGAGTGTGCTTGTGCCATGGGCTCGCCTGGCTGGTACAGAAGAGGGCTTTGATGCCATCTGAACCTGGCACAGCAACACAAGTGCCGCAGAAATCGCTCTCTGTGTTGGTGTCACGTGCTTTGTGGCACCAGGACAGGGGAGCCACTGACAAAGAAGTGAGGTGCCATCTCTGCATCTCCCACCCAGGAGCCGCTCCATGTGACTTCCAGCCGTTCCGACCACTCTACGTGCACTCCCCTAGCAGCCTTCCTCCTCCCCACAGGACATGCTCGCAAAGCCTTGGGCAGAGCCACGCCAGACACACAACGTTGGACTCTCAGAGCGGGTCTCTGTCCTGTGTAGTACAGGTTCCAACCGGCTGACCCTCATGTTCCCATCTGGCCTTAAAATCAATGAATCCATGAGCCTGAGGTGTGCAACACCTGTGGGCCGGCTGCCCTGCCTTGGCACGGTAGCGAGGTGGCCCTGCCTCTGTAAGCACCAGCCAGCCCTGCAA
The DNA here is from genome assembly GCF_033958435.1 of Carettochelys insculpta. NCBI lineage: Eukaryota > Metazoa > Chordata > Testudines > Carettochelyidae > Carettochelys > Carettochelys insculpta. The sequence goes on from NC_134140.1 coordinate 137,696,966, forward strand.
GGTTAGTACTCCAGCAACTGCCCAGGAGAGTTTCAGGTGCTGCCCAGCTGATTGACAGAGCACCTGCAGCCGGCAGCCTGTGGTTCTGTGGGTGGTGCATGTCCCTCCATGCCTTGGTGCACAGAACAAAATTTATTCTGCTCATGGACGGAGAAAATTAGCGGGAGCCTGGTCAGGTACTTGGTAATGAGCATCTGATCCCTACCAGGGCTACCAGGGCTCTGTCAGAGGAGGGCAGCCACAGGAGCTGAGGTGCTGTCAGGAGCAGTGGGCCGAGGAGGCTGTTTCGCTGCAGGGTTTGTGTTGCGGTGTTTTCCCTCAGGCATGCTGAGGGCTGTCAGTGCCAGCAGTGAGTGGCCCCACACAGGGACGGTGACAGCCCATGTAGAGCCCTCTTCGAACCATTGCTCTGCTGATATGGGGCAGCGCGTGTGTGGCTCACTCACTGATGCTCTTCAGCTAACCTGACAGCTAGAGAGGCACAGGCAGGTGCCAATCACACGCTTACAGTCGCAAGCAAAACAGCCATGTAACTCCACCCAGCCCCAGGTCCTGTCCTGAGCGGTGTGTGTCTTGGTCACTCTCCCTGGCCCGGGACGTGCCTACCTCTGCGCAGCGTCTCCGTTCTTTACCTTTTATCAATGTCTGTTTTCTCTAAAACCTTCTGTCTGCTGGATGGTTTCCTTTTCTGCTAGGCGAGTCTTAACCGTCTGCAGTGTCTCTCTGCTCTTCTTTGCTGAAATAGGAACTTCTCAACAGAACCGAAGTCACAGCTCCAGCCAGGACAAATCATAGATACAAAAAGAGACCGTCCAACCCTCTCCACTCTAGACCCATTGCCCTGCGAATGAGAAGGCCAGTTCGGTTCCAAGGCCCTTGTGCTAACCATGTGCATGTAACCCCTCCTGTTCACTAGCCTAGAGTGAAGTTAATCAACATAGGGGAAGCCCTGTGATTTCTTACACAACTGGGGGGGGCTAGGCCTGAGGCTCCTTGGCGTGCTCTGCGTTGTGTACTCGTGTGTACCTCAGACCAGACCCACTCAGACAAACCACCAGGAACAGCCTTTATTCTGTAGAAAACTACAAAACAGGATCACAGCTCGGCAGCCCCGCTCCTCTGCCTGCAGCCTGCACGCTGCTTCAGCTCCGTCTGTGCTGAGGCACTGCTGGGGCAGAGGGCACATCCTGGCAGGAACGAGGAAGTCCTCCCAGCTTGCTGCAGTTTGTAGTCCTCAGCTTGTGGTTCCCGGGGCTGGGGCTGACATGCGCTGGTCCTGGAGCTACACCAGGGATCGGCAATCTGCAGCTCCGAAGCTTCATGCAGCTTTTTAAGGAGCCGCTTGCAGCTCCCGAGGCCGCTGCCGCTTTCACAAAACAACAAAATTCGGTTGTCTGCCATTAAACCAGCTGGGAATTGCGTTGTTTTGTTTCAGCAGGAACAGCCTCAGAAGCCGCTGAACAGCCACTTGTGGCAGGGAGCCCCAGCAGAGGAAGCTGGCAGCACAGAGAGCTGCCCGTGCTGCATGTGGGGGAAGTGCTAAGCCCTCAGGAGAGCTGGAGGGAGAGGTGGTTGACGGTGCCCCTGCCAGAGCCACGCAGCCACACTGAGAAGGAGGCAGTGGCAGGGAGCTGTGGAGGCAGGGGTGGCAGGTAGTGGCAGCTGCGGAGAAGCAGAGTCGTCTGAGGCAGGTTAAGCCTGGGGATGGGGGGTGAGTTTGGGCCCCAGAGGGGTTAAGCCTGGGGATGAGAGGTGGGTTTGGGCCCCAGAGGGGTTAAGCCTGGGGATGGGAGGTGGGTTTGGGCCCTAGAGGGGTTAAGCCTGGGATGGGAGGTGGGTTTGGGGCTGAGCAGGGTTAAGCCTGGGGACGGGGGGGGGTGGGTTTGGGCCCTAGAGGAGTTAAACCTGGGGATGGGGGGTGAGTTTGGGCCCTAGAGGAGTTAAGCCTGGGGATGGGAGGTGGGTTTGGGGCTGAGCAGGGTTAAGCCTGGGGACGGGGGGGAGGGTGGGTTTGGGCCCTAGAGGAGTTAAGCCTGGGATGGGAGGTGGGTTTGGGGCTGAGCAGGGTTAAGCCTGGGGATGGGGGGGGTGGGTTTGGGCCCTAGAGGAGTTAAGCCTGGGGATGGGGGGTGAGTTTGGGCCCTAGAGGAGTTAAGCCTGGGGATGGGGGGTGGGTTTGGGCCCTAGAGGAGTTAAGCCTGGGGATGGGAGGTGGGTTTGGGGCTGAGCAGGGTTAAGCCTGGAGAGGGCTGTGGGATGGGGAGTGAAACTTGGGGGTGGGGAACAGATTTGGGAGCTGAGGCAGGGAAGGCCTGGAGATGGGGGTAATTTCACTTTCTAGCTGATACAAATCAATATGTGTGTGAGCTGTTCCTAGCACAGGGGTGACCCAACGTACGGCTGGATGTTATTCATTAAGGACTGTCTCAGCATCAACGTGCATTGAGGCTCTTGCCATATTGATTTTGTAACTGAGTTTGAAAAAAATGGCTCCTCTCGCTACACCGGTTGCAGACCCCTGAGCTACACCCACAGAGCTTGAACTGAAGTTTCAGGTGTGTCACTTTGTGCCTGATGACAGGGCATGCTGAGTACAGGCCCTGCATGAACTGCCAGGCGCTCAGAGAAAACACACAACACCTCTCTCCTTTCTTACCAGTGCAGCAGCTCAGGCCTCTGCCCTGTGAAAGTCCCAAACTCAGCACTGCCTATGCCTGGCCGTGCATCCCCAGGATGCTGTGTTTTCTAAGCCAACAAACCCCTGCAGCAGATGTTCCAGGAGCAGGACTGATGTGCTCTCTTGTGCGTGATCCAGGGCCAGCTTCCAGGAGACAGCCTCCATTCGTACGTGCTTCCCAAGCAGGTGACCTCACTTGCAATCCACAAGAAACACCCATCGTGGTCCCAGGACTTGATTGCGACTCTGTTGTTTCAAAAGGACACAGGAGCCCTCTGAGGCAACCGCCCCGGAGACAGCCCTGCTAAAGGCAGTCCTGAGTACTGCCCCACATGCCGCTGGCACAGCACTCTCCTCCGCAGGCAGGCTGGGATGCTGCCTGGATCTGCCACCCGGAAAGCAAGTCGCCCCTCAGAGAAACCTGCTTGGCCCATGCCGGAAAAGTTCGCTTCCTCTTTTCCCCACCAGTCTCCCTGTTTCCTGGTCATGCTGGAAAGTGAGTGGCCCAGCCCCGGCTCCCACACCACAACCACCAAAACAACCAGAAAGGAATCTCCATGGCAGCCCATCCCCAGACCTGACCCTCCCAAGAATGGCAAGCAAGCCCCGCTCCCACCTGCATGCATTGGCTGCCCCAGCGCGCCTGACAAAAATCTGGCCAGCAATGCCCAAGATGAAGGACGTGCACCTGCCACATTAAGTGCAAAGAGGTAACAGGAATGTCTAACATCTCTCGCCTGCCAACGCCAGGGTCCAGCTCTTCCGCCTTCACCCTGCAGCTGCCAAACCACCTCCGCCACTCCCGTGAGGCAGGAAGTCACTGCCAGAGGGGAGCCGCAAAAGTCACAGTCTGTAAGTCCTCAAGGGCGGCACGAGATCACCCTGAAAGCCCAACCCCCACACCTTGCTCTTTGCTCCACTGTGCCTGCACCACACGAAACGTCCCTCTTTCTTGTCCTGCCCATCAGCACTGGGATGTCCTCATATGGATCCAGTGAACCAACGGTCCACAGAAAACAACACAACAGAGGACTCAGAGGACAAGCTTTCCTGACTCCAGCATGTATCTGCAGCCTCACCCCCTCCCCACTTCCCAGTGGGGTGCATGGTGCACGAACATGGGACAGCCACAGCCAGCTAATCACCTGGGGTTACCAGGCCGAGATGGGGCAGGCGTCAGCATGGCTGGCATGGAATGCTGACTCTCCCCGTCTCCCAGTCTCAAATGCTTCCCGCAAGCTGCACACAGTCATCAGCATCATTCACAGCTATGGGCCCAGCGCCCGCTGGTGTCTGATGCCTCCCTCACTGTTTCCTTCCATCTTTCCCCATCCAGTGCGCAGTGGTTTAGTTTCTCTAGACTATCTCTGCACCGATCTACCATATCATCTGCCCATTCTCTATGGGGTCTGCCTCTCCTCTTCGAGCCATCCACTATGCCGAATACCAGGGTCTTGATTTTTCATTTGTCATTCGTTCTGCAGATACGCCCGAATAGCTGTAATTTCTGTTGTATAACCTTCTGCAGCAGGTTCTCCTTCAGCTGTATCTTCCTGTATAATTCCTCGCTGGTGACCTTCTGCATCCATCCTATTCTCAGAATCTTTCTATAACAACTCCTCTCGAACGCCAATATCCTTCTCTTTGTATTGTTGTTTCAGGGTCAGCGCATCATCATCACTCAGCTGACCAATCTTCCTCCTTTATCCAGGCTTGGGACTGGCATGGAGCCTAAAGGATTCATGGCAGAGTTCTGCACAAAGTGTATCTTTGGGCCTGATTCCCCTCTCACACTGATGTAAATAAGAAGCAACTCCACTGAAATCCATAGGGTTGCACCAGTACAAAACTGATGCATAAGTATGAGGTGAATCAAGCTTGTTATTAGTAATAAAATATACCAGATCTTCGCAAAGGGGCATTCAATTGTCACTGCAGATTGTCCCATACCATTTTACCCTTTAGGTTGCATAGCTGGAGAACGGTGTATCAGATCCCTATACCACAGTCAGATGCCTCTTACGAAATGGGTCTTTGCCCACGAAAGCTTACGCTGCAGTAAATCTGTTAGTCTATAAGGTGCCACAGGACTTCCCATTGGTTTTGCAGATGCAAACACGGCCCCCCCCCCGATACTTGTCAGATACCTATGTTCGTATTTGCCCACACAGAGAGATTTGTTATTCTGCCAAAGAAGACCTCCTTTAAAGCATAGAGCAGCCCAGCAAATGTTGGCCCACTGTGTTGAAGGTCAGGCAGGAGACCAGGGAGAGAACGCTCAGGAACAAGAATATGGGGAAAAAGCTGCCAAGGACTCTGTTCCTGCCTTTCTCAGAGCCAAACCCGCCCACTGGCAATGGGCTCGGCTCAGCCATGTGGCACTGCCCCCAGGTATTTAGTGCTCTCATTGTGTGCTGGGCAATGGTTCGGTGTGCAGCTTCCATGCAGGCAGTAGGGACGGCAGTGGGGCAGCCAGGACCCATCACAGCTGAGGGTAGGCATCTGTGTCACCAGCATCGCGAGTTCAGGCTGCATTGGAATTAAAAGCGAGCTCCAGCATCCTGAAGAGCCAGCCAGGACATGGTCACTGGTCAGCGTTAGCCTGTGGAGGGAGCAGCCTGGTGAGAGGCCAGAGAATTCTCTCACCTTCCTTTCTTCAGCTGCCACAAGCTGCTGGCTCAAACCTGTCCCCGGCCCAGCCCATCTGTGTTATGGAGATGTCCCAAGAGGAAGTTCTGCAGCTCACAACTCAAGCCTGTGGGGTCAGGAACGTAGTGGGTTCAGGGAGGAGCTTGTGCAGCAGAGGAGAAGTCAGACCTTCAGTTTTCAGAGAGCAGACGCGCCCTCACTTGAGAGCTGTCACGGCTCAGGTGCAAGAAACAGGCTGTGGGGAACCAACAGGTAACCGCTTTCAAGCACCTCAAAGGAGGAGGGAGAAAAGTCGTTCTCCTTGGCCTCTGAGGACACGACAAGGAGCAATGGGCTTAAATTGCAGCAAGGAAGGTTGAGGTTGGACATTAGGAAAACCTTCGTACCTGCCAGGGTGGTGAAACACTGGAATAAAGTGCCTGGGGAGGCTGTGAAATCTCCATCACTGAAAAGCAAGTTAGACAGACATCTATGGGGGATGGGTGAGACGGTGCTTGGTCCTGTGGTGAGGTCAGGGGACTGGACTCGATGACCTCTCCAAGTCCCTTCCTGTCTAGTGTTCTCTGATTCTGTGATTCTAACGCCAAAATAAGGCTGTGCTTCTCTCGCCATTCTGTATCCCCCGCCCTCAGCCGCGCTACCGCCTGGTCCAGGCTAGGCCACACTCTGCTAACAGCAGCACTCTGCATTTTCCGTATGTTAAATGCCCAGCTTGTGCTGCAGCGCGCACTGGAGACAGGAACACAGGAACATGCCATTTCCCAGAGTCCAGAAGGGGTGTAGTGACCAGGGAGGTGCTCTAAAGACATCTGTGCTTTGGTGACAAGCAAGGCAGTTCTGTGGTAATGAAGCCCGTGTGCTGCTCAGGGATGAGGAATGACTGCCAGGCAAGAGGCTGCCCTCTGGAGCGGGCTCTAGGAAAGCCCAGGCCTGGCCATCCAGTTTGCAGCCAGGGCATGACTTCAGGGCGCTAGCTTGCTGCGCACATGGAGAGACACAGAGAGAGCATTATGTCTCCTTAGGATCAGCTGTAGTCCACCTTCAATAGTTCCAACAGCAGCACTGCTCCAGGGAGGGAGCCGGAAACAGAAGTCTGGACTCTGTGTATGAAGCCAGCAGGAGGATTTATTATGCACAGCGCTGGCAGAGCGCCACTTCACTTCTTAGGCTCAGTGGGCACCTACAATTTATAAAATAATAACAGAGAGGGAGCGGTGCTAGTCTATACACTATCAAAACAAAAAGCAGTCAAGTAGCACTTTAAAGACTAACAAAATAATTTATTAGGTGATGAGCTTTCGTGGGACAGACCCACGTCTTCAGACCATAGCCAGACCAGAACAGACTCCACATTTAAGGCACAGAGAACCAAAAACAGTAATCAAGGTGGACAAATCAGAAAAAAATGATCAAGGTGAGCAAATCAGAGAGTAGAGGGGTAGAAGCTGAGGGGGAGGTCAAGAATTAGATTAAGCCAAGTATGCAAACGAGCCCCTATAGTGACTCAGAAAATTCCTGTCCTAGTTCAAACCAAGTGTTAATGTGCCAAATTTGAATATAAAAGACAGCTCGGCAGTCTCCCTTTCAAGAGTGGTGTGAAAATTTTTCTTCAGTAACATGCAAACTCTTACGTCATTAACTGAATGGCCCACTCCATTAAAATGTTGACTAATGTTGTGTATCTGGAGTGTTTTTATGTCTGTTTTGTGCCCATTAATTCTTTGTCGAAGAGAGTTTGAAGTCTGTCCAATATACAAAGCATGTGGGCATTGTTGGCACGTGATGGCATATATGATGTTATTTGAGGAACATGAGAATGTGCCCATGATTCTGTGAATAACCTGGTTAGGTCCAGTGATGGGATTTCCAGAGAAGATATGTGGACAAAGCTGGCAGCAGGATTTGTTGCAAGGAAAAGTTCCAGCACTGGTGTTCCTGTGGTATAGACTGTGGCTATTGGTGAGAATCCTCATGAGGTTGGGAGGTTGTCTGGAGGAGAGAACAGGCATGTCACCTAGAGCCTTCTGGTGTGTAGCATCCTGATTAAGGATAGGTTGTAGGTCTTTAATAATTCATTGCAGTGGTCTGAGTTGGGGGCTGTAGGTGATGATCAGTGGTGTTCTGTTCTTGACTTTTTTGGGCTGATCTTGGAGTAGCTGGTCTCTGGGTACTCACCTGGCCCTGTTGATTTGTTTTTTTAACTTTTCCTGGGCCGCGTCTACATGTGCACACTACTTCGAAGTAGCGGCACCAACTTCGAAATAGCGCCTCTCACGGCTACATGTGTTGGGCGCTATTTCGGAGTTGAAATCGACGTTAGGTGGCGAGACGTCGAAGTCGCTAACCCCATGAGGGGATGGGAATAGCGCCCTACTTCGAAGTTGAACGTCGAAGTAGGGCACGTGTAGACGATCTGCGCCCCGCAACATCAAAATAGTGGGGTCCAACATGGCGGCCATCAGCTGAGGGGTTGAGAGACGGTCTCTCTCCAGCCCCTGTGGGGCTCTATGGTCATCGTGTGCAGCAGCCCTTAGCCCAGGGCTTCTGGCTGCTGCTGCGGCAGCTGGGGCTCCATGCTGCATGCACAGGGTCTGCAACCAGTTGTCGGCTCTGTGGATCTTGAGTTGTTTAGTGCAACTGTGTCTGGGAGGGGCCCTTTAAGGGAGCGGCTTGCTGTTGAGTCCGCCCTGTGACCCTGTCTGCAGCTGTTCCTGGCACCCTTATTTCGATGTGTGCTACTTTGGCGTGTAGACATTCCCTCACAGTGCCTATTTTGATGTGGTGCTGCCCAACGTCAAAGTTGAACGTCGACGTTGCCAGCCCTGGAGGACGTGTAGACGTTATTCATCGAAATAGCTTATTTCAATGTCGCTACATCGAAATAAGCTATTTCGATGTAGCGTGCACGTGTAGACGTAGCCCTGGTGGGTAATTCAGGTTTATGAATATTTGGTAAAGATCATGTAATTTTTGGTCTCTGTCGGTAGGATCAGAGCAAATGAGATTGTACGTAAGGGCTTGACTGAAAAAAATGGATCTAGTTATGTGTGCAGGATGGAAGCTAGAAGTGTGTAGGTAAGTATAGCGATCAGTGGGTTTCTGGTACAGTGGGGTACTGATCAGGCCATCCTTGATTTGTACTGTAGTGTCCAGAAAATGTATCTCCTGCATGGAGTAATTGAGGCATAAGTTGGTGGTGGAGTGCAGATGGTTAAAGTCTCTGTGGAATTCTTCTAGAGCCTCTGTACCATGGGTCCAAATCATCAAGATGTCATCAATGTATCTTAAGTAGAGGAGGGGTAATAGGGGACGAGAGCTGAGGAATCGTTGTTCCAGGTCAGCCATAAATATATTACCATATTGTGGGGCCATGCGGGTGCCCATTTGTAGAAGGGTGTTTCTGATGGCAAAACCAACACCATACTCTCTGGGTTCTTCTTGGGCTTTACCCTGCCAGAAAAAGGTGTAGTCCTTTTCCTTTAGAGATCCCGAATCTGCGCGTCGCATCTCTTGCCGTGCAGCGATATCAACTCGGAGCCTCTTCAGTTCCTCGTTGATGACACCGGTCTTTCGGGTGTCACTGATGGACTGAAGATCTTCAGTCAAGCTGGTCAGCATGGCCCGCACATTCCAGCAAGCAAGCTTAAATTGTTGATATTTCTCATTTCTTGTTGATTTTCTTATTGGTTTGCCTGGTGCCCAAATTTCAGTCACTTGTCAGGTTTTGGAACCTTAAGCCTCACGCACCCAGCGAGGCAGGTGAACTGTGGCGGGACAGTACCCTATTGGCTCGGGCCTGCCCAGCTTGAGGCGAGCGGTGACTGTCCAGTGAGATGCGAGGATCTCTCCCACGATCGAAGGCAACCGCTGGCACTCATTCTGTACAAATTCTCCTGGAGTACAAACGCTCACCGAGCCAGAGTACCCAGCAAGCACTTACAGAGGACAGAAGAACAGTACAGCAGACAGCCAGGTGCTGTGCCAACAACCACTGGCTCCAGCTATGCAGCAGCATCCAGACCTGTGCCGACTTTGGTAATCTCAGAGGAATGTACGAGGGTATGAGGAAGGCATTAGGACCCACCCAGAACAAGATGGCACCTCTGAAATCCAAATCTGGTGAAGTCATCGCTGACAAAGCCAAACAGATGGAGCGCTGGGCTGAGCACTACTCTGAGCTGTACCCACGTGAGAACGTTGTGGTTGACGCAGCCCTCGATGCCGTCGAGCTCCTACCAGTGGTGGATGAACTGGATCAAGAACTGACTGTGGATGAACTGAAGACAGCCATCGACAGCATTGCAGCAGGAAAGGCCCCTGGTCGGGATGGTAAACCACCAGAGGTAATCAAGTGTGCCGCGGACACACTCCTGGAACCCCTGCATGAGCTACTGTGCCTGTGCTGGAAAGAGGGTGAGGTTCCACAGGATAAGCGCGACGCTAACATTGTAACATTGTATAAGAACAAAGGAGACAGAAGCGACTGCAACAACTACCGTGGAATCTCCCTCCTAAGCGTCACTGGTAAACTGTTCGCTCGCATCATCCTTGGCAGACTCCAGAAGATTTCTGAGAGGGTGTTCCCCGAATCGCAGTGCGGATTCCGCGCAGAGAGGTCTACCGTTGATATGGTCTTCTCTCTAAGGCAGCTGCAGGAGAAGTGCAGGGAGCAGAGAAAGCCACTCTACATAGCCTTCATCGACCTGACCAAGGCTTTTGACTTGGTCAGCAGGGATGGTCTGTTCAAACTGCTCCACAAGATAGGCTGTCCTCCACGGCTACTCAAGATGATCCAGTCGTTCCACAAAGACATGAGAGGAACCATCCGATATGACGGCGCATTATCGGATGCTTTCAGAATCAGGAGCGGCGTCAAACAAGGATGCGTGCTTGCTCCGACATTGTTCGGGATCTTCTTCGCAATCTTCCTGAAGCATGCCTTTGGATCTTCAACAGAGGGCATCTTGCTGCACACAAGGTCTGATGGGAAACTGTTTAACCTTGCAAGGCTGAAAGCTAAGTCTAAGGTGCGGGAAGTCCTCATCAGAGACATGCTGTTCGCAGACGATGCTGCTGTAGTGTCTCACACAGAAGACCAGCTTCAAAAACTGCTGGATCAGTTCTCCAAAGCGTGCAAGGACTTTGGGCTTACCATCAGCCTAAAGAAGACGAACGTACTCGGTCAGGATGTTGCTGAATCCCCATCAACCAGCATTGACAACTATACGTTAGAGGTCGTCCACGAGTTCGTTTACCTCGGGTCTACCATCACTGACACCCTGTCGTTGGACACTGAGCTAAATAGGAGGATCAGAAAAGCAGCCACAACTCTGTCCAGACTCAGCAAGAGAGTGTGGAATAACAACAAGCTGTACACTCACACCAAAATGCAAGTCTACAGAGCCTGCATCCTCAGCACCCTCCTTTATGGCAGCGAGACTTGGACCCTGTATGCCCGCCAGGAAAAGAGGCTGAACGTCTTCCACTTGCGCTGCCTCAGGCGCATACTTGGAATATCATGGAAGGACAGAGTGACCAACACTGCCGTCCTCAAGCAAGCTGGAATCCCAACCATGCACACCCTCCTCAGGCAGCGTCGGCTCCGCTGACTTGGCCACATCCACGGGATGAATGATGGAAGGATTCCAAAAGACATCCTGTATGGTGAGCTAGCCTCTGGCAAAAGACCTCCCGGATGCCCCCAGTTGCACTACAAAGATGTCTGCAAGAGAGACCTCAGAGAGGTAGTCATCGAGCTGGACAACTGGGAAGAACTAGCAGACGACCGCAGCAGATGGAGGCAGGGGTTACACAAGGGCCTTCAGAAGGGCGAGATGAAGATCAGACAGCTAGCAGAGGAGAAGCGAGCGCACAGAAAGCACAATAAGGACTTGCCAGACACCCACTACATCTACAAGAGATGCAGCAAGGACTGTCACTCTCGTGTGGGTCTTTATAGTCACAACAGATGCTGTAAATGAAGTCCTCAATTGAAACTTTAAAGGGCGCGATCCATAGTCTATGCAGACTGAAGGATGCCTACTACTACTACTACTGTGGGTGCTCATAGCAGTTCCACTAATCTGGAGGTGTAAATTATCCCCAAATCAGAAAAAATTGTGCCTAAGAACAAACCTACAGAGGTCAGACACCAGACTGGCTGTGGTGACATCAGGGATGGTATTCCTGATTGCTTGTAATCTGTCTTTGTGTGGAATATTAGTGTACAGAGCCTCTACATCCATTGTGGCAAGGATGGCATTGTCAGGAACTTTTCCGATGTTTTGTAATTTCCTCAATAAGTTGCTGGTATCTCACAGATAGCTGGGAGTGTTGGTGGCATAGGGTTTGAGGAGCGAGTCCACATAACTGGATAGTCTCTGTGCCTTAAATATTGAGTCTGTTCTGGTCTGGCTATGGTCTGAAGAAGTGGGTCTGTCCCATGAAAGCTCATCACCTAATAAACTATTTTGTTCATCTTTAAAGTGCTCCTTGACTGCTTTTTTGTTTTGAATTTATTACATAGGATGCCAACGGGCAGAGAGAAGCAATAGGATAGGTGCTAGCAGCACAACAAACTGAGTACAATAAGCCAATAATCTAACAGGTTACACACATGAATCCACCCATAGCTCAAATGTCCTTTATCTAATACATAGATACTACTTCTCAACAGTTTAATTGAACAAAGCAAGTGTGCAATTCCAGTCCTGAGTTCAAGGGAGTGATGGCGATTCTTTCCAGATAGATATGATCCAGTGATGCATATCTAGGGATTTAAAGCAAAAACAACAAAGATAAATGGCAAGCAAGCTGAGTTTGTTATACTTCATCATACTTTGTTTATATCTCCAAGGGTCTGGGCTGACAACAGTGGGAGGTGTTTGCAGAGGGAGAGAGAGAGAGAGAGTGATGTTTCCTAGCCTAGTTTTGAGACTTTGAAATGTAGAGGCTGCTGGGGTAGTTATCTCTTTTTCAGACTTTAAGGCACCATTTCTGTTTGTGGCCTTGTTGAGGCCTGTAATGTATGACAAAGGGCAGAGACAGCAGATTTTCACTAAGGCCAACTGCCTATGAACCACGATACATGCGATGAGATAGTTAAGCCTGATATTTCCAGACTATGAAATTTAGGAATGATGAGAAAGTGTCTTACATAAACCATAATCTGCATTAGGAAGTTTTGCCCCCTAGAGGGACTGCATGGAACACCCACAGAATCACAGAATCACAGGGCTGGAAGGGACCTCAGGAGGTCATCTAGTCCAGCCCCCTGCTCCAAGCAGGATCAACCCTCACTAAGTCATCCCAGCCAGGACCTTGTCCACCCGGCACTTACAAACCTCTAGGGATGGAGAATCCCCCAGCTCTCTAGGCAACGCATTCCAATGCTTCACCACCCGCCTGGTGAAGTAGTTTTTCCTAATATCTAACCTACACCTCTCCCTCTTCAACATCTGGCCATTGCTCCTTGTTCACCCCCTGCACTAATGGGCTGACATCCCAGGCGAGTGAGAACCCCTGGTGGTGAAAGGGGGAGCCGTCCCCAGCCTGCCCTGGGGGATGCTAACATGGCAGTAGAATTCCAGGGCAGCAGATTTCTGATTGCTTTTAGGACTAAGAACAGGCAGGAAACTGGTCTGTGAGAGCCCCTCCATTTTCTGTTTGGCACGACTCCAAGCAGCAACCTCCTAGGTGCTTCTAGGGCTTAAAGCAGAGCGATCTTTGCTTCCCTGGGCAGAGTGTCTCTTGTCTCCCCGAAGGGGAATCTTGCTGACTTGAGCCTCAGAGTCCCTGGGGCTAGAGATGGAAAGCACCTCTGACACCATCCAGTGTACCAGAGCCACCCCGGCCACAGGACGAGGGGGGCAGCTGCCCTAGGTCCCACAGCCCTATGGGTGTGGGGGGCACCTGGGGCACAAGGAGGCAGCAGCAGCCACAGAAGATCACCTTCCCTCAGCCTCCCCGTCCCCTGTACTCACCAGGAAGCACCCTGCCCCTGTGTCCTGCTTCCCCCGGCGCTGGGGAGGCCTGACGCCACCCAAGGAGAAGCAGGGTGCAGCAGGCAGGGAGAGTGCAGCAGAGCGCCACACGGTGAGTGGGGGGCTGGGGGGGACGGGAGGCGACCTCCTGAGGCTGCTGCTGTGTGCTGCCCACCCCTGCCCCAGGTACTTCACAGCCAGGCTGGTCGGGAGAGGCCAGCGGTTGGGGTGGGGGCGGAGTGGGAGAAGGGGCGGGGGCTATGAGGGGGTGGTGACCCAGGCCCTGCCCCTCCCTTGGACAACCCTGCGCTCTACCACGCGGCAGAGCGGGACTGTTTCTGGGCTCTCTGGGTCCGTGTTCCACTCATTCTAGTTCTAAAGATCTCGACCAAAGAGGCTCCCGCCCCCAAGTTCCTGGGGCCGACTGGTCCAGCGCCTAACAGCTGGTTTGATTTTGAGTGGTGGACGGTGAGGTCAGAGGCTCAGACTCCATCGCCATCACTCAGCCTTTTGCAGTTAGACTCGCCTGTAGTCTGGGCTCTACCTAAACCCCAGGTCGCCAGGCCCGGGGCTCTACAAAACTGAAACCAGAGATTAGCAAAGCGGCACGCCAGGCAGGGCCGATGCCTGGGAAGGCCCCTCTGTGCAGCCAGGCCCTCGCACAGTGAGCAGTGGCCTGTCGCAGAGCAGCACAGACGTGTGGCTTGCCTGTGCTGTGCGGGGCTGAGAGTCTGGCAGATCTTGCAGGGCAGAGATCCAGTAACACGGGCAGACCCTCTGCTGAGGTGAACCCCCCACAGCTCCACTGGGGCGTCACAGATGTCTAGTGCAGTGGGACATCAGGGCTTGCCGGCCAGGGGACTCCTGCCAGCCCAGGGAAGGCCCAGAACACCCCCCTACCTGGCCCACCCCCCACGCGCACTCCCTGGCAGCAGCAGGGAAGCAGAGAGACATGGCCCCAGCTCACTCCGCTCCCCTGGCTGAGTTCCTCCACTTCCCGCTTCAGAGTGCAGCCCACGTACCCCAAGCAACATGCCAGAAAACAGAGCAAGCTGGGGCAACATCACTCCATCCCCCCAGCCCCACTGCCTGCTGCCAGAGAGGGGGGTGCAGACCCCGACCAAGAGCACCAACCCCCAGCCCTGCCCACCAGTCCCCAGGATGCCCAGGGACTCTGGCCCTGCCAGTTGCTGGCAGGTCCCTTGCACCTCCCGCCAATGGCATTTGGGGGACGTGTGCCTCCTCTTCCTCCCCCCAGCCCTGTGTCCCCCCTGCCCCAGGCACTGCTGCTGGCTCCAGCTGGAGACGGGCGAGCTAGGGAAAAGAAAGAGAGGAGAAGGGGAGTTCCTGGAGCCACACGACGTGCAGAGGGCATTAAACCTTCCTTTGGTACAGCCACCTCTTGTTTTAACACCTGACATTTGTGCTCCGTGCAGCTGCCTTATTTCTCCTGTCTTCCAGCACCAGGCGACGATCTGACTGCATTATCTTGCGCTGAGTCCCCCTCCCGCCCAGCACTGGAATTGCTCCCGCAGGTAAAGAGAATGAGCTCCTATGGCCCAACACTAACATCACTCACCTCCTTGCAGGGCTGGGATTAGCGATGATCAAAGGGCACAGGCCGCACGGGGAAGAGGTGCGGATTGCTCGCTCTGCTCCTAGCAGGGTGCAATTTCCCACCGCTGCACTTACCACAGGGCAGGGCCCCATGTACGGCAGAGGCACGGCCTCCTCTGATCTACAGCCACTTTCCAGGCTGGCCACGGTGAAGCTCTCCCTCCACTTCCTGGGCTGCAGCCAGAGCCCCTCCAAACCACTTGACTGGTCTCCCACTGGCGTAACTGACATCTGTGTCCTACGTCACCTACTTTGCCTCACGAACTTTGTTGGACTGTTGTCAAAATCCCCTCCTGCCACAATTCCCCTCCTCTCCTGCCTTGGGAGCGAGTCCCATTGCTAGTAGAACGGCCTCCGAGAGCTGCCCCCGCCCCTTGGCCATGGATAGGGTAGGAACGGTGAGAGACAGCTGCTGCTCTGCACAGGCAGCACCACCCCCTTTTTCAGGGGTGGGGGGGGCAGCTGGGGCACAGGAGGTCTGTGGCAGAGTAGGGAGTTGAATCCCGCCTGCTTTTAGCACAAGTTCACCCTTCCTCTGCCAAGACAGGCCATCCTCGGCTGAGGGGTGCCCACACCAGCTCTCCTCTGGGGCTGGCGCGTCACCAGCTGCTGGGTCAGGCAGACTTTCTGCTGCTACGGCAAAGCATCCCAGGGAGAATGCACGGGGCCGTAACATGGCACAGGACGCTGCCCCCCCGTGCATCCAGCTCCCATTTAAGAGCAGATCATGTGAAGGGGGACAGGCGATTTGGTGACTGGCAGGCAGAATCGCTGCCCCCGGGGAAGTCCAGCTTGAGAAGGGGCAGCCTGGAGGTATACGGCTCACTCCGAGGAGGACTTTCCGTCCAAGGCACAAACCCATCTCCAGCGCACTGGGGTCATTCTGAAATGTGCAAATATTGAGGAGCACGTCTCCAAGCTGCAGCCCATGGCACAGACTCCAGAGCATGCAGTGGAGAGGGCACAACGCTGGCACTCACAGCTGTTCAGAACGCACGAGTCGGGCTGTCCCACATTCCTGGGATTTGAGAAACAATAAATGCCAGGCTGCTTTTCATTGCAGTCTCCTGTTTCCAGCCTGTTTCTTTGCTGCAAGGAGGGCGCAAATCTTGCTTACACTTTAAATGAAACTGGACATTTGGATGTAGTTACAGGATTTCAGGGCCTTGGGCTTTAAGAAACACCAAAGATCACAAGATCTTTCATAAGCAGAGTCACCAGTGCCGATGGTGCACTTGGAACCAGAGACAACGGCACTTGGTTTTCTGGTGGCCCCATGGGAAAGGAGGCAGAGACCTGCCTATGGACAGACGACAGCCTGGTGGGAACAGCTGGACTAGAATGCTGCCAACCTGTGCCAGTGGCCTGTGGTTCCAGTACATTAAACCTACACACTGAGGACTCGACTCCTGCTCTCACATGCGGAATTTCAGTCCGTGGTTTCTTGCATGGGAAAATAATGGAGGGAATCCTCAACGAATCCGTTCTGGAGCACTTGGAAGAGGGGAAAGTGATCAAAAGTAGCCAACATGGATTCACCAAGGGCAAGTCCTGCCTCACCAATCTGATTAGCTTCTATGACGAGGTAACAAGCTCCATGAACATGAGGAAGTCAGTGGATGTGATATACTTTGACTTCAGCAAGGCTTTTGATACGGTCTCCCACTACATTCTTGTCCATAAGTTAAGGAAATATGGATTGGATCCTTGGGCTATAAGATGGATAGAAAGCTGGCTTGACGGTCAGGCCCAACAGGTAGCGGTCAATCGCTCAGTATCTGGATGGCGGTCTGTTTCAAGTGGAGTGCCGCAAGGCTCGGTTCTGGGGCCGGTGTTATTCAACATCTTTATTAATGACCTGGATGAGGGACTGGGTTGCACCCTCAGCAAGTTTGTGGATGACACAAAACTAGGGGGAGAGGTAGATACGTTGGAGGGTAGAGAGAGAATCCAGAGGGACCTGGATAAATTGGAGGACTGGGCCAAAAGAAATCTGATGGGGTTCAATAAGGAGAAGCGTAGCGTCCTGCACCTGGGATGGAAGAATCCCAAGCATTGTTACAGGCTGGGGACCGACTGGCTCAGCAGCAGTACTATGGAAAGGGACCTAGGGGTTATGGTGGATGAAAGGCTGGATATGAGTAAACAGTGTGCCCTTGTAGCCAAGAAAGCTAACGGCATACTGGGGTGCATTAGGAGAAGCATTTCGAGCAGATCTAGAGAAGTAGTTATTTCTCTTTATTCAGCACTGGTGAGGCCACATCTGGAATATTGTGTCCAGTTTTGGGCCTCCCCAGTATAAAAAGGATGTGGATTTGCTGGAGCAGGTTCAGGGAAGGGCAATAAAAATGACTAAGGGTCTGGAGCACAAGACCTATGAGGATAGGCTGAGGGATTTAGGCTTGTTTAGTTTACCGAAGAGAAGACTTAGAGGTGATTTAATAGCAGCCTTCAACTTCCTGAAGGGAAGCTCTAAAAAGGAGGGTGAGAAACCATTCTCAGTGGTGTCAGATGGCAGAACAAGGAGCAATGGTCTGAAGTTGAAGAGGGAGAGGTGTAGGTTAGATATCAGGAAAAATTACTTCACCGGGCAGGTGGTAAAGCACTGGAATGAGTTGCCTACAGAGGTGGTGGATTCTCCATCCCTTGAGGTTTTTAAGTCCCGGCTGGACAAGGTGCTGGCTGGGATGACTAAGTGGGGGTTGATCCTGCTTGAAGCAGGGGGCTGGACTAGATGACCCCCTGAGGTCCCTTCCAGCCCTGTGAGTCTGTATTTGCATTATAAAATCAGGGCTGTTTCTGTGTGTGTCAGAACAGCCATTTGCAGCAGGGCCTATAGCCACCATGAACCCCAGGACAAGGTGGGAGGGGGCCCAGCCGTGAGTTCTCAGAAGGGGCAGGGCCAATGGCAGAAGGGGCGGAGCTCCCCTGCCACCCTCAGAGCTGTGCAGTGCAGTAGAGCAGCACCTCCATGGTGTCTCAAAGGGGCGGAGCTTCCGACACTGCTGCAAACACCAAGTCCTGTGCAACTGCCCTCTTTGCCCCCCTCACACCTCCCGGGGCAGCAGGCCTGGCCGTTTGCTGTGTGCCCAGCTTTTACTGGTGCAGAGCCTCCAGGCCAATGGGTGCATTTCCCCTTGCCAGGCTGACCACGGTGGCTCTTAACCTGTGTAGCACCCCCGTCTGTCGGCGTTACACTTCCTTTTAATTATATTCTCAGTGAGGCCTGAAGGAGTCTCATTTCCATCTCAGCAGGCACAAGGCCGGCTTGTTCACGCAGCGCTGAAATAGCTTCCTGCCTCACGGCCGGGGCAAATGGGGAGCACAAGCAACAAGCCCCCCAAAAGCCGCTACCACCACCAAGGTGCCCTCAAAGACTCCCAGTGACCATTACAGCCCAAGGTGGATGTTCCTTCTCTTCCCTCACTGTGCTGGCAGAGGAGCCTGCTGGGAAGCCAGGGTCTACAAGACCAGCTAAACGCCCCCATGTTATAAAAGGCTCTATCTTTTGTAGCTGCTTTGCTAATGGGACATGTTCCATTGCGTGGCTGCCCATTATAATTTCTCCTGGATAGTGGGACTTGCACACCAGGAAAGGCACAGCCTGTGTGCACACTCAGGTTACTTTAACATGAGAGGATAAGAAAAATAAAGGAAAGAGGACGTGGTCATCATACATATTGGATGGTTGTGCTTCTTGTCTGAATGAACTGGTCTCCTTGCACTGAGGGCACACCTGCCCTGTTAACATCTTGTCTTCTGATCAGAAACCACTATGTCTGCAGCACCAAGTAAATCTCTGTACAAGGAGCCACTGAGACAGGCACTTGCAGGTTAACAAGTTTTTCTTACCTTTCAACAGCTTCACAAGATACAGAGTCAACCACTACTCAGCTGATAGGCTCTATGGTAGAGTCACGCCTGCAAAGCTCTCCCTGAGACCCGTGTAGTGCCCAGAGGCACTGAGACCTCCTCTGGGGTGGGGCTGTAGAGCAGAGACGTCACTCACCCAGATGAGGTCTCAGTGCCTCTGGGCACTACAGCTGGAAACCCAGGGGTCACCCTTCTTTTTGCAGTACTTGAGCTAAAGACCATCCATGCTGCACTGCAATCAAATGCAGGAAGTGTCAGCCTCTGCATGGCTTCCCAGTGTGACTGGGCTGATGATCAGAGTGAGACCTGAGCAGTGACCCGTGAAGAAGCCTCAAGGGAAAGGCCACTTACTGCATTGAGTCAAAGCAAGGGCTTGCCTGGTTGCAGCCATTTAAGATCAACTAGCCCTTTTCAACAGAGTAGAGTTAATTGGAGCCTGGCCATCAAAGCTGGTCCTAGCCCAGGCACTGCCCCTACGGGCACACTGTGCAGCCTGGGTGCCGCCATTGCAGGAACACTGTGTGGCACGGGCACCGCCACTGCAGGAACAGCACACGGCCTGGGCACCGCCACTGCAGGAACACCACACAGCCCAGGTGCTGCCACTGCAAGAACACTGTGTGGCCTGGGTGCTGCCACTGCAGGAACACCACACAGCCCAGGCACCGCCACTGCAGAAACACCACACAGCCCGGGCGCCGCCACTGCAGGAACACTGTGCAGCCTGGGCACTGCCACTGCAGGAACACTGTGTGGCCCAGGCACTGCCACTGCAGAAACAGCTCACGGCCCAGGTGCCATCACTGGAGGAACACTGTGCACCCTGGATGCTGCTGCTGCAGGAACACCGTGCGGCCTGAGTGCTGCTGCTGCAGGAACACTGTGTAGCCCAGGTGCCACCACTGCAGAAACACCACACAGCCCAGGTGCCACCACTGCAGGAACACTGTGTGGCCCAGGTGCTGCCACTGCAGGAACACCACATGGCCTAGGCACCACCACTGCAGAAACTCCACACAACCCAGGTGCTGCCACTGCAGGAACACTGTGTGGCCTGGGCACCGCCACTGCAGGAACACTGTGTGGCCCGGGCACTGCCACTGCAGAAACAGCGCACGGCCCGGGTGCCATCACTGGAGGAACACCGTGCGGCCTGAGCGCTGCCACTGCAGGAACGCTGTGTGGCCCAGGTGCCACCACTGCAGAAACACCACACAGCCCAGGCACCGCCGATGCAGAAACACCACATAGCCCGGGCACCGCCACTGCAGAAACACTGTGAAGCCTGAGCACCAACATTGCAGGAACACTGTGTGGCCTGGGCACCGCCACTGCAGGAACACCACATGGCCCGGGCACTGCCACTGCAGAAACACCATGCAGCCTGGGCACCAACACTGCAGGATCACTGTGTGGCCCAGGTGCTGCCACTGCAGAAACACCATGCAGCCTGGGCACCGTTACTGCAGGAACACTGTGTGGCCTGGGTGCTGCCACTGCAGGAACACCACACAGCCCAGGCACCGCCAATGCAGAAACACCACACAGCCCGGGCACCGCCACCACAGAAATACCATACAGCCCAGGTTCTGCCACTGCAAAAACACCACACAGCCCAAATGCCACCATTGCAGGAACACTGTGCAGCCTGGGCACCGCCGCTGCAGGAACACTGTGTGGCCCAGGTGCTGCCACTGCAGGAACACCACACGGCCTAGGCACCGCCACTGAAGAAACTCCACACAACCCAGGTGCTGCCACTGCAGGAACACCGTGCAGCCCGGGCACCGCCACTGCAGGAACACTGTGTGGCCCGGGCACTGCCACTGCAGAAACAGCACACGGCCCGGGTGCCATCACTGGAGGAACACCATGCTGGCCAGGTGCCACCACTGCAGGAACACTGTGCAGCCTGGGCACCAACACTGCAGGAACACTGTGTGGCCTGGGCACCACCACTGCAGGAACACCACACTGCCCAGGCACTGCCACTGCAGAAATACCACACTGCCCGGGCACTGCCACTGCAGGAACACCACACGGCCTAGGCACCGCCACTGAAGAAACTCCACACAACCCAGGTGCTGCCACTGCAGGAACACCGTGCAGCCCGGGCACCACCACTGCAGGAACACCACACTGCCCGGGCACCACCACTGCAGAAACACTGTGAAGCCTGGGCACCAACACTGCAGGAACACTGTGTGGTCTGGGCACCACCACTGCAGGAACACCACACTGCCCAGGCACTGCCACTGCAGAAACACCACACTGCCCGGGCACTGCCATTGCAGGAACACCACACGGCCTAGGCACCGCCACTGAAGAAACTCCACACAACCCAGGTGCTGCCACTGCAGGAACACCGTGCAGCCCGGGCACCGCCACTGCAAGAACACTGTGTGGCCCGGGCACCGCCACTGCAGGAACACTGTGTGGCCCGGGCACTGCCACTGCAGAAACAGCGCACGGCCCGGGTGCCATCACTGGAGGAACACCATGCTGGCCAGGTGCCACCACTGCAGGAACACTGTGCAGCCTGGGCACCAACACTGCAGGAACACTGTGTGGCCCGGGTACCACCACTGCAGAAACACTGTGAAGCCTGGGCACCAACACTGCAGGAACACTGTGGCCTGGGCACCACCACTGCAGGAACACCACACTGCCCGGGCACCACCACTGCAATAACACCACACTGACCAGGTGCTGCCACTGAAGGAACATTGTGTGGGCTGGGCACCACCACTGCAGGAACACTGCATGGCCCTGGTGCCACAATTAAAAGTGATGGTGGTTTAGTTGGGTTGGTCCTGTGCTGAGCAGGGGGTTGGCCCTAGATGAGCTGCTGAGATCTCTTCCAACCCCAGTCTTCTATGATTTTAAGTCAGAGAGTGTTAGGAGAAGTACCTTGAGACCATTGTTCCCTCTAAGTTTTTCCATCCATGTGTGGAATAATTTTTATGTATACCAAGACATGCATGAACATGCTACACCACTAGAAACCAAACACCAGCTGTGGGCTCCCTGCTAATCGGCTGGGTGGCATTTGAATCTCTCCCGAGTGGCTGCACGAGAGCAGGGCCTACAGGAAACACTGCTTGAGACTGAGGCTTTAGAGCAGGGATCAGCGACCTTTCCACGGCAGAGTGCCAAAATTTGACCTTTTGACCTCAGTGTATGGCCCGAGTGCAGGCGATACTTTTTAAAGTCACTGATAGTCCTACTTACAGCAGCTTCATTCATAAATAACTAAAGACGCAGCTTTACCATTTAGGTGGTGGTTGGCAGCATTAGTTGGGCTTCTGTTAACCACAGGCGGCCTGGCTTCGAGCAAGCTCCCAGCTTCGTGGGGGAGGAGGGGTGGGCCGAGCTCCGGCCTCGCATGCCAATGAAAATCGGTTCATGTGTCACTCTTGGCACCCGTGCTGTGGTCGCTGGCCTCTGGCTTAGAGCGACAGATTCAAAGACCTCAGTCTAGTGTAGCAGAGAGAAGAGTCAGGGTGACTTGATTCCTGCCTGGAGAGGAACAAACATTTCCTAGGGGTCTGTTCGGTCCGGCAGAGGAATGCCGAACATTATCCAGCACCTGCAAGGGGAAGCTGGACACGTTCAGACTGAAAATAAGGTCTCAGCTTTTAAAGAGGGAGAGTCGTCGACCGTTGGAAGAAGTCCTCCTGGGTCACGGAGAGTTTCCCATCACTGACTGGTTTAAACCCAAAATTGGATTCTTTGAAAGCTGTTCGAGGAATCGTCTTGGAGCTCAGCCTGTGTGATAGAGGCAGCTAGAGGAGATAATCACAGCTCTGCCTTCTGGCCCAGGCATCTCTGGTGCTGAATGATAAATATCAATAAAACAAATGTTACTAATTGAGAGAGCACGAGACCGGGGCAGGTGCTATCGATCTGTGTGCTCGCACCGATTCTCCAGTCATTTAGAGTACGAAATGTTGGCTGAACGAGACGGGATCACCCGCCCACTAGCACACACAGGTGGCGCAGAGCCACCTCCCCCCTGTCCCAGCAGAGCAGAAGGGCTCATGCAATCCTGGACCATAAACCGGGGACACACTGAAAGGACTGAAATTTATTTTTCCTCTCTTGCACGTCAAGTTGTACAAAGCCTGGGTCAGACTCCAGCTGTAAAACATACGTTTTCTCTGAAGAGCCATGAGGAACGGCACCAATATAAAATATACTCGGCGGTGGCTTATCTGTGCACAACAAAGGGGCGTTTTATCCGAAGCGGTCCCTGTCCCTCCAACAGAAGGGGCAGGGCACCATCTGGTGGGCACGTGTGACGTCATTCCTGGTAGTAGGCATCCTTCAGTCTGCATAGACTATGGATCGCGCCCTTTACAGTTTCAATTGAAGACTTCATTTACAGCGTCTATTGTAACTATAAAGACCCACACGAGAGTGACAGTCCTTGCTGCATCTCTTGCAGATGTAGTGGGTGTCTGGCAAGTCCTTAGTGTGCTTTCTGTGCGCTCGCTTCTCCTCTGCTAGCTGTCTGATCTTCAACTCGCCCTTCTGAAGGCCCTTGTGTAACCCCTGCCTCCATCTGCCGCGGTCGTCTGCTAGTTCTTCCCAGTTGTCCAGCTCGATGTCTACCTCTCTGAGGTCTCTCTTGCAGACATCTTTGTAACACAACTGGGGGCATCCAGGGGGTCTTTTGCCAGAGGCTAGCTCACCATACAGGATGTCTTTTGGAATCCTTCCATCGTTCATCCTGTGGACGTGGCCAAGCCAGCAGAGCCGACACTGCCTGAGGAGGGTGTGCATGGTTGGGATTCCAGCTTGCTCGAGGACGGCTGTGTTGGTAACTCTGTCCTTCCATGATATTCCAAGGATGCGCCTGAGGCAGCGTAAGTGGAAGATGTTCAGCCTCTTTTCCTGGCGGGCATACAGGGTCCAAGTCTTGCTGCCATAAAGGAGGGTGCTGAGGATGCAGGCTCTGTAGACTTGCATTTTGGTGTGAGTGTACAGCTTGTTGTTATTCCACACTCTCTTGCTGAGTCTGGACAGAGTTGTGGCCGCTTTTCCGATCCTCCTATTTAGCTCAGTGTCCAACGACAGGGTGTCAGTGGTGGTGGATCCGAGGTAAACGAACTCGTGGACAACCTCTAACGTATAGTTGTCAATGCTGGTTGATGGGGATTCAGCAACATCCTGACCGAGTACATTCGTCTTCTTTAGGCTGATGGTAAGCCCAAAGTCCTTGAACGCTTTGGAGAACTGATCCAGCAGTTTTTGAAGCTGGTCTTCTGTGTGAGACACTACAGCAGCATCGTCTGTGAACAGCATGTCTCTGATGAGGACTTCCCACACCTTAGACTTAGCTTTCAGCCTTGCAAGGTTAAACAGTTTCCCATCAGATTTTGTGTGCAGCAAGATGCCCTCTGTTGAAGATCCAAAGGCATGCTTCAGGAGGAGTGCGAAGAAGATCCCGAACAATGTCAGAGCAAGCACGCATCCTTGTTTGACGCCGCTCCTGATTCTGAAAGCATCCGATAATGCGCCGTCATATTGGATGGTTCCTCTCATGTCTTCGTGGAATGACTGGATCATCTTGAGTAACCGTGGAGGACAGCCTTTCTTGTGGAGCAGCTTGAACAGACCATCCCTGCTGACCAAGTCAAAGGCCTTGGTCAGGTCGATTGAAGGCTATGTAGAGTGGCTTTCTCTGCTCCCTGCACTTCTCCTGCAGCTGCCTTAGAGAGAAGACCATGTCAACAGTAGACCTCTCTGCGCGGAATCCGCACTGCGATTCGGGGTATACCCTCTCAGCAATCTTCTGGAGTCTGCCAAGGATGACGCGAGCGAACAGTTTACCAGTGACGCTTCGGAGGGAGATTCCACGGTAGTTGTTGCAGTCGCTTCTGTCTCCTTTGTTCTTATACAACGTTACAATGTTAGCGTCGCGCATATCCTGTGGAACCTCACCCTCTTTCCAGCACAGGCACAGTAGCTCATGCAGGGGTTCCAGGAGTGTGTCCGCGGCACACTTGATTACCTCTGGTGGTACCATCCTGACCAGGGGCCCTTCCTGCTGCAATGCTGTCGATGGCTGTCTTCAGTTCATCCACAGTCGGCTCTTGGTCCAGTTCATCCATTACTGGTAGGAGCTCAACGACATCGAGGGCTGCGTCAACCACAACATTCTCGCGTGAGTACAGCTCAGAGTAGTGCTCAACCCAGCGCTCCATCTGTTTGGCTTTGTCAGCAATGACTTCACCAGATTTGGATTTCAGAGGTGCCATCTTGTTCTGGGTGGGTCCTAATGCCTTCCTCATACCCTCCTACATTCCTCTGAGATTACCAAAGTCGGCACAGGTCTGAATGCTGCTGCATAGCTGGAGCCAGTGGTTGTTGGCACAGCGCCTGGCTGTCTGCTGTACTGTTCTTCTGGCCTCTCTAAGTGCTTGCTGGGTACTCTGGCTCGGTGAGCGTTTGTACTCCAGGAGTGCAGCGCGCTTCTTTTCAATGACTGGAATCATCTCATCAGAGTTAGCTTCGAACCAGTCGTTCGTGTTTCTAACTCTTCTTCCAAACACCAACAAGGCCGTGTTGTAAACTGTATTCCTCAGATGTTGCCATTTGGATGTCGCATCGACGCCCCCATGGCCGCTGCACAGATTTTCCTGGAGGGTCTCTCTGAACTTTACAGCTTTCTCCGAGTTTGCCGTCTTTCTGGTGTCAATGCGGGGCCTTCCAGCAGGTTTAGAGCGGTGCAGCTTCTTGGGTCTCAGCTTGAGCTTGGAGCAAACTAGCGAGTGATCTGTATCACAGTCAGCACGTCATTCCTGGTGCTATTTGCTATTGGCGTGCAAGAACAAAGCAGAGCTAACTCCTCACTGGGTGCTGGCCCACCCCTCTACTTCTACAGCAGCTAGGGCAAGCACAGGCGTGCCTATGGCAGCAGCTGCCCTCTGCAGCGTGTCCCTTCCCAATGCCAGGCACAGACATGGGGGTGCTGGGGGGTCACCCAGGAGTCAGTACCAAAGAAGCGGCTGTAGAAGACATAACTGGATCCAGAGAGCAACCCTGTCTCCCTTCGGCGTTCCACTGGGAAATCGTCCCTGGACGCCCACAAGCCCACAGGAAACAGCCTTCCTTCTAATGGGAGGTATGGGCAGGCATTGTGGGGTCAGCTCACCTTTGCAGCACCTCCTGCTGGTCTCCTTGGGAATTAGCTTGGCTGTCCTGGCCCATGGGGGCCTTTCTGTCATGGGTCTGCCCCACAGCAGTGCCCCAGCAAACTGGGGTCCTCCCCTCTCAGGGAACCCCAACCCCCAATACCCAACTTGCCTCAGTGACCCACTGCCAGTTGTCACCCAGCCCCTCACCTCTGGGGCAAGCTGCAGTCTGAACTGGCCACTTCTCACCGACAAGGGGCTGTGGGCCAGCTGCCTTCACCTGCCCTGGCTGCCTCCCTGCAGCCGTAGTACCTCCAGGCCTTGTCTCAGGCCCTGCAGCCTGGGAGTTGGGTCAGGCCACAGCCCCCTAGCTCTGCTCTGCATCATGCAAACTGAAAACAAGTCTTTCAGTGGCTCAGAGTGTTTCGTGCCACCAATATTTATTTATTTGTTGTGTCCCAGCTCCCAGCAAGCCGGCAGGGTGTCGATGTGTTCCCGCTGCCACACAGAACAAGCAGCATTCCCCGCGTACAGCACCCAGAAAAGGCGCCAGCTCCACTTCCGCAGCCCTTTGGCCCTCAGAACAGGGCTCACAAGGATGCACATCCTCCAGCACCAGCTGCTTATGCTGCTGCTACTTGGAAAACAGCTGGGACCAAGGGACTTACTTTTCTGCTCACTCCCAATGTGTGGTTTACACAGACCTCTCACCAGCAGGGCTGCCATGCATGGACTGGCTACTGCGAAGGGCCTGAGTGATGCAGCTGGCCCTGCAAAGTTTGCTTGGCCATATTTTAAATAAATACGGGTCTTTTTCCCACGGCATGAGCATTTCCCCTCTGCTGGTTACAGGGTTAGGGAAAAGAGGTCTGCTCCAAGCCCATCATCAGCTGGAATCTTCCCCTTCCCTTAGGCAGAATCTGGACCAGGAGCACAAGGGCTGATGTGGCTGGCAGCCAGGCTTTGCAGACGGCTCTGGCCCCTGTTGTGCAAGCTGACCCACGCAGCCAGACCCAGGCACCCATGCAGCCAGGCCCAAATCAGTGAAGGTGCACAGGGAGCAGTTTGCAGGATGAATACTGTCCCTTAAACCCCTGAGAAACTGACCCTGCACATGGTCACCATCCTACAGACCCGCTTGGCCCCTGCCTTCAAAGCAGCTGCCTCTGCCTTTGTGCAGAGCCTCCTCCCAAATCTCAGCAACTCTCCTCTCCTCCCCGGCACACGTGGGCAGTCACTCAGTTCCTGGCGTGCTGCTGCAGCCAAAGTTTTCAAGAACAGGTCAGAAGTGGGGCTCCTGAATCTACGTTCAGGCACCTGAACAAGCAGGTTGCGCCCCTCCCCCCACACACACATGCCCATACCTCATTCACCAGCTGTCCTGGACCGGACTGACCCAATGCCATTCACGGCAATAGAGTCCAGTCTGTATGGTCTGGGGGAGATGGCAACCTGAGCCCTTCCCCACCAACAGAAGAGCCACAGCTGGGGACAAGTGCTAAGCTTCAGACCAGCACACGAACTCCTGGTGGCAGCGGAGCCACCTGGGCTGGTGGCCTGGACCATTGGGCTGGCAGGATTCTGGGGGGTGGATCCCATGGTGACTGGGCCAGTAGAAGATGGGAGTAGGGTCCCCAAGGCCAGCAGCAAAGCCAGTGGGGCTGGCAGTACCCAGGAAGCTTGGTGGCACCTGTGGGCTGGGCCCCAGGGCTGACAAAGCCAGCAACGGGGCCAGCCCCAGGTGCAGGGAAGCTGGGTGCAAAACCTGGGGGTGCTGCAACACCCTGCACCTCGATTCCCTGTGTCTCTGGTGGTGACATACCCTAGAAGGTACCAAACAGTAACAAAGGCCTGGCCCTTCTGTATTGTTTGAAGAGCATCCACAGGCCTCTGGGTGCTTGGACCATGCCAAAATGGAACGGAATAGCCAAATACACATAAAACAAACTTGTTCAACCTTCCAAAGAAATTCCACTCAGGTTTAGTGGGTGTCTCAGGCAAAAGTTCAGGTTGGTTATTTTATAGAACCAACGTGCCAGGCCCTGTGATTATGGAACCACCAGGTGTAGTCCCGCGAATGCTAAACTTGGACCACAAAGACTACAGTGATATGGAGCATTTAAGTGGTTTTTCAGTCTTTAACTTATCCTGGCAGAAGGAAATGCTGTTTGCTGAACTGCCTGTACCAATGAGTCTGTCATGGGCGGCGAGGTACCCTTTGCATGTGTCCCCAGACACCTTCCCCTGTGCTGCTGCTCACCTCAGCATTAGTCACATGCGCTCCTTTGCCTCCGTCTGATTTAAAGAAGGTCCTCCAGGCAGGACTCCGGGAGCTGAAAGGAGATGCCCGGTTAGATTTGGATTACAAATGATTGAGGGAGGAGGAGGGGGATGGTAAATATTAAGCAAAAGATCATTTTTCCTTTCCTGTAGCATTGGAGCAGATTTTCCATCTCTGAATTAACACAGCAGAGAATAAGCAAGTTCACAGTTTTCATCCTTACTGTAAACTTCTCTGTATGCAGCATGTAACCCTACCTTTTACTATTGAAAAGATAAAGCCTCGGAGTTAAATTTTCCAATTATTACCTGTCTAGTACAGTTGCAGCAGGACCATACCAAGTATTCGAGTTTTACTGAGGAAACATAATTACAGCTTGAAAAATAGTGGCAGCTGCATTCCCATCATATCCTGACTCACAGTTCATATGCTAAAGAGAAAGACGCTTGGGGCCCAATTCATAAGAGATTTCTGCTTCATTTCCATTTTTGGGTACAGTTGCTTGGAAAAGTGTCTGATGCATGTTTTTCAAGTAATAGATGTATTTGGGTGATTCATTCACTCTCTTTCCCACTATATGCAGAGAAGGCCAACCCCTGCTCAGCTGACTCCCCAGCACACCCTCTTGCATTCAGTGAGACGTCTCTCGGATGGTAAAACTCACTGGCCATGTCTACACTAGCCAAAAACTTCGAAATTGCCATGCAAATGACCATTTCAAAGTTTACTAATGAAGTGCTAAAATACATATTCAGAACATCATAAGCATGCGGGCGGCCACGGCACTTCGAAATTGACACGGCTCGTCCAGATGGGGCTCCTTTTCGAAAGGACCCCGGCTACTTTGAAGTCCCCTTAGTCCCACCTGCTCATAGGAATAAGGGGACTTCGAAGTAGGCGGGGTCCTTTCAAAAAGAAGCCCTGTCCGGATGAGCTGCGCGGCGGTGAGCCGCGTCAATTTCGAAGTGGCACAGCTGCCCGCATGCTAATGAGGCACTGAATATGTATTTCAGCGCTTCATTAGTAAACTTCGAAATGGTCATTTGCATGGCCATTTCAAAGTTTTTGGCTAGTGTAGACGTAGCCACTGTGTGCACCACCTTGCTCCCTTGACCCCTAATTTGTCCACAGATGTTGCACCAACCTCAACTTCCTTCTAGGATTGCACATCCAGGACCCTGATGTTTTCTAAGCTTTTGGTTTGCTGAGGCAGTGAAGGGATTAGCCATCCATATACCAAGGCAATTTAGGCACCTAACCAAATTGTGATGACTCCCTTCTGAAAGGGATTCTCATACGTGCCAAGTGAATTTGGGCAATGTTCACAATGTTGTGAAGGCAATTTTTTTTTCCAGCACATGCACATTTCTGTGTTGCCAGTCCCAAAAATTCTGAAATCCTGGCTCCAAAAAGTCATGCAATAAAAATCTGTGTGGAAGCCAAAACATAATAAATTCAGATTTTTGGTTTGCCTTCTGAGCAATTAGGATTCAGTCCACTCACACAGTCAAGCTTTTCCTCTGCACCCAGCCATGCTAGAAACTCACATCTGGGGGGAGGGGTGATGACAGCAGAGATTGTCATGAAATACCATGACTCCAAGAGCTGAGGCATTAGGAAAATCAAATAGCTTGAGACCCAGGATAAAAGTTCAACCCTTGGGAACACTGCTCCCTTAGAAAGTTTTGATTTATACTTGTAATGCTTTTTCCTAGATGGGCACAGACTCTGGAGTGACAAAGAAAATTCCCTGTCCCAAACACACTAGACATCTTCCTCCCAACTTATAAAACAGCCTGCTTAGAAACAGAACACATTTTTAAAAAATAAATGATGTCCTCTGCACAAACAGCCTTCTTGGGAGAGTGCTAGCCACTGAAGGAGACAAAACACGAGACACACTGAAGACAAGTTACATCCCTGTTACAGGGTTGCAGGTTTTATTTCAACCCTTCCTAC
This sequence comes from Carettochelys insculpta, assembly GCF_033958435.1. Taxonomy (NCBI): domain Eukaryota; kingdom Metazoa; phylum Chordata; order Testudines; family Carettochelyidae; genus Carettochelys; species Carettochelys insculpta. Next base: position 137,727,143 of record NC_134140.1, read on the forward strand.
TGGTAGGCGTGGGAAACCACACCTCCTGCAATAATCATTGTGAGAGGCGTGGCTCATTACCTCTATCATGGGGACACAGCTGTGGGGAGAGACTGGCTAGAGGTCTCTGGACAGACAGCTGACTGCAGGGACACCCTGAGGCTGGGCAAGCCTGAGGCTTTATTATCGAAGCATATGAACCTATTGAGCTGCCAGTCAGATTAAGCCTGCGATGGGGTTTGACCCTGCACTGCCTTGCACCATCGTGTTATACACACACACACACACACACACACACACACACTGTTTCACCAGCAATGTGATATGACATGGGCAGGGGCGCGAGAGAGATCTTTATTCCGGATGTCAAAGAGCCAGGAGTCTATACTGGGAATCTAGAACACGTGTTGCTCTCCGGCCCAGGTTTGCACTCCCGAGCCCCCGGTGCCACATGGAACGAGGCCCCTGCTGAAACCACACCCTTCTCCTCCAGCACCGCTCTTCAGATGACATCTGTGGTGTCAGAAGGGTAGCAATACTCCAGAGGCACGGCCGTGGAGCGTCAGTTTACAGATGCTGTTCAGAGGAGAAGAGGAATAACGTGCACTCCCAGGCCCAGGAGAAGCAAATAAAAGAATAATGGATTGGGGCAGGGCAGCCAAGCTGGGTCCCTGCAGATTCAGCCCCCTCAGGGGTGAGCCTTTACTGGCCTGCCTCTCCTTGGGCATCTCGCACTGTTACAATCTCTGAATTGTATTTATCCCCTTCTCACGTCTCTGGGGAATTCACTGACTTCTCGCTGTGAAACAGAGCCAAGTTTTGGGGTCAGAATTAATTAACCTGTAATTCCACTGATGGGAAAAATGAATAGGAATTTTAATAAGGGCCCCATTCATTGCCTTTGCTACAGACAGCAGAAACATGTCTCTCCTGGAGACCTAGGATGTAAAGGACACCAATTCCCCAGGTGTCCATTTATCCTTTGCTGTCTTGCCTCCTGAGTACGGGGAGAGACTTTTTTTCACCTACCCTCCGGAAACACCTGAGTGGGGAGTACGAATGGCTCCAAGGGCTGCTGCAGAATGTGTCACAGTAGAGGAAAGGCCATTTCTCTCAGTTGTGCTTTTCAGGAATCTGCAGCTGCCCATACAAATCAGAAGGCACACTTGAATACTTTGTAAAGTTCTCCTCGGGGACTACACCTTCCCAACAAGGAGCCTGACTTAGGCTCCCAAGTCCCTACTTAAGCCCCTAAATAAGTACGGCCTGATGTTTCAACAGTGCCCAGAACAGGGCCCATTGACTTCAGTGGATCCTGCCAGGTGCTCAGCTCCCTTGAAGATCAGGTGCTAAATTCTCTGCTTGCAATAACTACAGCACACTCAGATCTCATCACCCAGGCCTCTCATTACCCACACCCCTTCCTTGTCTTTCCGCAGCATAGATGTGCTGCAGGGTGTGTAAGAAGAGGAGGCATTGGTGATTCTGGCCCTGGGGAAACCACATAGCAGTGGACTGGTCGAAGGGCCTCTTGCTTACCTGATCTCCTGCATGTGCACACAGCCTCAGCTGCTTGGGTACCTGGGAGCAGGCTGTATGTCAAAAGGCTTGCCTTCGCCGCAGAGGTAAGTGACATTCTAGGTGTGGTGCAGCCCCTGCTGCCCTGAGAGTCCTATCCACACCCGGAGCTCCAGCATGTGAGGGTGGTGCTGCTGCTCCCTGGAGCAGGCTGGCCTGCCAGGGGCTGTGGCTACAACTCAGGCTGCACAATGCCTCAGCTGCTAACACGTTTGCTCTGTGGGGTCCTGAATCTTTCCACACCTTGCCCCAGCCCCTGCTGCTCACCCAGAGACAGGCAAGGCTGGGCTCTGGTTCAGCAACTCTGTGACTAGCAGCCCAAGTCTGTTCAGTCTCAGACCAGGTTGCTGTTTCCCTGGGTTTCTTCCTACCTGCCTCTTTTGCCTAGCTATGAATTTACTGCCAGAGCTCCCCCTGGTCACTTCACCTCTTTTAATGCTCCCCACTCCAGGGCAGGGCCAGGCCCCTGAGCTTGCTGTTCCCCCAGTAAATCCTCCTTGTCCCTGGCCAACTCCCCTTCCCCCAGGAAGAAACAGCAGGTCTCCTTCCTGCTTTCACTTCCTGGCTTTATAATCCTGTCCCAACAGAGCTTTGGCTACTGCTAATGTTATGCTACCTCCAGGTGCTGTACATAGGGTTAATTAGCCTCTTCTGGCCCACATGAGATAGCTTGGGACCTACCCTGTCTCACGGAACTGGAAGGGACCTTCAGAAGTCATCACATTCAGTCCCCTGCCCTCCTGCGGGTGGTGGGGGGGGCAAGCACCATCCCTGACAATTTTTTTTTAAATCTATTTGCCCAAAGCCCCTAAATGGCCCCCTCAAGGGCTGAACTCACAACTCTAATTTAGCAGGCCAGTGCTCAAGCCACTGAGCGATCCCTCCCTGCCTCCTGCCCTGAAAGTTCCATTTGGGCCAACCCTCAATGAATTTTTGCTTAATTTTTCAGGTTAAGTCACCAAACCAGAAGGAGAATTGCTCAGCCAACAAGTGCTCGTGTTTGCTGATAGCTGGCAGAGACCTGGAAAAGTTATTGAATCCAGTTCCCTGCCCTCACAACAGGCCCTATTGCCACCACTGAGATATTTCTTATTTTAAGATCTAACCTGCCCTAGGCCCCTGGAGGGAATGAGCTCCCAACCCTCAAGGTGCAAGGCCAATGCACTAACCACTGAGCTATCCCCTCCCTAACAGCATGTTTGGATACACATCTCATGGCGCTGGAAAGGACATTCAGACGTCATCAAGTCCAGTCCCCTGCCCTCTTGGCAGGGCCAAGCACCAGCCCTGACAGATACTTTTGTTGATCTATTTGCCCCAGTTCCCCAAATGGCCACCTCAAGGGATGAGCTCACCAGCCCTGGGCTTAGGAGGCCGGTGTACAAACCACTGAGCTATCCCTCCCCTTGTTGAGCACCCAGCACAGACTATTTCACTCTTCGGGAGCAGTACAGTAGTTCGCGCTCTCTGCTATTATGCAAGAGCAACACCGCGAATCAGTCTCAACAAGCAGCACTGGAGAGTGTCTCTTCACTCTTCTAACCCTCCCCTGGGCCCGTGCAGGTACGACAGGATGTATCAGCTATTACCACTGTAGCAGACGCCACACTTCAGTATGGGCAGGGTGGCAGCTCCGTATGGTAAGTTTGCCCAACATGTTCCCTATAAGTTGCTATTTTCAGTTGTTTATAACTTTGCCAAATGAGGTTGAAACTTTCCGGTCTGGGTATCTGCCTCGGGCCGGGTGGCCCTGGGAAGTTTCAGCCAAAAGCGTTGAGCCGTTTCCAGGAGGTGGTGGAGGATATGTTGTTTTCCCTGCGTTACAAATCCCTGCTGACTGTATTCGTCAAGACACTGCAGCATCCCCAAGCCTCGGAGCAGGGACTTGAAATTTGGCAGAGTGGCGGCTGTGGTGGCAGACGTGTGCCTTTGCCAGCACCGAGGAAATCTGCAAAATTTATCCAAGTTATAAGCAGCTGAAAACATCTCAGTTCTCACAGAAGGCGCAGTGAACACTTTCTAGAGCTTACCAGCCACAATCTACAACAGGCCTGCGCAGATCTGTGCCCACAATTGTAGCTCTGGCCTAGGGCAAGCTACACTGGAGCTGGGCACCAGGAAGGAGAGCTGGGCGTGTGTCTCTCCCGCACTCTCAGTGCTCCGGTCCCGCTGTGCTCGAGCAGCACGGAGAAGAAAGCTGCCCTGTCGGAATACAGAGGGGCAGAAGTCAGGCTGGTGTGGGGGGAACAGGTGGGGACCAGGAGCCTGCCGGGAGGGACTGGATGCTCATGGTGGGAGCAAGGTGACTGGCTGGACAAGGAAGCTGGAGGCTGGGGCAAAGGAGACTGACTGTCCAGATGAGGGGACTTGTATTGGTGAGCCAAGGGGACTGAGATGGGAGGGACATAGGTTGTGGAGCAGCTCAGGCACAGCTGGGGACTCCAACTGAATGAGAAACCAGAGAAGAGCCTGGGACTGGGAGCCACTGAGGCAGAGGAGAAAGAGGAGCGAGAGGAAGGTGGAGATATCTAATGAGGACCCCGAGCCTGGAACAGGAGCTGAGGCTGGGTGGGCACCACTACCACGTGCTCCTTGGCCTCGGTTAAAATGCTTGAAATCTTCATGCTGAATTTCAAAATGGGCAGAAAGAAACTTGTCATTTGACCAGTTTTTCCCAACTTTTCACGGGCCAAAAAATATGAAAAATCCTTTTTGGTATAAGGGAGCTGTCGGTTCTGATTTCTTCAGGCTGCCGGCGAACCAAAGCTCCTTCATGTGCCTCATTGACAGAGTACCCAGAAGAGCGAACTTGTAGGGCATCGAACATGAGTGAGTACTCTTGGATTTAACCTCTGTGCCTCAAGTCCTCCTCTGTAAAACGGGATAGTACCCTTTAACTCACTGATGTGCTGTGACAATAAAGTCACCCAAGGTTCGAAGTACTCAGGTACCATAGTGAAGGACATCATTAAAAATAATAACAACAGCTGTGCCTTCAGCCAAGGTCTGACACGCTTGCAATAAGGAAGGTCTGGGGCTGTACGCTGAACACTAAGGAAGAAACAAAACTCTGACTAGCTGCCTATTAAGTGGGCAAGGCCCAGTCTGTGCACCGAATGAAGCAGGGGCCTAGGGACGACGGGGAAATGCTACGTGTCCATGTTGCCAGTGTAAATAGTGATGTTGATGGGAGATTTCCTGTGTAGTGTTTAGTTGAAAATGGAACATGTCTGATTTCTACAGAGCATTGTTATTCTGGCGGTGTGGGAGGAGAAGGGCTGTTATGGCGCACACCAGCCACCAGAGCACTCCTCACGTCAGGACGTGACTGCCCAGGGGTTTCAGCAGAGCCTGCTGCTTCGGCCCAGGGAGCCCTGGGCACTGGCCAGGTCAGCTCTGTGTCCTGAGAGCCCTGCCCCACCTCCAGCCAGGTCAGCTCTCTGCCCTGAGAGCCCTGCCCCACCTCCAGCCAGGTCAGCTCTCTGCCCTGAGAGCCCTGCCACACCTCCAGCCACGTCAGCTCTCTGCCCTGAGAGCCCTGCCACACCTCCAGCCACGTCAGCTCTGTGTCCTGAGAGCCCTGCCCTACCTCCAGCCAGGTCAGCTCTGTGTCCTGAGAGCCCTGCCACACCTCCAGCCACGTCAGCTCTGTGTCCTGAGAGCCCTGCCCCACCTCCAGCCAGGTCAGCTCTGTGTCCTGAGAGCCCTGCCCCACCTCCAGCCACGTCAGCTCTGTGTCCTGAGAGCCCTGCCCCACCTCCAGCCAGGTCAGCTCTCTGTCCTGAGAGCCCTGCCCCACCTCCAGCCAGGTCAGCTCTGTGTCCTGAGAGCCCTGCCCCACCTCCAGCCAGGTCAGCTCTGTGTCCTGAGAGCCCTGCCCCACCTCCAGCCAGGTCAGCTCTCTGTCCTGAGAGCCCTGCCACACCTCCAGCCACGTCAGCTCTGTGTCCTGAGAGCCCTGCCCCACCTCCAGCCAGGTCAGCTCTCTGCCCTGAGAGCCCTGCCACACCTCCAGCCACGTCAGCTCTGTGTCCTGAGAGCCCTGCCCCACCTCCAGCCAGGTCAGCTCTCTGTCCTGAGAGCCCTGCCCCACCTCCAGCCAGGTCAGCTCTGTGTCCTGAGAGCCCTGCCCCACCTCCAGCCAGGTCAGCTCTCTGTCCTGAGAGCCCTGCCCCACCTCCAGCCAGGTCAGCTCTGTGTCCTGAGAGCCCTGCCCCACCTCCAGCCAGGTCAGCTCTGTGTCCTGAGAGCCCTGCCCCACCTCCAGCCAGGTCAGCTCTCTGTCCTGAGAGCCCTGCCACACCTCCAGCCAGGTCAGCTCTGTGTCCTGAGAGCCCTGCCCCACCTCCAGCCAGGTCAGCTCTGTGTCCTGAGAGCCCTGCCCCACCTCCAACCAGGTCAGCTCTGTGTCCTGAGAGCCCTGCCCCACCTCCAGCCAGGTCAGCTCTGTGTCCTGAGAGCCCTGCCCCACCTCCAGCCAGGTCAGCTCTGTGTCCTGAGAGCCCTGCCCCACCTCCAGCCAGGTCAGCTCTCTGTCCTGAGAGGGGCAGCAACACAGTGAGGCTTCTGGCAGGGGGCAGGGAGTGCCTAGTACCCAGCAGAGGGTCAAAATAGATGGTCTGAAAACAAAATATTTGGATGCATATAGGCTGCCCAGAGCCTCATGGGAGCTGCAGTCTGGATTTTTCATGACCCCATTCTCCTCCTGGACCCATCTCCCTGGTGAGCCATATCTCCCAGCATGCACCATGGCAGTGACTCCCATGATGCAACTGCTTCATCTCTCCAGGAGAGAAGAAGAACCGATCTCTCCATGAGCTCTAGTTCCACTGCTCCTGGTACCATCCAAACGTGGCAGTGCTGGCTCACCTCACATCAGCTCATGGGTTGTATTGGAAAGGTGAGCTGGAGACCAGTAGGCAGGCGGCTTTTAGGTGGCTGTATCCCGTTGTGTCCATAGGCCTGGAATGAACCTGACTTTTTGGAACCAGGGTCACCACAGAGAGCTATGACATAAAGATCAACAGCACGAGCATGTCACTCTTGGGTGCCATCCTGGAGGTACTGGAGGCCTGTCCAGCTGGAATGTACCCCAGGCACCCATGTGCAGAGTCTGCTGAGGGCACTTCCACTTACTGCTATGCCCTGGCAGTGCCTCCGTCTGCAGGGCGGGAGCAGAAGGCAGACCCACCCAGCTTCCACAGTTCTGTTCATGGGTGGCTCCTGGCCCAGCCCCCCTCCCCTCCCCTCAGAAGGAAACCGGCCCTGCAGAGGCAGGGGCTGATTCCCTAGACGTGCCCCTTGACTAGCTGGTATGCAGGTGTCCCCAGGCTCCTTCACATCAGATGAATTCCCACTCTGTCACACCTAGCAGTGGCATAACTGTGCCATGCACCTAGCAGGAGCCTGGCTGGGTCTTGTTGTGAACGTGGGAAACCAATCCGACAAACTCCTCCTTTTAACACCCGGCTCCGGGCATTTCCCCAGCCTTGGCACTCCCAGGCCAAGCTGGTAATGGGCTGTAAACAAGCTGCCTGAAAACCACTGCTTCTGTTCAGGCACAGCTGTGACTCAAACAGGGCGTTACTCCACTTGGTACCAGAGAGGCCCTTGTCACTTGGAGTAGAGGCCATTGGCCTCTCTCTGACCTTTGCCACTCCAGGTGAAATTGCTGTCTCAGTAACTTCTCCCTCTCTCTTGCTAGTTTTTCTCGTCACACAAATTAACTCTCCAGTGCTCTCTCTCTCGCTCCCTCTCTCGCTCTCGTTCTGACTTTCGTGACGCCGTCAGCTGAGGCAACACTTGAAAGGAAAGGGAGAAGAAAGCGGATGGTACCCTATTTTCTGCTGATCACCAGTTCGGACAGAACTCTGGTGGCCTGGAAATGACATGAATTCCCCAGAATGTGCATGCCAAGTACATGGCAAAGTGGGCTGGGGGATTTTTTTCAGCAACTGGCAGATGAAGTAATTCTTTCATCGCCCCAGCTCTGTGTGCATTTTCTATGACATTTGTCTTTGTGGGATTCTCTTCCCATCCCAAAGGCCTGCCCCATCCCTCCCCACACTGTTGATTTCAGTGCTGCCTTTTGCACTGCTGTTGTTTGGGTTCTGTCAGCTCTGCTTCAGAGGGCTTGCCATGTAGCTCTGAAACTCAGCGGCCAACGGGAGTACTACAGAAGAGAGATTCGGAGGTAGTTGCAGAGGAGTTTTATTTTTTTAACAGTCCCATAGCTCACCAAAAGTGCACACTGGAGCAGAGGGGATATTTCACTACAGTTATCGAGGCCTGTGGGGACATGCAACAGGAATGGTGATTTTATCTGGAAATCACTGCCTGTGCATACTGCCCCATTGTAATAACAACCTCATAGGAAGAGTTAGCATGAGAACCAGAGCCTGGCACTCATGTGACAGTGAACACAGTGGGGCCAAATTTGCAAAAGAATTCAGCCCCAAGCAGCTCCCATTGTTCTCAATGGTGGAGGGGGGTCTCTTTTGTTCTCCTCAGGAGCTACTGGGTGCTGAGTCCTTCCGAGAACCTGGGCTGGCAAATGGGAGGTTTTGCACCAATAATTTCGTAACTAATGTGGGGCATGGGGCAGCAGAACTGGGCGCCATCCACAGGTAAGTTTGAGTAGACTGGAGGGAGTAAGGGGAAGGCAAGAGCAAGGTCCCATGGAACTGGAGCACTCGCTGCGGCACCAGGGATTGGGTAGGCGGCAAGACCAAGACCCCACCTGGAGGGGCTGGAATACCACCTGGGAGCCAGTCAAAACTTCCAGGATCCCCTTTCCTGCCCTGGACCTGGCTGCCTCCCTGCTAACTCCCAGGATCTTCCCTACTCCCTGCTCTTAACCCTCTGCCCCCCTTCCAGTTCTGGCTCCCCCTGCTCATTCAGACCTGTGCCCAGGGAGCGGCCGACGCCAGCGGAAGTGAGCGGTAGCATTTTACACTGACTTTGTACAAGAGTAGGTGACAACACGAGCTGCAGGGTAGGGACAGGCCTGACTGCCTCTTTGCTGCTCTCACAGGGCTGGTCACAAATTCTCCATCAAAAGTGTTGTGCTCCAGAGAACTGTAGTGTGAGTAACCTTTGTGTGTGCGTGTCTGTGTGTGCCTGTGTGTGTGCGCCTCTGTGTGTGTGCCTGTGTGCGTGTGCCTCTGTGTGTGTGCCTGTGTGCGTGTCTGTGTGTGCATGCAGGCATGTGTGCACACACTTAATATATAAATATAAAAAGATAATGTAAGTAATTGGAGGCACACATCTCCTAGAGCTGGGAGGGACCGTGGGGGATCATACAGCCCAGTCCCTGCCCTCTTGGCAGGACCATGCACTGTCCCTGACATCTACTTCCCCAATCCCCAAATGGGCTCCTCAAGGATTGAGCTCACAGCCCCAGGCTTAGCAGGCCAGTGCTCAGACTGAGCTATCCCTCCCCGCTCACGTGGGTACACGTGTGTGCGAGTGTGCAGGTGCATTAGTGTATGTGTGCGCATGTGTGCGGGTGTGTCAGTGCACGTGTGTGCATGTGTGCAGGTATGTCAGTGCACGTGTGTGCAGGTGCGTCAGTGCACGTGTGTGGGTGTGTCAGTACACGTGTGCGGGTGCGTCAGTGCACGTGTGTGCGGGTGCACAGAGTAGCTGCTGTCTGCTGAAAGGGTCTGTTTTCCCCCTAGGGAAATGAGCGCCCCGTTCTGCAATGCCTGGTGGGAGAGCAGCTGGCCTGCACCCTGCTTCCACTCTCCTCCAGGGACTGGACTCCACAGCTGGGCCACCTCTCCCACAATGCAGCTCCTGGCCTCCCGGAGCAAAGGCGGAAGGTGCCGTCTCTCCAGTGCCTCTGGCCTACCGAGGGGAACGGGATCACGAAGCGCCCGACTCACAACTCCCATAATGCACCTCAGCAACATCTCCAAATCACAATATTTCTATTTTCACCCTAAATATGTCAGTGGTGAAGTCTGACCATTGAAAATAATCTCTGCACAAACGTCCCTTTTCCAACCAGCACTGTGTCTGTGCTGGGCAAAGCCAAAGGGCTGATGAAAAGTATGGGCCCACCTGGCTAGCGAACCTGCTGCAGTGAGCATCTGTGTGACACCTGGAGCAGCAGCACAAATGGCTGCATTCCCGCACCCCCAGACGGGTTGTGTGTGCCAGGACAGCTGTTCAAAGCAGAATGCGGCACACGCTGCCATGGAGTGCGGATACCCCGACAAACTCTCCCCCCGGCATGCCAAAGCTCTGGGTTTCCCCAGCAGCACAGCCTGCGGGTACGTCCCTTGCACCAGCTCATGTCCAAACCTGTGGGAGCTGTCCTGCACGGACCCCTGCAGCAGGCTCCCCGGGAAGGGCATTCAAGGGGAAGTGAGAAAACAGCCAGTTTCCCTGAGCCGGGCCTCTCCAAAGACGCACTTGCTCCAACATAACACTGAGTGAAGGGACGGAAAACAGACCAGTGCTTGATATTTCTCAGCATGACAGGGAGAAACACTACGCTGCAGCTGAGCAAAGCCAGGGTCACCTCAGGTTAGTGGGTTTGTTTCCTGCACTTCATCTCGTTCTTGCCTAGAGTTGGGCTCGGGGTTTAACAGACTCTGAGGCCGGAAGGGACTATTCCTGCATGTCACACAGTGTCTCCTGCCTGTGTGAGGAAGATATTCCAAACCACGTCCAGGCTTGATTTCAAGCAGCAAATGATGGAGAAACCCCACCCCTCAGCAAGTTGTTCAAGTTTTACTTGCTCACACTGTGACAATGTGTCCCTTTATTTCTAAGGCTGAATTGGTCTGGCTACACTTATTTTTGCTTCTATTGCCAGCTGTCTTGGAATCTGAATCCAAATCTGCTGGCATGGTAAGTCGTATCCTAAGTCACCTGGCAAGGCAGCTCCCTGGCCTCAATGCTCTAATGTGTATTTCCCATCTCTAATTTTTGTGTTTCTTTGAACCTACCACCTTCAGAGCCCCCACAGGGTTTTCTACAAACCCTCCTCCCACTCCCACCACTGCACACACCCTTTTCTTTTTTCTTTCTTTCCTTTTTTTTTTAAAGGAAGAGTCTGTTCGCTAGAAATGTATCTCCACGAATGCTGTGTGGAATTAGCCTGAGAATTGTCCAAGCCCAGAGATACTAGGCATACAACTTATATAACGCTGGTACATGACATGGGTTGGGTACATTAGCAGTGAACTTCACTGTCTGTTACCAAATGACAGACATGTATTTCCAGACACAGACAGGCAGTTTGCTAGCACACGTACTATTCCTCTAGGAAGAGAGGGTGAATTTTAAAAACAACTTACTGATTCCTGAAGTCACAGCCTTTAACTCAAAGCAAACTGCATGAGACAGATAACATGCAAGGCAGACAGGGAGGCAGCATTAACTGCAGCAGAGCCCCCATGCTAGCCCAGTGAAAGCAGTGCTGCTGGCTGAGCAAACTCCAGAGACCAAGCACATCACTTGCACCAGTTCTCAATAACTTAATAAATGGGCTCTGCTGCTTTGAAGAAACAAGTTTCCAAAAGTATTCAGAGCACAAATTAAGTACAAGAAGGGCGGTCGTGTTAGTTCGTATCCGCAAAAAGAACAAGGAGTCCTGTGGCACCTAGAGCAACTTGGAAATTATTCCAAACAACTTAACATTCAGAGAGTGTAATCTGCTTTCTCTATTTTTAAACCATCCAATGGAATTCTATGGCAGGAACCAAACCCTCTCTTCCTTTTTATAAGATGGCTTGAAAACATATAGAATAGCTATCATTTTCTGCTAAGTTCTATGGGACGTTTCCGTGCAACCAGCATAGGCAGAGTAGGATGTGTGGAAATTAACGATCTTTGATCTAAGTTGATCAGCTTTTCATTTTGCCAGCGCTAATTGAAAGACACTAGCAGAATATGAATTATCCACTGAACTCTTCGGTATGTCTGCAGCCCAACTCTGTAGCCTTCCTCAGAAATAACCCTGACTTTTCAGCAACATTATTAGCAAATCAGTGACTATGTTGAGATTTTTATGGCAATATTTATTAGAGCTGCGCTAATCATTTGTAGTAATTCATATATAGAGTAAGTTTTGCTTTTTTCTGGTCAGGAATTGTCCATGAGCTGCTTTTTTAAGATTTTTCAAACTGAATTATTCATTAGACAGTATTGCCTAAATAGTTCCACAAGAATACTTGCAATACGGTGCTTCTGCTACAGTTTGCTCTGTCTGAAATTTGAGACCTGAGATCTGTCATATAAGTGGATAAATGTGGATAAATTGGAGGACTGGGCCAAAAGAAATCTGATGCGGTTCAACAAGGAGAAGTGTAGAGTCCTGCACCTGGGGCAGGAGAATCCCAAGCATTGTTACAGGCTAGGTACTGACTGGCTCAGCAGCAGTACAATGGAAAGGGACCTAGGGGTTATTGTGGATGAAAGGCTGGATATGAGTAAACACTGTGCCCTTGTAGCCAAGAAAGCTAACGGCATACTAGGGTGCGTTAGCAAGAGCATTTCGAGCAGATCTAGAGAAGTAGTTGTTCCCTTCTATTCAGCACTGGTGAGGCCACATCTGGAGTATTGTGTCCAGTTTTGGCCCCCCCCAGTATAAAAAGGATGTGGATTTGCTGGACCAAGTTCAGTGGAGAGCAACAAAAATGATTAAGGGGCTGGAGCACAAGACTTATGAGGATAGGCTGAGGGATTCGGGCTTGTTTAGTTTACAGGAAAGACAGTGGTGATTTACTGGCAACCTTCATCTTCCTGAAGGGGAGCTCTAACGAGGATGGAGAGAAATTGTTCTCAGTGGTGTCAGATGGTAGAACAAGGAGTAATGGTCTGAAGTTACAGAGGGAGAGGTGTAGGATGGATATTAGGAAGAACTATTTCACCAGGCGGGTGGTAAAGCATTGGAATGCGTTGCCTAGAGAGGTGGTGGATTCTCCATCCGTTGAGGTTTTTAAGTCCTGGCTGGACAAGGTCCTGGCTGGGATGACTTAGTGGGGGTTGATCCTGCTTGAAGCAGGGGGCTGGACTCAATGACCTCTTGAGGTCCCTTCCAGCCCTAGGATCCCACGATTCTATGACTGCACCCTTAATTCACCTGGCACTGTTTGTCACCTTGATTAGATGAGCACAACTCTTTGTATTACAAGAGCACCCAGAAGCCTCACTCAGAACAAGCAGCTGGGTGCTATTTAGGAAGATGCAGTCCCTGCCCAGGAAAGTTTGCTGTTTTAAGAAGCATCTTCCAATTTTTTTTCCAGCATGAATACTCAACTCTAAAAGTGTAGGATTTTTCTTATGTGGCATCTCTGTTACTGGAGGCTTACAACCATGGTCACCCATTCTCTGTGTCCTCTGCTGAGCTCCTTGAGGATAAATAGTCCTTTTGATCCATCCATGATGACACATTGTCCATCCATGAACTTTTTTTTTCTTTGCCGTCCTTCCACGTCAATAGCACAGAGTGCGAGTATAGATAAATAGTTCTGGGAACCCGTGTTCCCGCTAAGCTGTGTGTTTGTGCAGCCCCCTCAGGAGAGATTCCTCTTCTGTGCAGCCAATTAGCAGTGTGTCCAGTGCTTGGATTTTTATTTCTCCTGGTGATGCACATTCCCACATGCCTCAGTGCACATAAAATTTATTCCACACATGGATGGAAAGGATTAGAGGAAACGTGGGGAGATTAGGTCTCATTACCAATCTCTTGACTCCTACAATCTGCACTTTATGGGGAACCTTTGTTCCAAGCTTAGTTCAGATGCATTTCTTCAACAGAAAGGTTGTTTTCCAGCAGTGGCGTGTGAGAGCAGAGCGAGTTGAATGTTAAGCCATGCATGTAAGTAAATGTGAATTGAGCCATCACTAAATTCTGGCTAATCTACAAAGAGAGTGTTGCCTTTGAGAACCAAGCAAATTAAAGAACAGATTACGTTATTTATTTAGTTGAACCAAATTCTAACTTTGCCTTTAGAAGGAAACATTTATGCTCTCTCTTTCCATGTCATCAGACAACTAATTGTGTCCGTAGCTAAAGAGGATTAAGTGTGCCTGGATCAGAGTTTTCAAAACAACAAAAACTCCTGCTCAGCGACGTGTACAGCTAATCAGGTGAAAATACAAATCCATACAGTTCTCAGCAACCCATCTGCAAGAGCCAGACTGCAGCATTGTCGCTACCCCAGTAAGCATCATACACCCATTATTAATTTGCCTTTGATTTACTAACTAAGCCTAATGGCATGGGAGAGCTATATCTTAGGAAACACATTTCTATGCCTGGCCTCCATACTCAGAGTGGCCTCAGTCCAGCACAAGAAACTAAGGGGGAACAGAGGGGATTGTTCTGTACCAGCCCCTGCCTGTTGTCACCAGCTAGGGAGGAAAAGACAGACCTGTTTCCCCAGCAGAGGAGGAACCAAACACCCCAGATGGCTGCTCTGCAGCCCCGTGCTTTAAGCTCACTCCTCCCTTAGTGTCTGCAGACAGATAAAGCCCCAGGCAGGGATGCTATGTGGCGAGCCAAGCTGAATCATGGTTGCTTCCTTCCTCTGCTTCATGTTCTGGGTACTCTGGGACCATGCACAGTCTTGGCCAGCCCCTGGTATGTATTAGGGCCACTCTGATTGACACTTTGCTTCCCATAGCCCCTCTGAGCCCCAGGAACCAGAGATTAGCCATAGTGCAGTGCGCTCAGGCCCCATTCTCAACGTAGCCCACCTGCACCCCAGCACAAGCCTTAAGGCTCACACCAGTTCTATCCCAGCGGCAGAGGCTCCCCTGCAGGAGGGAAGAGTGGGGGACTTGTGAGTGCACTTTCAATCCCCTTCCCAGTGCTGGAGCAGAACAGAGGGCCTGTTGGGACTGTGTGTAATCCCTTGGAGGGCTGAAGGATGCGTCTACGACCTGTTTCTGCTTCTGTGCTTAAAGGGGGTAAAACTAATTTGATTATCCACTATACCCCCCACCCCCAGCCCAGCTCACCTTTCCTTCCTTCTTGAGTCATGTAAATTAACCTGCTTCCTGCAGTCTTTGAATGCCGGTGACACAGCGCTGTTCCACACAGCCTGGCAAACACGATGAGCCAGGCATTGCAGCAATGCAGGCAGGCCGCGCAGGACTAACGTGACGGTGTCCTCAGCAGAACAGGATGAACAGTGACAGAGAGGTGGCCGTGTTCGTCTCTATTCTACCAAAACAAACCAGCAGGCCAGTCGCACTTTACAGACTAACAAAATGATTTATGAGGTGATCAGCTTTCGTGGGACAGACCCACTGCTTCAGATCAAGATGTGGGTCTGTCCCATGAAAGCTCATCACCTCATAAATCATTTTGTTAGTCGTTAAAGTGCTACTGGACTGCTGTTTTCAGCAGAACATGAAACTCATGTGAAGAGAAGAGAAAGAATAGAATACTTTCCATACTGGCCCCGATCATGGGACAAAGGATCTGTTGTCCTGTGGATGGTAACTAGAAATTCATAAGTAATCTACATAATTATGCACAATCTAAAGGTCATGCAACATGGGTGATCACTCTGTAGCTGGCCTGTCAGCCCTCATCCTCAAAAGGAGCCTTAACAACAGTGTCCAAGACAAGCCTGGGAGCGTCAATTCATTACTTTGCTTGGCACTGAAACCATGACCTAACAAGACACTGGATTTAGGGCTCAGCACAATAATCGGTAGCCTACTAAGCCCCCTGTTTGCTCTGTGGCTGCCGAAGTGCTAATGGGCCACCCTGCCTGGAAGGGTCCCTTACCATAAAGAGCTAGCATGGAGGGTGAGCAATCTGCTCCCCCTCGTGTTGATGTGATGCAGTTTGTGGTGGGGGAAAGCGCACATTGCGCCTGCCTTGTGTTGACAGTCCAGTATGGTTGTATCACCACCTAATGGCAATGGTTCAGTACTGCAGCAGCCCCACCTCGTGGCTACATCCTCAATGGGAGTAGGGGGTCCCAGCCTGCCCCATTCCACTGTGTTCCAAACCAGGGTCCTATAAGGCTGATGGGGCTGCTTACCTGGCTCCTTATGGTGTTCAGCCTCCCATCCCACCTGAGTCACTTCCAAATCCTGTCCTTGTCTCCTCTCACCACTGTGCAATGCTAGGGAACATAGCTGTCAGGGCTCCCTCCCAGCCCTCAGCCTGGCCACCAGGTGCTGTGTTTCTCCTGCTTGTCAGCCCAGTACAGACCCAACTCTGGTCCTCCCTGGGAGCTCTTAGGGTACGTCCTCCTCCCTGGCTGGTCATCCCCAGCCTGAGCTGCCTGTCTGCCTTTAAACCCTACCTCCAGTCCAAGCCAGCTTGAGAAGGGCATAGGAGTGGGGCTTCACTAGCTCATAGCTATTCCTTACCCACCTCTGGACCAGTGAGGGGTCTCTACACCCTGTCACATGTGGAGTATCTTTCCCAGCGCTGAAGAAGAGCTTGGTGTGGCTTGAAAATTGGCCTCTCTCCCACCACCAGACCCGGATGAGAATTTGAAGGTGAAAGGCAGCTTGCGTGAAAGTGATCACAAAACGGTAGAGTTCATGATTCTGTGGAAGGGGAGGAGGAACAACAACAGTGCAGTAGGGACAACAGAGCTCAAGAAGGCAGACCTAAGCAGACTCAGGGAGCTGATAAATAAGACCCCATGGGAAATGAGCCTAAGAGGAAAAGACAGCTCCAGAGAACTGGTGGTTTTTCAAACAGACATTACTACGAGCACACGAGCAAACTGGATACAAACAAGGTAGGAAATCTAGAAAGTTTGGTGGCAGACCACTCCTGATTTAACCAGGAGATCGTCAATGGTCTGACCCTCAAAAAAAGTTCTGACAAAAAGTAGACACTGGTCTGATTACAAAGGATGACTACAAACAAGTAGCGCAAGTATGTAGCAACAAAGTTGGAAAGGCCAATGTGCAAAACGAGTGCTAACCAGCTAGAGACAGAAAGGGAAACAAGAAAACATTGTACAAATATGTGAGAAGCAAGAGGAAGGCGAAGGACAGGGTGGGATTGTTACTCAATGTGGGTGGCAGGGACAATAAGAGAAGTGCTAAAGAACGGTTTTGTTTTAGTTTGTTGTTGTGACTGGACATGTAAGGTAGGAATGCTGCTGCGCTTTGTGATGACTGTCTTATGTGAGGAGCTCTGGGAAGCTGTGTAGCTGGTTTAGGACTGCACCTCACCTGGCTAAGGAGACACTAGCATCCTAGAGATGTAGGATGGGAAGGGATCTCAAGCTCAGGTCTTCAAGCCCAGCCTACCCACTGAGGCAGTACCAAGCACACGTACACCTGTTCTGGCATCCTGTGACCCATTCTTAAATTCCTCCTGTGACATGACTGGGTTTTTAAACTGAATATGGAAGACTTTTATGTCACCATTGCATACAGCAGCACCAAATCTTGTGCCAAGTGGGCCAGGTGAGGTGCCCAATGAAAGCTGGTGATGCCCTGAATCTGGATCTACAGCTGTATTGTAAATGTTTTAGTGCTGAGATTCACAACAGGAGGTGGGCTCCCCACTCCAGCCAGGATGATGGAGTAAACAAAAGGCTCAGACATTGAACCTGCCTCTCAGGAATGTGGGACTTATCATCTACACCAGTCACCTGGTCAGGTGACCTGGGCTGAGCAATGGAATTGATATCAGATGCCCAGACATCCATTCTACATACTGTGTAAATGGACGGGGTTGTGCTGGACTTCACCACAATGGCTCACCTGGGTCAGATGTCAGTTCTGGGCCCCACAGTTCAAAAAAGATGTGGAGAAACTGGAGAGGGTCCAGAAAAGAGCAACAAGAATGATTAAAGGTCTAGAGAATGTGACCTATGAAAAAAGGTTGAAAGAATTGGGCTTGTTTAGTTTGGAAAAGAGAAGATTGAGGGGGAGACATGATAGTGGTTTTCAGGTATCTAAAAGGGAGTCATAAGGAGGAAGGAGACAACTTGTTCTTCTTGGCCTCTGAGGATAGAACAAGAGGCAACGGACTTAAACTGCAGCAAGGGAGGTTTGGGTTGGACATTAGGAAAAAGTTCCTAACTGTCAGGGCGGTCAAACAGTGGAATAAATTGTCAAGGGAGGTTGTGGAATCTCCATCGCTGGAGATATTTAAGAACAGGTTAGATAGATGTCTATCAGGGATGGTTTAGACAGTACTTGGTCCTGCCATTGGGACAGGGGGCTGGACTCGCTGGCCTCTTGAGGTCCCTTCCAGTCCTAGTATTCTACGATTCTATGATTGACTCAGGACTGTGGCTGGGCCCTTTGGGGCCTGGAAGAATCTTCATGGAGCTGGTGAAATAGGTTTTAAGAACCTCTTACCTGAGAATCAGGAGTTGTTGGTCTGGGCTTTTGTAGCAGCTAGAGAATCTGTGAGTTTGCTTGTGTGGCATCTGGATGGCCAGTGGGGCTGGCAGAGGTACTTCTGTGGCTAGTTTGATTTGACTTAGTGAGAAGGAAATCACAGCGTGGGCTGTAAATGACCCAGTTTTAAGCGAATATACCCCGGTTTGATTCACTTAGCTGTGCCCAGAACCCATCACATTACATATTACACCTCCAATGATAGGCATTCCACAGCCCCCTTTCCAAGCTTAAGCCCTGAAGACCAGGATCTGCTGCTGTTGCTTTGTTGAAGTGGAGGATGTGTGTAAAACTGTGCAGCTGGTCCTTGGAAGCTGTGCCAGACACACCTGAGCAAGGTTTTCCAGAATTGTGCAGAGCAGTTGGTGCTGGGGGTGGCTGGGGGAAACTCAGGGTAGAGGAGAGTTGGGGGAGAGGCACACGAAGGCCGGAGCAGTGCTTTGGCAGTGGCATGTTGTCTCAAGGCATGTCATTTTCGGTTTCAAGGTGTCTCTCTTGGAGCACAGCACCAGTTAAAGGGTGTAAATGCTCTTTACAATGCTTCCATTGTTTCATTAGGTGTGTTACATAGGGCGCATCTCCTGTAGTGTGTGCAGGCTCAGATAGAAACCTCATTTAACTCTTACACCCCTGGGTCAGCTCATGCCAGTTGTTGCTAAGTTCACTTATAGACAGCCAAATTCTCTGCTGGGCTACACTGGTGCATCTGCAATTTCCTGCAGTGGGAGATGCATGCGTTTAACTAAGGGCAATATCAGGCCTGTGCTCTGTTTGATTTGGTCTGATTTAGCTATTTGTTCCTTAATAAAAATGTGTGTGCTTTGTTTTTATTCCCAAATTAGCTGTTGGAAGTGGTCTATTTCCTGTGAGGCAAAGCAGCGACTGGGCCTCAACACAAGAAATGCGTCCATTACGTGGGATACATTGCTATTTGGATGCCAAGTTGAGTCAGCTAGGGCCTATTTTCCAGAGCAAGCTTAACAGAGACAGTTGGCGGGCAATGAGTGCCCGGGGAAGAGAAAGCAGATTTGGAAGTTATGCATGTTCTGTGGCATCATTCTAGAGAAGGCAAACAGGTTTCAGCCCACACATAAGCTCCATATATGAGATCTCTCTGTGTGGCATGGATGTTGATTTTTAGCTTTAAATCTCCTGTCTTATGTTCAACATTCAGACACGGCTCACCTCCTCAGTGGTGTCCAGGCCATGAAGCACAGTGCCCAAGCAAAAAGGAAACTGGCTGGAAAGATGCACAGCAGGAGCTTAAAAGCAGCATTCTATGATTTCTGTGATTTTTTTCTTTTTAACCTGCTTCACTGTGCCAGGGTGACTCTGCCTCCCACAAGCAGCATGTGTTTTTTACCAGTTGTGAATCCTTCCCTTGCATCTTTTGCCCTGGTCTTGCTAAATATTTCCCCCAAAAGAGTTCCTTATGATTTTACTTATTTATTGGCTTAAATTTCGGGATATTCTGACTACTCCGAGAGCCACTTTGAGATCCATGATGTAAAGCGCTACACAAGAAGTAGGAATTATTCTTAGATGAACAATTCACCAGCTTCTTGAAAAATGGTAAATTATCTATAGCCAGAAGGTAAGCGCTGCGGAGCAGGGATTACCTTTTGGTTCTGTGTTTGTACTGAACCGAGCACTGTCAGGCTGGGGACCCTTGGGTACTGGACCAATAAGAAACAATAATACACCCAGCATGGCAGTTTGACAATGTCTATACAATAGTAATGCCTATAAGAGATTGTAAATTAGACTGCAGGTCCAGACAAACACAGCTTTCCTCATTGTGGCTGCTACGGATAAATGCATTCCCTGGATCCCCCCTGCCCAGAGATATTAGTGTGATGTACAAATGTGCATATAGGGGGCAGCTGCAGCATAAGTCAGACCACTCCCAAAACAAGACACTGCCTTGAAAACCATCTGATGATGCTAATTAGAGGCACCAGGCATCTAATTTAGCAGAACACGTTCTGGCCACCTGTTGCTCAACTTGCTCATGACAGATTGATCTGGCCTCTCAACGAGAAATGGTCTGATGAGAAGAGTGTGATTCTTGCAAGCTTGCAGACACAATCCTCACACGGTTCTTGCTCATACCATATTCCCAGTGAAGTCACCAAGACTTTTGCCCAAGTAAAGACCAAGTTAAATGGAATAAATCTGAGTAATGGCCTTGGACAACATGGAGAAGATCTACTGAGATTGAAAGACAAACAACTGGGATTTTCCTGGGGTCAGTTAGAAGTCTTGTCCCAAGGCAGAGTGAAGTGAAGAAGACTTGTGGATGACCTATGCACCACCCAGAGTACAAGCATTTATGTAAGTAAGTCAGTAAGAAATGAGTTCCAGTTTCAGCTCTTTCTTTTCCCCCAGTTAGGTCAATAAAAGCAACATTTGAAACCCACTCCTGTTTATTAACAGGCTCAGGCTACATCTGCACTTACCAGGAACACCAACGGCTGCTACGCAGTTTTAGGTGCCCCAGCTGCATACCTAAAATCAATCTTGCAGCTGTGGACATTGATCCCTTTCTCCACTGCAGAACGCTGACAGGAGCACACCGCGCACCGACGTCCTTTAATCCTTGCAGCTCGCAAGGAGTTCCGGGTTTGACATTGACCCTGGAATGTGCTGTTTCACACGTGCATGGAACGGCGCCCCAGAAGATCAAACCTAAGCATCCTAAGCTAACCCTAAAATGAGCCACAAGGAGGCATCCCAGCCAGGGGCACAAATCCAAAACCAGCCTAACTAGTGACTGGAAACGTAAAGCAAGGCAAGATACCAGACTGAAATTAACCGAGAGGTAGAGAAGTTTATGATGTTTGTCAGTGTCATCCTTCCTGTCCAAACATAATATTCCACATCTCCCAGGCAGCTCTGGAAGCCACTGCTCCTACCCAATCACCAGCTTTTATGGCAGCGGTCATGAACGTA
Source organism: Carettochelys insculpta (assembly GCF_033958435.1). NCBI lineage: Eukaryota > Metazoa > Chordata > Testudines > Carettochelyidae > Carettochelys > Carettochelys insculpta. The sequence goes on from NC_134140.1 coordinate 137,748,005, forward strand.
AGATGCCTTAGTAGGAGTCATAAAATTGGGAACATTTCTAGCATTTCTAGAACACAAGTGCAATACTTTGCAAACAGAAAGCATCCTAATAACTTGGGGAAGTGGGGATTTTTCAACTCTGGCCATAAAGAGTGGCTGGTTTATGAGAATAGCATTTCCTTTGAACTTACAATAAGTTCACCTTTTTTGAGTCTGAGTTCATAGTTTGGTAGACACAAATCCCAGCTGATTTAAGAACAACAGCAACAACCAAATCAATCCATACAGCAAAGCCCTAGGGAAATAGATAAAAATCCCATTGAAACTCAAGATGCATTTTAGTTTTTTTTATCTTTGTGTGAATAGTCCTCAATGTGTCCTTGTGGAGAATGAGTTTTATGCACAAGCTTCAGGCACAAAAGTCAAAATGTAACATCTTTCTTGCTATTCTCTACTGTAGGGATTAAGGCATTTCAGATCTCTCCAAGCTATAGTGGCGTGAAAACCCAGTGGCAGTTCAGTATTAATATGGATTGCATTGATGTGACTTTAATAACCTTTTTATCTAGTCTGTAACACTATGCTTATTTACTGTCCCTTGACAAGTACAGAACCTGACTGAAGAGGGCTCTGGTGAACATTAAGGATTCTGAACAAACAGGTAAAGATAAGAAGAAAGTATTAAAGGATTAAGGCCAAAGACAAAATGGAAATGGGTATGAAAAGAAAAACTGAAATAACTCTGAAGTGAGGTTTCTGAAAAATTGGCATTTGTGAGACAGATTAAATTAAGCAAATTTAATTCCTGTTGCGTATATTCTATAGAATTAAAAAATGTGTTTTGCCCTCTTGAGATTCATGTTCTTCAGTGAGACATACTTCAAAGTAAAGTTTCAGGACATAATGGTCTTTGAAGACAGTAGTTATTTTAAAGAACCACTGCCCCTTCTTTTGGAACAGATGTCATTCCTCACAGGCTGAGCTGACAGAACCACAGAGAAATTTCTGCTGCTGCCTTAATTTAAATGGACAGCTCACCCTGAATACAGGAGATGCATACCAAGCCTTATGTATAAGCCAGCAAAGGTCCTTGTTTCATTGGCATACGAAATTATTAGCAGAAATATCACAGGCATTTTCAGATAGCAGGGCATTGCACTATTCCTGTACTATTAAAAGTGCTTCAATAATACCAGGTGTTGTTAGTCAGACATCAGTTATGCTATTCTCTTCCTTGACAGAGGACTGGAAATATTGCTGCTCCTTCCTCTTTGTTTTACATTAGTGCAACAGAATGCTCCCCTATTCTCACACCTCCACACCTCTGTAATAAACTGTACGTAGCTTATGCCTTGTGAGGTGTCATTGGCACACTAAGAATGAACCTGCTGTTCTTCTACGAGTGGTCCCCGTGGGTGCTCCACAATAGGCGTCGAGCTCGCCCGGCGCCTCAGATCGGAACTCTTCCAGCAGTTTCTCCTGGATCGCACATGCGCCGGCGTGCGCCGCTCCCTTGCACGCCCCCGGCCACATGCGCGATCCGGTCCCCGCCAGTTCCTTCTCAACCGCCATCGGCTGCAGACGGAATCCGCTCAGGCTACGGCCAGAGTCAGATTAGACAGTGTTTCTACGTGCAAATTGTTGTTTTTTTCTGGTAAAAAAAAAAAAAGAGAGAGAGAGAGCAAGAGAATATAAATATATATATATATATATATATATATACACATATATATAATACAAAGAGAGAGAGGAGCGGAGAAGACGAGTGGACGTGAAGGCCAGTAGGCCTCCCCTTGCAGGCTGGTGTCCGCGACTGGGGTAAACAGGCACGAATTAAGTGCTAAGTACCCTATTAACAGTTAAAAGACTCACCGCGATGTCCTCTTCAGGAGTCTTGCCGCGAAGCTATGCCGGCCTCCGATGGGCACAGTGAATGCATCCGGTGCCTGGGGGAATCACACGTTACCCAGAAGTGTTCCCACTGTGCTAAGCTCACAGCCAGGGCCAGGAAAGACAGAGAAATGTGGCTGAAAATGCTCCTGTTCGATAAGGCTCTCCAGCCGGACTTGCCGGAGAGGCCTCAACCAGAAGGGCCCTCTGGGCTCCACAAGAGGAAGGCGGCTTCTCTCACCCCCTCGGTGCAGAAACGGAGGAAGCTCTCCCCAGCCCGATCCCTGCCGGCGGGTTCAGCGAGCGGGACGGGCGGAGCACACAGCCCCCAGCCGCATACTCAGACAAGCGGCAGCGCAGCAGCGCACGTGGCAGAGGCTGAGCTTCCGATTACAAAACAGCCGGCACGCGCAGTTCCCAGAGCGGCGGCCACGCAAGCACCGGAACCGGCAGCACCGCCACAGGCGGCACTGACTCCCGCGGCACCAACGGTGCAGGGCCAACAGGCAAGGAGCCTGCAGGCACCGGAGGACGTTATCCGCGCGGCACCGCAGCTGAGCGGGCCAAGTGTGGTGCCGACAGTGGGGCCGACATCCCCGGCGCGGCAGGGGGCGGCGCCAGACCCGCAGGGGAGGGGAAAGGTAAAAGGAAAAAGCCAGCACCGCAGCCCTTCTCTGGATAGGGCTGCACTGCTGCTATCAACAAGCCCTCCCCTTATGCTGCACACGCCACCCAGAAGGTCGGGGTCTCCACCGTCCTATCCAGAACCCCCTTCTCTGTTCCTCCAGCCAACGTCACCATGGCTTGGGCCACCTTCACCCTTCCTGGGACTGGATCCCTTGGAGTACTATCACAAACCAGTTTCACCGCTATCTGTGTCGTCTTGGAGATCTCGCTCTCCCAGACATCGGGGGTACACACCCCGGGAGTGGTCCAGGTCTCCATCCCCGGACCCGTGCCCGTGCTGCCATGGTCGCCCTTATCATGCTGGACACAGACACCCTGGGCCTACACCCAGGGCCAGGTCCCCTCCTGCTGTCCAATACCCCCGGGGACACTCCCGGCCGAGGATGGAAACACAGCGATCTCAAGGGGAGTTAATTTTAGAACCCCGAGACTTCCCTTCGCAATCCTCCAGCGAGCAAGTGTATCATCGGCCGCAGGAACCTGAGAGTTTGAGGGAGGTTTACCCTAGTGGTTCCTCCTCATCCTCCCCAGATGAGGCCACGGCCCCCGGGGATGTTGCTCCCCCAGATGACCTCAAACAGTTTCAGGAGCTGTTTAAAAGGGTGGCTTTCACGCAAGGCATCCACAATGGCAGAAGTGCAGGAGAAACATCACAAACTCCTGAAAAATTTGAGACCCCCAGCTTCATCCAAAATTGCTATCCCGCTGGACGAAGCCCTTATGGAGTCAGCCACTACCATATGGAAGACCCCGGCCTCCGCTCCGCCTATGAACAAGAGAGCAGATAAGAAGTACTTCGTCCCGGCAAAGGGCATGGAGTTCCTCTTCAGTCACCCACAACCGAACTCATTGGTGGTCAAATCGTCCCAGCAGAGATCAAAGACTTCTCAGTACAAATCAGGGGGATCAGACAAAGATGCCAAGAAGTTAGAGCTGTTTGGCAGGAAGGTATATTCCTCTTCCACCCTGCTATTGAGAATGACAAATTACGTGGCACACCTAGCGAACCATAATTTTGATAATTACTCCAGGCTTACTTCTTTCATGGACTCACTTCCGGAAGATAAGAAGCCGGTGTTAAAGGCAATTGTGCAAGAGGGCTACGCAGCTTCGAGGACGGGAGTCCAGATCGCCCTGGACGTGGCAGGTACGGCGGCACACTCAATGGCTACAGCAGTAGTCATGCGTAGAGAATCCTGGCTCCAGACATCGGGTATCCTGAGGGACCTACAGGCAAAGATTGTGGATCTTCCCTTTGACACGCAAAAGTTGTTTGCAGACTCAACCGACTCGGTCCTCCACTCCAATAAGGACTCGAGAGCTACACTTAGAACCCTGGGTATTTATACCCCTCTGTATAGGAAGAAAAAATATTACCCTCAGCAAAGACGCTACCCATACCAACCACAGCGTGCGCAGTATCAACGCAATACCACTCCCATCTCTTGTTCCATCATCACCTCAGACTGTTTCACTCCCAATGGCAAAAGATCACCGCAGACAAATGGGTGTTGGAGATCATAGCCACGGGTTACGCGATCCCCTTTCAGTCACTCCCACCGCCGAAACCTCCCTCCAGGCCCCACCTCAGGGACGCTACCCACGAGGCGAGGCTCAAGCAGGAGGTGGACCACCTTATGTTCATAGGGGCAGTGGAAAGAGTTCTGGAACAATTCCAGGGGAAAGGCTTTTATTCACGCTATTTCCTCACAGAGAAGAAAACAGGAGGCTGGAGGCCCATCTTATATCTTCGGGGCCTCAACCGACACTTACGCAAACAACGTTTTCGGATGATTACAGTCGCCTCTATACTCACGGCACTGGATGATGAAGATTGGTTTGCAGCCCTCGACTTACAAGATGCTTACTTTCATATAACGATCCATCCGGCACACAGACGCTTCCTCCGCTTTATGGTCGGCAAGGAACACTTCCAGTACAGAGTTCTTCCGTTCGGCCTCTCCTCGGCCCCCAGAGTCTTTACCAAAACCCTGGCAGTGGTGTCAGCCTACCTGCACAGACAGGGGATATTTATATTCCCATACCTGGATGACTGCCTACTGAAAGGGGCCTCGAAGGCAGAGGTTCTACGCATGATACGCGTCACAGCGGACACATTTTCTTCGCTGGGCCTAGTCATCAATTTCACGAAGTCAAAGACCGACCCCACACAAGACATAGAGTTCATAGGGACACGTATAAACTCTATTACAGCAAGGGTGTACCTTCCCGACGCCCGCTTTCGCGCCATCAGTTCGCTGGTGCAAGTCATTACATATAGCCCCACGGTGCCTGTCTTAACGTGCTTGCAGCTGCTGGGCCACATGGCAGCAGCGATGTTTGTGGTGCAGAACGCCAGATTGCACATGCGCAGCCTGCAACATTGGCTGGCGAGCGTCTACAAACCGACATCCCACACTGTCCGCAGGGTGGTGTCGCCCACGACAGAGCTGCGCAAATCCCTGCAGTGGTGGGTAAACCCCAAAAACCTGCTAGCAGGGGTACCCTTTCACCAACCACAAATCTCTATGTTTCTTACTACCGACGCCTCCCACATAGGTTGGGGAGCACATATCGACGACAAGGTGACGCAAGGGCTATGGTCCCCTGCGGGACAGTCACTGCACATAAACATACTGGAGCTCAGAGCAGTGTTCAACGTCTGCAAACATTTTCGAGACCACATATACAGCAAAGTAGTCGGGATCAATATAGACAATACCTCCACTATGTTTTATATAAATCGACAAGGAGGAGCCCAATCCCGTGCCCTATGTGCGGAAGCAGTCCGACTGTGGAACTGGTGCATTGCCACCAACATAACGTTGAAAGCCTCGTACTTGCCGGGCGCTCACAATGTGAAAGCAGATCAGCTGAGCAGGCGCTTCGCACTCATGCACGAATGGCAGATCCGCTCCGATCTGCTACGACCGATCTTTCATATGTGGGGGTTTCCCCAGATCGACCTGTTTGCCACCCAGCACAACAAGAAGTGTCCCCAGTACTGCTCCAGGGCAGGATTGGGGCGGGGCTCCCTAGGGGACGCATTCATGATTTCATGGAAGGGCCCCCTATTTTACGCGTTTCCCCCCACAGCGCTTATCCACAAGGTCTTGCAGAAAGCCAGAAGGGAGAGAGCTCGCATGATTCTAGTAGTCCCAACGTGGAACCAGCAGCAATGGTTTCCCTTGCTTCTGCGCATGTCGGATCGCCCACTGCTCCCTCTTCCGGTGGCGCCAGACCTACTCACACAGGCCCAGGGGTCCATAGTGCACCCACACCCTCAGGGTCTGCGCCTACAAGCATGGCTAATCCATGGCTCAGCTCCTTAGAAAGCACATGTACGGAGGGAGTACAACAAGTCCTGGAAAGTAGCCGAAGGGCCTCCACCAGGAAGACTTACGAGTAGAAATGGACTCGATTTACAGCCTGGTGTTCCGCCAAGCAGTTAGCTCCACTTGACGTTCCTATACCTGTAATACTAGAATACTTATTGGACCTCAAGAGGGGCGGGCTTTCCCTATCCTCGATAAAAGTCCACCTCACAGCTATATCTGCTTTCCGGCATACGGAGGAGGGGCCCACGGTATTTGCCCATCCTATCGTTACCAGGTTCCTGAAGGGGTTGGTAAACCTGTACCCCCCTCGGAAACCACTTCCACCATCGTGGAACTTGGACTTGGTGCTCAGCACGCTAACGGGTCCACCTTTTGAACCATTAGCCACAGTTCCCCTGCGTCTCCTTATGTTAAAAACAACCTTCCTCCTTGCAATTACATCAGCTCGCAGGGTGAGTGAGCTCGCAGCAGTTATGGCAACGCCGCCCTGCACAGTATTCTCAAAGGAGGCGGTAACCTTATGGTTGCACCCAGCTTTTGTTCCGAAAGTTTCTTCAGAGTTCCACCTTAATGAACCAATAGTTTTACCCTCGTTTTACCCGAAGCCTCACAGCTCCAGCAAGGAGGCACGCCTACATCTCCTGGACATGAGGAGGGCGTTGGCCTTCTACGTAGACAGAACTAAGTCCTTCCGGAAAACGGACAGGCTTCTAGTCTCTCTCGCCCCCAGGTCGAAAGGAAAAGGTCTCTCTTCACAGAGAATCTCAAAGCACATTGTGTCCTGCATAAAAATGTGCTACGAACTTCGAAAGATTCCTTTGCTGGCCCCGCCCAGGGCTCACTCCACCAGGGCAGTGGCGGCGTCAACACCCTTTGCCAAGGGCATCGCGTTAAAAGACATCTGTAGAGCGGCGACTTGATCATCCTACGACACCTTCGCCAAGCATTATACACTACATCGGGTATACCAAGAGGATACCCGTCTGTCGACAGCAGTCCTTTCGGCAGCAAGCTGCACATAAACCGATTACCCACCTCCTTACTTGGGTTACTGCTGGGTAGTCACCTATTGTGGAGCACCCACGGGGACACTCGTAGAAGAAAGAGAAGTTACTCACCGTAGTAACGGTGGTTCTTCGAGATGTGTCCCCGTGGGTGCTCCACCACCCGCCCATCCTCCCCGCTTCGGATCTCTGTTTAGTGTTTTTCAGGAGCATCCGAGGCAGTTGGTCAAGGAACTGGCGGGGACCGGATCACGCACATGGCCGGGGGCGCGCAAGGGGGCGGTGCGCGCCGGCGCATGTGCGATCCAGGAGAAACTGCTGGACGATTTCCGATCTGAGGCGCCGGGCGAGCCCGACACCTATTATGGAGCACCCACGGGGACACATCTCGAAGAACCACCGTTACTACGGTGAGTAACTTCTCTTTCAGTAATATTGTGGTATAAGTTATACAGTAACAGTATAGGTAACATAATGAACACAAACCGAAATTAGGCTTGAAAGTGTTCACCAGTCAAGAGAATGGGTACCCTGCTCCTCTAAGAGATAGGACAAGCTGATGTCTCTTATCAGGTGTTAGCCAAATGGCTGAACCATTGCCTGGCAAATAGTCACTTTTTGGCAAGTGGGATGCAGGAACACATCAATCTGCGTTGTAGCAAATAACATGGAACTTGTTTCAACCAGGAGGCACCATGGCTCCATCCTCACAGCAGGGAGAATTTCTCTGTGGGTAACCCCCCAGCAAATGCATTTCAAAAGGTGGCTGAACTCTAAGCAGAGGGGGACACAAACACCCCTGCAATTCTCTCTTTCTCTCTCTCTCACTCACTCGCACCGAAGAAAGGAACCAGCCAGGCCCCTCCACCAATGGGAGGGGCGATGAGGGAGGCAACTGGCCCTGGGATTGGTGATTCCAAAGAGCCCAGGGCTGCCATCTGCTGCCACTGCCGGGCCCTTTAAATCGCCTCCAGAGCCTGGGACAGCACACTATGGGAAGCACTAAGAGCTGGCTGGGGGGGCCTGGTGTGGTCTGGGCCACGCTGAGGGTAGCTGCCCCCTGCCCAGCCCCTGCTGCCCAAGGCTCCTTCTTCAGGAGCATGGAGCCAACCCTCATCCTTGCCCAGCAATTCCGTCAGCCCCACCAAACCAGCCCTTCTGATTTTAGGGCAGAGCCTGACTTGAAAATTTGGTTCACCTTGTTGCTGGGAATGTGTTAGAATTTTACCTTGAACCAAGTCTAGTTTATTATGATCTATTATTTGTATTATGCTATTATTATATCATAGAATCATAAACTACTGGAAGTGGAAGGGAACTCAAGAGGTCACAGCAGGACCCAGACCATCTAGCTCATCCCTGATAGATGTATCTAACCTGCCCTTAAATATCTCCAATGAGGAAGAGTCCACTAGAAAGTCTTTTACTTTTATTTCTCTTGGAACCATTTCTGGGCCTTATACATGTTCCTAATTAAAATATATCTTTCTGCAGTTAAATAAATTGCTTTATTGTTTAATCAAAACTAATCTTGTGTTGAGTTTAAACTGAATTATCTGGTAACTCCAGTTAAAGTAGTAAACAGTAGTATGGTGCAAGGAACCTCTCACATCTGACCCAGCCGGGAGAGTCCTAGCAGTGCAAAACACATGATTTGGGGAAAATATGCAACTGGAAGTGTGTTGGGGTCACCCTGCAAGCCCTAACCAAGGCTTGTGAAAGCCAGAGCGTGTCTTGTATGGTGCTGGCATAATGCTAGGGTCAAAACCGCTCAAGGAACAGGGCTGAAGCCCTACAAAGACACTCAGGTGTGTCTACTCAGGTATGCAGGTGTGACCTGCATGAGGCTAGGTTGCAAGCTACAGCAGCAAAACATCATTAGGCATGTAAGGGTGCGGGGCAGGTAGTGACACAGGCCTTCACTGGTCTTGAATGCACTCCACTATGCAATAATTAACTAAAAGTTTTGTTAGAAATAACCAGGTCTTGAAATGTCCATTTCAGTTAACTAGTCTAACAGCAGCAAGCCACCAAACTGTGTCATAGGAAACACAATTAGTTACTGGACAGAAGCCATCAGCATTCATCCTTTTGTAAAGATTGGCATCTGACCTCCCAGTTGATTTACCCTTTAACAGAGCAAAGTTGTTTGTATCTTTGGACGAGGAAAATTATCGACTATTAAACACATTTCTGGTACCAAAGGGTCTTTTTTGGTATGTTATCAGATGATCAGTAATACACTGCACTCCAACGTAACCCTAGAATGATAATGTACTACTAATGTATTCTTGCATTTTTCAGTACTTTACCTAGATATTATTACTTTGCAAGAAAGAAACAAGGGGCTTGATCTAACTCCTGCTGACTTTAATCAACCGTGGATCAGCCTTTGATGCCTCATGCCCAAACCCAAGTACTGAAATACAAGAAATGGGTCATAATCTCCAAAGAAGAATAAATCAGTTTTATCAGAGCAGCCCATGCTTTGGTGTGCTGCTAAGCCAACTGAACCAGACAGTTCCCTGCATGGTGAAAGCAATTCAGTCTTGCTAGCTAAAAATATATATTTGTGCAAGGTAAGATAAGGAACATGTTTAGGTTCAGTGATCCGTGTGCTAAAATGCAGAGGAATGGGCAGAAATTCAGTGAGAATTACATTTGCATGTTTCTATTGTATATTAAAGGAGGTACAGACACAATGCTAATTTAAGACTATACATCAGCAACTTTAGGTTAACAATCATGTGGCCATTATGCACAAACAGGGGCAGCCATGTTAGTCTGTAGCAACAAAAACAATGACAAAGCCCTGTGGCACCTTATAGACTAACAAATTTATTGGACCATAAGCTTTCATGGGCAAAGACCCACTTCGTCTGACCCACGAAAGCTTATGCTCCAATAAATCTGTTAGTCTATAAGATGCCACAGGACTTCACATTGATTATCCACAAAGTAAGTTTACAAATCCAAATTCACAGTTAAGGTTAAAACCTAACCTGACTCCAAATGATTAACAGTATGGAAAGGCTCAGCAAAGGGACCCAAACAGCCCTAACTCAGCCCTGTAAGAATGCTACTGAATAATCATATGATTATGATAAAGGCATTTTAGTGTTTATTGTCCTGGAGTAGGTTGGTTTATAAAGATCTATTAGAATGTGCTGGGACTTGGGGAGTCAGGGTTTTCTGGTTTTTTACAGTGTCACCAGAGGGCAGAGTTAAGGTTGAGCGGGAACCGATGTTGAAAAATATAAGAACAAAATCAATGCTTCTTTAAAGGTCTTTATATTACCCCTAATCTGGAACCACAAACAGAACAGAGGGAAGGTATAACTAATGCACTTTTATTAAGACATATTTCAGTTACAACAACAGACAGCTGACATGGGAATTTCAGCCCCTTTGGTGAAAGTCTGATAAAATTACGCACTTTTGCAAACAGGTTCATATCATGGAAGAGGTCAGGCATACAATAGCAGGTGCTTACCTGCTCTTCCTTTAATACAGTATCACATTAGTGTGCATGAATATGTATAGATCTCTGTCAGGAAAAATCAAAACCAGACAGAAATATTTTGTCAAAAGCAGACCACGTACATGCGCTTACGCATCAGGAAATTAAATGCATAACTATGTACGTATCTTTGTTCTCCCCTCTCCCAACCCCCTCCCCCCACCTGTTTGTCTTGCATGTTAGGTAATAAACTCTTCAGGGCAAGACTTGTTTGGCTTCACAGTGTGCATATGTAGTGCTGAGCAGAATGGATCTGCTCGAGGCTGCTTCATGTAATTGCAATGTAAATCTTTAACGATAATAATAACAACAACAATTTTAATAACGTTCATATTTGGAAATCAGAACAGTTACAATGTTTGTGACAAATTTTAACACATTTCTTAATTTCAGTATTTTTTTTTAAAAAGCACCTGCACTTCTCTACAGGGACATGCACCATAAAAATAATTATTACAGAATAAACCAAGAGGAAAATGCGCATTCTTCCTTACCTTTTCTGTCAATCAGGTCTAAATTATCATACCATTGGCCTGCTCACCCCATGTTAATCCCGCTTCCCGGCAGCCTGGGAGCAAACAGAACATCACAGTGCATTGGTACAGACTCTGGCCCTCTCAGACCAAGAACGGGAAGCAGGTTGCCATGTTGAATATGCCCTGCCCAGAGCCCCTCTATCTCACTAGGAGGAGCAGTGAGCCATACGCCTGCAGGGATCCCACCTGCTGTAACATGCCAAGAAGAGGGAACAGGCCAGGCACCCGGAGCCAGAACCAAACCTGTTCAGGTCTTTTTGTACCAAAGGCAGCCCTGGGCACCAATAACAAGTCAGTGCAGATCTCTGCAGTTTGACAATGACTTCTTATACAAACAGGAGCACAGGGGTAAGTTGTTCCCTTGGTTTTTTCAGGCTGATCCTCAGCTGTAGCCTCTTGTGGGGCATTTTATGAGAACCCCATCGGGGGGTGTCAAAGGCAGATATAACTGTAGCACAGAGAGAAACCTGCTGGCCAAGCCCAGTGGAACAGCATCAGGCACCTCTGCCACCAGCGGACAATGGAGAAAAGTGCTACGCAGCCCAGAGAGAGCACCAGAGGCCAGCTCCGTGACAGCAGCAGGCTGGGCTGGGGGCTGGATGCTGTGAAATGCCCACACTGCCTTGCGCCTGTGCTGGAGAAGGCGGGCTGGCGCAGTGGGCTTGCGCCTGTGCTGGAGAAGGCGGGCTGGCGCAGTGGGCTTGCACAGGGAGCGAGATGTGAGGCGGGTTTGTGATGACACAGAGTTCCCAGGGGAGCTTGTTCCAGCCTCTGACCAGTCCTGGAGAATGAGCTACACCCTGCCCATAGGAGGAGTGGCACCTCTGATCGTGGTCTTCATCCTGGGCTCTGTTAGATACCCTTGGCCTAGGCCACTGAGTGCTTTGAAGACAGAGGCCAAGGCTTACATTTCTTACTCCATAAGAAGCCATTGTAGGAAGTGGAGGACAGGTCTGGTAGGGCCTTGCTGCTGAGGAGAGAAAGTGCTTTCCTCTGTGTGACAGGGTGCGGTCACAGAAGACACGTTGGGATGTTCCCTGGGGAACTGATCATGGCACTGACACCCACCTTCTCAACCCCCAGAAGGGATCAAAACCCCCAATAAATCCATACCTCTCTATGCAAAGGATTTGCACAAGGAGGGCTCATTAGGGGAGCCCCTTTTATCAATGAGAGGGAGACAGGCACAGTGGTAGCCTTCCCCAGGTAATAATTTACACTGGGTTTGATTATAAACAAAAGAGTTTTTAGTAAACACAACAGCAGGGTTTGTGTGGTTATAGACAAGGACAAGCAGAGCAAAATGAGTTACCAAATCAAACAAACAGAGAAAACACAAAGAGAATTTTATGCTTGTGAATTCTTACCCTAAACAGCTGTTTTTTGTATCAGGTGAAATCTTCAGGTGAGAAATGATCTTATCCTGACCTCAGTAAAGTCCTCTGTCTTTCTGAGGGTGTGACAGGCAATTTCTAAGTCAGGCTGAAGGCCAAAAATGGAGGAAACCCAGGGGCCCTTTATACCTTTCCCTGGTAGAGGGAATTCCTCCTGAGGTCCCCTCCAGCCCTATGATTCTATGAATTCCACTGTTCTGTCTGTGTGACATTATACTCCACGATGGAGACTGTCACTTGAGGAGGTCACCTGTCCGTGTCCTTTCCTGGCAGTCAGCCATTGTCCATCTGCTGGACAGTGTGTTCACAGACAAGTTCCTCAGATGTGGCTTGACACGCATTAAGTACTGCTACCCGCTCCCAAGCCACGCTCTCACAGTAGGGTAGCCACACTCCTACTGAGGTCTTCACAGAGACACACTGGGAACCAAATATGTGACCCAGGGATCAGAAACCTTTGGCATGGGTGCCAAGAGTGGCACGCAAGGGGCTTTTCATCAGGACGTGAGGCAGGAGCTCAGTCCCGCCTCTCCTTCCCCATGCACCCAGCAGCTTGCTCAAAGCCAGGCCACCTGTGGACTAGCAAAACACCAGATAATGTCACCAGCCACCACCTAAATGGTAAAGCTCTGCATCTTAACTTATTTATTAATGAAGCTGTTGTTGGTAGGACTATTAGTGACTTCAAAACGTATCACCAGCACTCAAACCATATATAATGGTCAAAAGGTCAGGATTCAGCACTCTGCCTGGAAAGGTTGCTGATCCCTGATGTAAGACACTACCTATAACTTCACCTACAAGACAGACACACGCACAAAGAGGGTTTACAGATCCAGCAGGTTATAAGGTTAAAAATGGCAGGTCACAAGCCACTTCTCGCCCAACGCATTTCTGAGTTATGCATACTTTTATACATAGCCCTTTTCCCACAAGGCCTCTGGTGGGCAGAGTGTGACAGACACCCCCTTGGGGGTGGGGGTGTCTGCTGCACTCTACCCACCAGCATCCACTCTGGCTTGCCTGGTTTCCACTTCAGCCAGGTGTTCTGCAGCCGCAAGCTGATCTCATCCCACCTCACATGTAGCTGTGTGGCTGGGCAGGCAGAGCAGTGCGTCATCTGCAGAATGCAGCACTTGAGTCACCCTCGTGGCTGCCTGCAGACACTGAAAGGACAGGAGAGGGGATGGACCCTGATGGGACTCCATCAGGCAGGGCTCTAGCAGTGGCGCTGCCACTTCCCTGATGGCACAAAACCTGTTCTGGCTGTCTGCTGCGTGGGAATGCCCACGTGCAGAGACAGGAAAGGCACGCAGCAGCGCATGCCAGCCAGCCATGCATCTGATCAGAACGTTCCAGTGGTCTCCAGTTGCCCGAGGGTGCGGTGTCAAGAGAACGTCCATCCCTCATCACAAAACCCTTTGAATTGGCTTCCTGCTCATCACTCTCGTTAAGTGCCTTGTAGTCCAGTTCCTCCCTCTCGGGTGTGACAGTGTTGAGACTCCTCTTGTGGCCGTTCAACCCCACGTCACAGCACGACCTTGTTCTGTGCCGTGCTCTTGTTCAGCAGCAATACATACGCAGTCGCGATGTTCACTCTTCTGCAGGGTAACGGCATTTCCAGAGGCTTTACTGTAATCATTACTCCTGCTTCTTTATTAAGAGCTTGACTTTAATCTCCTGCTATGTGGTTTATCTTATGAATATTAATATACCACCCAAAGGGATCTAGCCTGTGAATATGAATTGGAGGGAATTTTTTTAATTATTAAAATATAGAAAGGCATTTTATGGTGAGTGTCTTTCAAGGGTGCACTGGTTCTAATTTAATCAGCATGTAGTCATCATGTATGCCACCAGCACTCCAGGCACTAGAGCAATTGAACTGATTCCAGCTTGTTTAATAAAGTAATTTCAATTACATCAGGAGTTGAATCAAAAAATGCCAGCGGTACAAAGTTTATGTTGCTTAGGATAAGCAACAGGACTGTAGATGGAGTGCCATTGCCGAACATGTAATGCCACCAAGGACTCTCACAGTCCAAGGGCACTATCCTACAGTTCTCCCACACTCAACACTCCCAATGAAATTAAGAAGAGTTCTGCACACAGATCATAACCAGGGTTTGCCCACGAAACAGCCAGCACCGCAGTGCAGACCCAAACCAGCTCCACTAAAGAAATCACCCTGATTGCTGGGAGCAATAGTAGGCTGTTCTTGTCTGTCAGACCAGCTCTAAGAGGCAGATGAAACACAGTGTGCTGGTAAAATAAACACTTAGTGAAGGGGGTTACTTACATGTTCCACTCAATTGCCTAGGGAGGTTGTGGACTCTCCGTCATTGGAGATACTGAAGAGCAGGTTGGATAAATATCTAACAGGGATGATCCAGACAGTGCCTGGCCCTGCCATGAGGGCAGGGGACTGGACTCCACTACCTCTCAAGGTCCCTTCCAGTTCTAGTGTTCTATGATTCTACATGTACACATTCAGCATGTTTCAATGCCATTAATAGCCCACATGTCCCAACTCTGATTCATAAGGTGGGCAGGATAGTGGGAAAGGAAGGGATGTCTTGGCAGAGTTCGGAAGTGCAGCCGTTCTTATTCTAAACTAAACATTGCTAAATGGGTGCAGCCTGTCTAGTGTATGTAGGTTTCCTTTAGAAGTGAAAATCAATGGCCATCATACCCTTTCAGCATGCCTGGCAAGCAAAGATCAATTTCCCAGCCTGTTAATACAGGCTGATGGCTGACTTGAAAGCACCTTTTTTCTACCAAGGCTGAAAAGCCCTGGAATGGTACGGTTACATCATCTCAGGGCAGAAATGCATTGACCATCCAAAACTGCCTCGACCAGCCCAGCCTAATCAGCCTCAGAAAGTAACACTTCTGTGTTGCTTTTGTCATTGTCACGGCCCTGGGTTTTCTTTGTCCCAGGCTTGGGTAACTGCTGACACCCCCGCCCCCACCCCCGAGCTTCCCTTTTGGAAATTCTGCCTTGACTCTTCCCCTCCCTCTCTTCTGTACGCGCAGGGCCTTACCCCAGGCACTCATACTGATCAGTGTGACAGGTGTGCTTCAAAAGGCACTGTAGGAAAAGCCAGTTGCCGCAGCTGCAGCTGTAGCCCAGCCTTGGTTAATGCTCACTGGTGTATTACTTACACATAACCTGGAAACTAAACTTCCCCGTCGGGTGCCCTCTGCCAAGCCCTGGAACCCTCCAGCCAGCCAGCCTCAGCCCTCCCTGCAGCCCTCACCTCACTGCTGGAACCTGATAATCATCCCCAGCAACTCAAGAGGCCTTTGCAGAGGCTCAGATGTGACCTCATGTTCAACTCCAGGCTATGACTCCCTGGCATCCCCATCCATAAAATGGCAGGAACGCCACACAGTGCCTCGCATTCTCCACTGGTTTCTGCGGACTCTGTTTTCCTACAGTTGTCACACAAACCATGGATGTGCCGTCACCCGCGCCACTGGGCAGTGGAAGGTAGGGACAGGCCAGTGACTCAGGCTGGGTTTGGTACACAGCTCTGGGCAGGAGACTCAGCTTTGTGGAGTGGCCCAGCTAACAAATGCAGTGGAAGTCTACAGGGCTTCCGTAGGCTCAGGTATTTGCCCCTCCTCGTTAGAGCACCTGTCACTCCACACCATGGGTGCTGAGCACCGGCAGATCCCAGGTGGGCCAGTGGTGCTTGTGATTGGGCAGGTTGTGGGAGGTAGCCACAAGAGGTTACTGCACAGTACTTACAGTACAGCACTGCAAATCTCCAACCAGCTTACTTCAAACTGCATTTTCACAAAATAAACACACAGGCCCCGATCCTGGGCTGCATCCAAGTGGCATGCTCTGCAGTGAGGAGCGGGTGGAAGGAGGCTGCACAACACCTTTATCATTACTGGCTGGGTAAACTGATTATACACCACCTGTCCCGATCCCGCAGCAGGTCGAGCAGCAGGCTGATCACTCTCTGGCTCACTAACCCCTCTTTATCCCATGCTGAACACAGGGCCTTTGCTGCTGTGCCACTCTCCTCTGCAGGCTCAGCTTCTTCCAACGGCTCTTTGACAGCTTTGTTCTCCTCCTGTGCATTTCCGTTATCCTTGGTCTGCCCCACTGCCTCTGTCCCTGGGAGTTCCAGTCAATACCTGTCTTGTGATGTTACTTGGTTCTTCCCTCCCTGCATGTCCTAGTCATGTGGCTTTTCCTCTGCATCTTTGCAAGCAGGCTTGCAAACCTAGTGAGAAGGGCTTTAAATTCTCTGGGGAAGGTGACACAAGCCCTGAGGTAAGTGAAGAAGGAGGAGGGAACAATCAAGTGGGTTTCCTGGGTGAAGAGGAGAACATGGGCCAATCGGCCTGTCATGATCATGAGGGTTAGCCAGCAGCCTCCTTAGCCAGGTGGGGTTGGCTGATAGGAATGTAGGCAAGAATTTCAAACTAGGACAAAGGAGTTTTTTTGCTCCTCCTTTTTCTGTCCTCTGTTCCTTCTTCTTCTTTCCAGCCATGAGGGAGACAGACACAGAATATCTCCCTCCAAGAACAAGCCGTCCAATCTTCTGTAAGTGGGGTAAAGTTTAGATAAATGTGTTAGGCTTTGTTGTTTTATGGTTTGGGAAGTGAGATCTGATGTCTGGGCACTTTTTAAAAATGTTCTTTTCCTCTCCTTCTAACTAAGTTCTAGGCCCATAGTGGAGACTCCCCATGTGTTTCACTTTGTGACTCTTCCACCTAGTCATAAGGCTTGCAACAAAAATATTGTTGTAATAATAAAAGTTCTCTCTTTTTCTTTTTATTAACCTGGTATTGGTTAATGTATGTATCCTGGTTTTTTCCCTTTGGGTCTGAGATTTCCCTACTAGTCTCTCCCTGGTTTCCTTATTATTACTTGGGTGGTGGCAGCGAATTTTATTCCCAAAATAGTGGATAGTTCTCTGAAGACATCCACGCAGTGTGCAGCGGCAGTTAGTAAGGCAAATAGGACGTTAGGAATTATTAAAAAAGGGATCGATAATAAGACAAAAGATATCATACTTCCCCTATATAAAACTATGGTACGCCCACATCTTGAGTACTGCGTGCAGATGTGGTCTCCTCACCTCAAAAAAGATATATTGGCATTAGAAAAGGTTCAGAAAAGGGCAACTAAGATGATTAGGGGCTTGGAACGGGTCCCATATGGGGAGAGGCTAGAGAGACTGGGACTTTTCAGTTTGGAAAAGAGGCGATTGAGGGGCGATATGATAGAGGTATATAAAATCATGAATGGTGTGGAGAAAGTGAATATAGAAAAATTATTTACCTTTTCCCATAATACAAGAACTAGGGGACACCAAATGAAATTGATGGGTAGTAGGTTCAAAACTAATAAAAGGAAATTTTTCTTCACACAGCTCACAGTCAACCTGTGGAACTCCTTGCCCAAGGAGGCTGTGAAGGCCAGGACTCTATTAGGGTTTAAAAAAGAGCTTGATAAATTTTTGCAGGTTAGGTCCATAAATGGCTATTAGCCAGGGATAAAGTATGGTGCCCCTAGCCTTCAGAACAAGGGCAAGAGATGGATGGCAGGAGATAAATCACTTGATCATTGTCTTCTGTTCTCCTTCTCTGGGGCACCTGGCATTGGCCACCGTCGGCAGATGGGATGCTGGGCTGGATGGACCTTTGGTCTGACCCAGTATGGCCATTCTTATGTTCTTATGTTCTAAAATCTAAGGTTTTTAGGATTTTGGGCGGGAAATTTATACACAAAACCTGAAAGACCAATCCTGCCTGACCAATCTGATTAGCTTCTATGATGAGGTAACAAGCTCTGTGGACATGGGGAAGTCAGTGGATGAGATATACCTTGACTTCAGCAAGGCTTTTGATACGGTCTCCCACTACATTCTTGTCCATAAGTTAAGGAAATATGAATTGGATCCTTGGACTATAAGATGGATAGATAGCTGGCTTGATGGTCAGGCCCAACGGGTAGTGGTCAATGGCTCAATATCTGGATGGCAGTCAGTTTCAAGCAGAGTGCCGCAAGGGTCGGTTCTGGGGCCAGTGTTATTCAATATCTTTATTAATGACCTGCATGAGGGACTGGATTGCACCCTCAGCAAGTTTGCAGATGACACAAAACTACGGGGAGAGGTAGATGTGTTGGAGGGTAGAGAGAGAATCCAGAGGGACCTGGATAAATTGGAGGACCGGGCCAAAAGAAATCTGATGTGGTTCAATAAGGAGAACTGTAGAGTCCTTCACCTGGGGCGGAAGAATCCCAAACATTGTTACAGGCTGGGGACCGACAGGCTCAGCAGCAGTATGATGGAAAGGGACCTAGGGGTTATGGTGGATGAAAGGCTGGATATGAGTAAACAGTGGGCCCTTGTAGCCAAGAAAGCTAACGGCATACTGGGGTGCATTAGGAGGAGCATTTCGAGCAGATCTAGAGAAATAGTTTTTCCTCTTTATTCGGCACTGGTGAGGCCACATCTGGAATATTGTGTACAGTTTTGGGCCCCCCAGTATAAAAAGGATGTGGATGTGCTGGAGCAGGTTCAGCGAAGGGCAACAAAAATGATTAAGAGTCTGGAGCACAAGACCTATGAGGATAGGTTGAAGGATTTGGGCTTGTCTAGTTTACAGAAGAGAAGACTTAGAGGTGATTTGATAGCAGCCTTCAACTTCCTGAAGGGGAGCTCTAAAAAGGAGGGTGAGAAACTGTTCTCAGTAGTGTCAGATGGCAGAACAAGGAGCAATGGTCTGAAGTTGAAGAGGGAGATGGGTAGGTTAGATATTAGGAAAAACTACTTCACCAGGCGGGTGGTGAAGCATTGGAATGCGTTGCCTAGAGAGGTGGTGGATTCTCCATCCCTAGAGGTTTTTAAGTCCCAGCAGAAAAGGTCCTGGCTGGGATGACTTAGTGGTGGTTGATTCTGCTTGAAGCAGGGGGCTGAACTAGATGACCTCCTGAGGTGTCTTCCAGCCCTGTGATTCTATGATTCTGTTATTCTGAAGATAAGGTTTTGGAGGTACTTTTTCTGGCCCCCACTTCTGCATTTGTCTTGCTACAGTAGGGAAGGAGCCATAACAGGCCCCTTCTCTAATATGCTTGTACACTAATGCCAGAAGCCTGGGGAACAAACAGGAAGAATTAGAGGCCCTGGCACAGTCAAAGACGTACGAGGTGGTCGGAATAACGGAGACTTGGCGGGACGATTCACATAACTGGAGCACGGTCATGGAAGGGTATAAACTGTTTAGGAAGGACAGACGGGAGAAAAGGAGGAGGAGTTGCGCTCTATGGGAGGGAGCAGTGTGATTGCTCAAAGCTCCAGTATGAGGAAGGAGAAAATCCAGTTGAGTGTCTTTGGGTTAAACTTAGAGTCAGAAGTAACAGGGGTGATGTTGTAGTTGGTGTCTGCTATAGACCACCAGATCAGGGAGATGAGATGGATGAGGCTTTCTCAATACAGCTAAGTGAATCTTACAAATCACAGGCCCTGGTTCTCATGGGAGACTTTAATCATCTGGACATTTGTTGGGAGACCAATACAGCAGCACACAGACGATCCAGGAAGTTTTTGGAGAATGTTGGGGATAACTTCTTGGTACAAGTGCTGATGGAACCGACCAGGGGCCGTGCGCAACTTCACCTGCTGCTCACAAACAGGAAAGAACTAGTAGAAGAAATAGAAGTGGGAGGAAACCTGGGCTGAAGCGAACATGAAATCGTAGATTTCAGGATCCGGACAGAAGGAAGAAAGGTGACCAGTAACATACAGACCCTTGATTTCAGAAGAGCAGACTTTGACTCCCTGAGAGAACAGATAAGCAGAATCCCTTGGGAAATGAAGGTGAAGGGGAAAAGAGTTGAAGAAAACTGGCAGTATTTTAAAGAAGTCTTACCGAAGGCACAGGAACAAGCCATCCTGCTGCATAGTAAGAAATGCATACATGGTAGGCAACCAGCTTGGCTTAACGGGGAAATCCTTAGTCAACTTAAATTCAAAAAGGATGCATACAAGAAATGGAAATGTGGACAGCTGACTAAGGAGGAGTATAAACATATGGCTGGAGAATGCCGGGCAGTAATCAGGAAAGCGAAAGCACAATTGGTACTGCAGCTGGCAAGAGATGTGAAGAGTAACAAGAAGGGATTCTACAGGTATGTTAACAATAAACAGGTTATCAGAGAAGGTGTGGGGCTGTTACTGGATGAGGGAGGTTACCTAGTGACAGATGATGCAGGAAAAGCTGAAGTACTCAATGCTTTTTTTGCCTCAGTCTTATAAACAAAGTCAACTGCCACATGACGGTCCTAGACAATGCAGTATGGGAAGGTGGAGGGCAGCCCTTTGTAGGGAAGGAACAAGTTCTGAGCTAGCTAGAAAAACTAGATGTTCACAAGACCATGGGTCTGGATTTAATGCACCCGAGGGTACTAAGGGAATTGGCACAGGCCATTGCTGAACCTTTGGCCATTATCCTTGAAGATTCTTGGAAGTATATGGAAAATGTGGTTTCACCCCTTTGCAGAGACACTAAATAAATGGACATCAAGATAAAACAAGATAAGGGGGAATGAGGTAGCCACAAAAGGGGATCTCCTCCCATTATCAGGATGGGATTGTGCAAATACTGGCCGTGTCTACACGTGCCCCAAACTTCGAAATGGCCACGCAAATGGCCATTTCGAAGTTTACTAATGAAGCGCTGAAATGCATATTCAGTGCTTCATTAGCATGCGGGTGGCAGCGGCACTTCGAAATTGACGCGGATTGCTGCCGCGCGTCTTGTCCAGATGGGGCTCCTTTTCGAAAGGACCCCGCCTACTTCGAAGTCCCCTTATTCCCATGAGCTGATGGGAATAAGGGGACTTCGAAGTAGGCGGGGTCCTTTCGAAAAGGAGCCCCGTCTGGACGAGACGCGTGGCGGCGAGGCGTGTCAATTTCGAAGTGCCGCTGCCGCCCGCATGCTAATGAAGCGCTGAATATGCATTTCAGCGCTTCATTAGTAAACGTTGAAATGGCCATTTGCGTGGCCATTTCGAAGTTTGCGGCACGTGTAGACACGGCCACTGAATCCTTCCCAAGGCAAAAGTCAGGTACAGACAAAACAAATTCAAATAGGTGGAAGGACTGAGTGAAAGTCACAAAAGACATGAATTGCAGCACTGCAGGTAGAAATTCAGCCAGGTACTCTTGTCTGAACTTATGCCACTGTGCTCTCTCTCTTTTAACACAGTGCCAATGAAGTGTCAGCAGACAGGGGTTTATAATAGAAAACATGGACAGAGCCAGTGCCCTAATAGCATGGAGTGTGCTGCTTTAATAGTGCAGCTCAGAGCACTGTACAAAGAGTATCTGCTAAATAGGAAGGTGATAGGTTCTACTGACCAAGAATGAGCTTTGGCAGGATTTGCGCACGTAGATGTAATGAACATTTTGGCAGAGGGTTAGACTGCATGACCTTTGTTGTCCCTTCTAACACTATGGTGCTAAATCAAAGCGAGCATCCCTGACGGGTAATTGGAAGGTCCCTTTGATCTAAAAAGGCTGAATGCTTAGCCACATGTTATTTCAACATGGTCAGACTCTTAAGAAGACCATCGGAAAGGATATTGTGTCCCCTGCTGATCAGCTGGCCACAAATGCAACTGAATGAATCATGTGAACAGAAGCTATAATAAATTAGGTTTGTGTTACTGCCAAATTAACCTTAATTAAGGGTCTATATTTGCATATGGTTAGGGGCCTTCTGCCTACATTCATCTATATAACCCTGAGTAGCACACATTGGAAAGTGGTCACTTTACATTGCTCCTCATCCTTCCCTTTGTACATTTCTCAAAATCTAGGCACCTTGAAAATCGCAGCCTACACGTTTTAACTGCGTCTAAAGCCACTTGTCAGCTCTTGACATTTTAAAACAAGACTGATACTATTTGATATTTTCCTTAAAGCTCCAGCTCCTATAGTCAAGTGATCATGTGAGAATTTCTGCTTCCATAACAACAGTCACACTGGGTCAGACCAAAGGTCTATCTAGCCCAGCATCCTGTCTGCTGACAGTGGCCAAAGCCAGGTGCCCCAGAGGGGATGAACAGAGAAGGGAATCATCAAAATGATCCATCCACTGTTGTCCATTCCCAGCTTCTGGTTTGGAAGCTTGAGTTTCTAGCCCTTCTGGGTACAGAAGAAAGCTTGAAAATTTGACCTCAGTGTACCTAAAGGTCAGATACCAAAAGACATAACAAACCCAAATGTTGTTATCTCGTGATTTTTGAAGTCAACCTTATGATTTTTCGGCCTGACTCATGATTTTGGAATGCCTGAGGCTGGCAGTAGTGTACACATATGCAGGTAGACTTGGGAAGATAATAATTATCAACAAACTTTAGTAAACATTGATTTCACTGTACACACAAACTGATGAAAAAACTATTTTCATGGATTGGAAATGTAAGAAAAATGCCGCTGGAGAATTTATTAGAGTCCCACACTAATGCATATAGAATATCTTGTAACTCCGGCACGTGTGAAGCAGGAATAGGCATGCCTGCAGGTTACTATAGTAAAAGCTCTGCTACCCAGCATGCTGGGGTAGTGGAGTGTAGGTTAATCACATATTCTGGTGAACCGAGAGTTGTATTTTACCAATGAAATACTGTGACGAGGTCTCAGCTAGCTGGGTAGCCTAACGGCTAGATCACTGAGTAGGTGGGCTAAAACACGGGGTGCTGACTTCCTGCCCCCTGTGGCCCTACCTGCACCACTCCCTTGCTATTCCTTAAGTTTGGGGCATAGCCCCAATAGTCCAGATTCCCCCTTAGTTGGGGTCTCTCTGGGGGTTCCCCCCTTCCCCCTGCCGAGGGTTGTGGGGGCTTACACGCTCCTATGGCTGCTGAGCAGGCAGACTGTGGTTCCTCCACTGAACCTCCTCCTGTCTTCAGCAAGTCAGTCCCAAACTGAGCCAGGCTCCTTGCTTCTTTCCTCCTGCCAAGCCTGGCACTGGGTGCAAGGAAAGCAGGGCACAGCTAACTGGGCTTTAACCCCTTGGATGCCAGACCCTTCTTTCTACACTCCTTCGTAAACACCTATTGTCAAAGAACTAAAATGCAATGGAATGAATAAGGCTATACCTGTATTCTATCGGAGCTCACTGATCCAGTAGTAGTACAGCACTGCAGAGTGGTGGCTTTCTTGAAGCACATAGGTAGCTACAGGTAATATTTTCTGTGCCGTAAGTTAAGGTCTCAGACTCATGGTTCATGTCCCACCCCTGCCCAGAACAGTTTGCAGTCAGGCCCAGGAGTACTGGTGGGTTGTGGGGGGACTGGCTGATCCTGTCACCCAGGCCCCACCCCTTCCTGCCCTAGCCCCACCTTCCCCCATTGTACCCCATCCCCTGACAGGTGCAGCCTCGGGTATTCCTTGGGGGTCGGTGCAGGGCCGTAGCGGCAGTAAGAGCCCTCCATAGTCCCCGCAGCCACAGGAACAGCCAGGAAGTGGAGCAAGTGCACCTGCCAGACATACACATAATTTAATTAGGGATGTGAAATCCCAGATAATTGGTAAGTTTAAAAGGTGAACCCATTAAAGGAGGGTGGCTGAGGAGGCTGCTGCAGCCACCAACAGCACCTGAAGCTGCCTCATTGAACAAGACCCCATCAGGCTCTAGCTTCCAGTGGAAGCTCCTGGTCTGGACAGAGCTCCACACGGGCAGTTTGGCTCCTCTCTCCAAAACCACAGCCCTCCATCTGCTCCGCTCTGCACTCAGCACTCCTGGAAGAGAGCAGTTCCGACACTTCACAAAGCAACATGGGAGCTGCAGTCACGGGGACCGGATTCCAGCACACAGATCTTGACAAAAAAGTTCAGCGGCACATTGGAGGAAGGTGACACAAGCCCAGAGGTAAGTGGGAAAGGAGGAGGGAACAATCAAGTGGGTTTCCTGGGAGAAGAGGAGAAAGTGGGCCAATTGGCCCCTTCTCTAAGATGCTTGTGCACTAATGACAGAAGCCTGGGGAACAAACAGGAAGAATTAGAGGCCCTGGCACAGTCAGAGAAGTACGAGGTGGTTGGAATAACGGAGACTTGGTGGGACGATTCACATAACTGGAGCACGGCCATGGAAGGTTATAAACCGTTTAGGAAGGACAGACGGGAGAAAAGGAGGAGGAGTTGCGCCCTGTGTGACGGAGCACTATGATAGCTCAGAGCTCCAGTATAAGGAGGGAGAAAATCCAGTTCAGTGTTTTTCGGTTAGGTTAGAGGCTGAAGTAACAGAGGTGATGTTGTAGCTGGTGTCTGCTATAGACCACCAGATCAGGGAGATGAGGTAGATGTGGCCTTCTTAAGGCAGCTAAGTGAAGCTTCGAAATCACAGGCCCTGGTTCGCATGGGAGACTTGAATCATCTGGACATTTGTTGGGAGACCAATACAGCAGCACACAGACAATCCAGGAAGATTTTGGAGAATGTTGGGGATAACTTCTTGGTACAAGTGCTGAAGGAACTGACCAGGGGCTGTGTGCCACCTGACCCGCTGCTCACAAACAAAGAACTATTAGGAAAAATAGAAGTGGGTGGAAACCTGAGCTGCAGCGACCATGAGATCATAGATTTCAGGATCCGGACAAAAGGAAGAAAGGTGACCAGTAACATACAGTCCCTTGATTTCAGCAGAACAGACTTCAACTCCCCGAGAGAACGGATGAGCAGGATCCTGTCGGAAACGAAGATGAAGGGGAAAAGAATGCAAGAGAACTGGCAGTATTTTAAAGAAGTCTTACTGAAGGCACAGGAACAAACCATCCTGCTGCATAGTAAGAAATGCAAATATGGTAGGCAACCAGCTTGGCTTAACAGGGAAATCCTTACTCAGCTTCAACTCAAAAAGGATGCATACAAGAAATGGAAATGTGGACAGTTGACTAAGGCGGAGTATAAACATATGGCTGGAGAATGCCAGGCAGTAATCAAGAAAGTGAAAGCACAATTAGAACTGCATCTGGCAAGGGATGTGAAAAATAACAAGAAGGGTTTCTACAGGCATATTAACAATAAACAGGTTATCAGAGAAGGTGTGGGGCCATTAGTGGATGAGGGAGGTAACCTAGTGACAGATGATGCAGGAAAAGCTGAAGTACTCAATGCTTTTTTTTCCTCAGTCTTCATGGACAAAGTCAACTTCCACATGACGGTCCTAGATAATGAAAACAAAAAGCAGTCAAGTAGCACTTTAAAGACTTGCAAAATAATTTATATATTTATATATTTATATAAATACCATCACTGGACCTAACCAGGTTACCCACAGAACCACGGGCACTTTCTCATGCTCCTCTACTAACATCATATGTGCCATCATGTGCCAAAATGCCCAGAGGCTTTGTATATTGGACAGACCTCTAATTCCCTTAGACAAAGCTTAATGGGCAAAAAACAGACATCAAAATGCTCCAGATCCACAAACCAGTTAGTCAACATTTTAATGGAATGGGGCATTCTATTAATGACCTAAAGGTATGCGTGTTACTGAAAAAAAACTTTCGCACCGCTATTCAAAGGGAAGCAGCCGAGCTGGCTTTTATATTCAAATTCGGCACATTAACACGTGGTTTGAACCAGGATGGGAATTTTCTGAGTCACTATAGGGGTTCATCTGCATACTTGGCTTAATCTAATTCTTGACCTTCCCTCCTTCCCCCCACTCTCTGATTTGCTCACCTTGATCATTTTTTTTCTGATTTATCCTCCTTGATTACTGTTTTTGGTTCTCTGTGGCTTAAATATTGAGTCTGTTCTGGTCTGGCTATGGTCTGAAGAAGTGGGTCTGTCCCACGAAAGCTCACCTTATAAATTATTTTGCTAGTCTTTAAAGTGCTACTTGACTGCTTTTTGTTTTGATAGTATATAGACTAGCACGGCTCCCTCTCTGTTACTAGATAATGAAGTATGGGAAGCTGGAGGGCAGACATCTGTGAGGAAAGAACAAGTTCTGAGCTAGCTAGAAAAACTAGATATATGCAAATCCATGGGTCTGGACTTAATGCACCCGAGGGTACCGAGTGAATTGGCGGAGGTCATTGCTGAACCTTTGGCAATTATCTTTGAAGGCTCTTGGAGATTGGGGGAGATACCGGATGACTGGAAAATGGCAAACGTAGTGCCCATCTTTTAAAAAGGAAAGGAGGATAATCCAGGGAACTATAGACCCGTCAGCCTTACCTCAATCCTTGGGAAAATAATGGAGGGAATCCTCAAGGAATCCATTTTGGAGCACTTGGAAGAGGGGAAAGTGATCAAAAGTAGCCAACATGGATTCACCAGGGGCAAGTCCTGCCTGACCAATCTGATTAGTTCCTATGACGAGGTAACAAGCTCTGTGGACATGGGGAAATCAGTGGATGTGATATACCTTGACTTCAGCAAGGCTTTTGATACGGTCTCCCACAAAATTTTTGTCCATAAGTTATGGAAATATGGATTGGATCTTTGGACTATAAGATGGATAGAAAACTGGCTTGATGGTCAGGCCCAACGGGTAGTGGTCAATGGCTCAATATCTGGATGGCAGTCGGTTTCAAGCAGAGTGCCGCAAGGGTCGGTTCTGGGGCCGGTGTTATTCAACATCTTTATTAATGACCTGCATGAGGGACTGGATTGCACCCTCAGCAAGTTTGCGGATGACACAAAACTACGGGGAGAGGTAGATATGTTGGAGGGTAGAGAGAGAATCCAGAGGGACCTGGATAAATTGGAGGACCGGGCCAAAAGAAATCTGATGTGGTTCAATAAGGAGAACTGTAGAGTCCTTCACCTGGGGCAGAAGAATCCCAAACATTGTTACAGGCCGGGGACCAACAGGCTCAGCAGCAGTATGATGGAAAGGGACCTAGGGGTTATGGTGGATGAAAGGCTGGATATGAGTAAACAGTGGGCCCTTGTAGCCAAAAAGGTGAACGGCATATTAGGGTGCATTATGATGAGCATTTCGAGCAGATCTAGAGAAATAGTAACAGAGAGTAAGTCATGCTAGTCTATACACTATCAAAACAAAAAGCAGTCAAGTAGCACTTTAAAGACAAGCAAAATAGTTTATTAGGTGAGCTTTCGTGGGACAGACCCACTTCTTCAGACCAGAACAGACTCAATATTTAAGACACAGAGAACAAAAAACAGTAAGCAAGGAGGACAAATCAGAAAAAGATAATCAAGGTGAGCAAATCAGAGAGTGGAGGGGTGGGGGGGAAGATCAAGAATTAGATTGAGTCAAGTATGCAGACGAGCCCCTATAGTGACTCAGACAGTTCCCATCACGATTTAAACCATGTGTTAATGTTCCGAATTTGAATATAAATGTCAGTTTGTCCACTTCTCTTTCTAAAACGGAGCGATAATGTCTCTTCAGTAACACACGTACCTTGAGGTCATTGACAGAATGCCCCATTCCATTAAAATGTTGACTAACTGGTTTGTGGATCTGGAGTGTTTTGATGTCTGTTTTGTGCCCGTTGACCCTTTCTCTAAGGGAGTTAGAAGTCTGTCCAATATACAAAGCATCTGGGCATTGTTGGCACATGATGACATATATGATGTTAGTAGAGGAGCATGAGAAAGTGCCCGTGATTCTGTGAGTAACCTGGTTAGGTCCAGTGATGGTATTTCCAGAGAAGATATGTGGACAAAGCTGGCAGTGGGCTTTGTTTCAGGGAAAGGTTCCAGGACTAGTGTTCCTGGGGTATAGACTGCGGCTGTTAATAAGGATCCTCATGAGGTTGGGAGGTTGTCTGTAGGAGAGAACAGGCATGTCACCCAGGGCCTTCTGGAGTGTAGCATCCTGATTAAGAATAGGTTGTAGGTCTTTAATAATTCGTTGCAGTGGTCTGAGTTGGGGGCTGTAGGTGATGACCAGTGGTGTTCTGTTCTTGGCTCTTTTGGGCTGATCTTGGAGTAGCTGGTTTCTGGGTATGCGTCTGGCCCTGTCGATTGGTTTTTTTACTTCTCCTGGTGGGTAATTCAGGTTTATGAATATTTGGTAAAGTTCTTGTAGTTTTTGGTCTCTGTCAGTTGGATCAGAGCAAATGCGATTATACCTAAGTGCTTGACTGTAAACAATGGATCTAGTCACGTGTGCAGGATGGAAACTAGAAGGGTGTAGATAAGTATAGCGATCAGTAGGTTTTCGGTACAGTGTGGTACTGATCAGGCCATCCTTGATTAGTACTGTAGTGTCCAGGAAGTGTATCTCTTGCATGTTGTAATCGAGGCATAAGTTGATGGTGGGGTGCAGATTGTTAAAGTCTCTGTGGAATTCTTCTAGACCCTCTGTACCATGGGTCCAAATCATAAAGATGTCATCAATGTATCTTAAGTAGAGGAGTGGTAATAGGGGACGAGAGCTGAGGAATCGTTGTTCCAGGTCAGCCATAAATATATTAGCATATTGTGGGGCCATGCGGGTGCCCATAGCAGTTCCACTAATCTGGAGGTATAAATTGTCCCCAAAACGGAAATGATTGTGTGTGAGAACAAAGTTACAGAGGTCAGACACCAGATTGGCTGTGGTGGCATCAGGGATGGTGTTCCTGATTGTTTGTAATCCGTCTTTATGTGGAATATTAGTGTACAGAGCCTCTACATCCATTGTGGCAAGGATGGCGTTATCAGAACTTTTCCAATGTTTTGTAATTTCCTCAGGAAGTCGGTGGTATATCGGATATAGCTGGGAGCATTGGTGGCATAGGGTTTGAGGAGGGAGTCCACGTAACTGGATAGTCCGGTGGTAAGGGTGCCAATACCTGAAATGATAGGGCGCCCAGGGTTTCCAGGTTTGTGGATTTTGGGAAGCAAATAGAATAATCCAGGCTGCGGCTCAGATGGTGTGTCTGAGTTAATGAGGTCCCAAGTAGCAGCAAGGAGTTCCTTCAGTAGTTGTCATTTCAATGGATGTTGTCATGAATGGGAGGCAGCCAGACAACTCTCCAACACCACATTTTACAGACCTCTCTCCGCTGATCCCACTTTGGAATTCCAAAGGAAATTACAACAACTACTGAAGGAACTCCCTGCTGCTACTCGGGACCTCATTAACCCCACAATATGCTAATATATTTATGGCTGACCTGGAACAACGATTCCTCAGCTCTCGTCCCCTATTACCACTCCTCTACTTAAGATACATTGATGACATCTTTATGATTTGGACCCATGGACCCAATCATCTTTATGATTTGGACCCAGCTGATCAGTACCACACTGTACCGAAAACCTACTGATCGCTATACTTATCTACACCCTTCTAGTTTCCATCCTGCACACGTGACTAGATCCATTGTTTACAGTCAAGCACTTAGGTATAATCGCATTTGCTCTGATCCAACTGACAGAGACCAAAAACTACAAGAACTTTACCAAATATTCATAAACCTGAATTACCCACCAGGAGAAGTAAAAAAACCAATCGACAGGGCCAGACGCATACCCAGAAACCAGCTACTCCAAGATCAGCCCAAAAAAGCCAAGAACAGAACACCACTGGTCATCACCTACAGCCCCCAACTCAGACCACTGCAACGAATTATTAAAGACCTACAACCTATTCTTAATCAGGATGCTACACTCCAGAAGGCCCTGGGTGACATGCCTGTTCTCTCCTACAGACAACCTCCCAACCTCATGGGGATCCTTATTAACAGCCGCAGTCTATACCCCAGGAACACTAGTCCTGGAACCTTTCCCTGAAACAAAGCCCACTGCCAGCTTTGTCCACATATCTTCTCTGGAAATACCATCACTGGACCTAACCAGGTTACTCACAGAATCACGGGCACTTTCTCATGCTCCTCTACTAACATCATATATGTCATCATATGCCAACAATGCCCAGATGCTTTGTATATTGGACAGACGTCTAACTCCCTTAGAGAAAGGGTCAACGGGCACAAAACAGACATCAAAACACTCCAGATCCACAAACCAGTTAGTCAACATTTTAATGGAATGGGGCATTCTGTCAGTGACCTCAAGGTATGTGTGTTACTGAAGAGACATTATCACTCCGTTTTAGAAAGAGAAGTGGACGAACTGACACTTATATTCAAATTCGGAACATTAACACATGGTTTAAATCGTGATGGGAACTGTCTGAGTCACTATAGGGGCTCGTCTGCATACTTGACTCAATCTAATTCTTGATCTTCCCCCCCACCCCTCCACTCTCGGATTTGCTCACCTTGATTATCTTTTTCTGATTTGTCCTCCTTGCTTACTGTTTTTGGTTCTCTGTGTCTGAAATATTGAGTCTGTTCTGGTCTGGATATGGTCTGAAGAAGTGGGTCTGTCCCATGAAAGCTCACCTAATAAACTATTTTGCTAGTCTTTAAAGTGCTACTTGACTGCTTTTTATCTAGAGAAATAGTTATTCCTCACTATTCGGCACTGGTGAGGCCACATTTGGAATATTGTGTCCAGTTTTGGGCCCCCCAGTATAAAAAGGATGTAGATGTATTGGACCAGGTTCAGCGGTGGGCAACAGAAATGATTAAGGGGCTGGAGCACAAGAGCTATAAGGATAGGCTGGGTGATTTGTGCTTGTTTAGTTTACAGAAGAGAAGACTTAGGGGTGATTTAATAGCAGCCTTCAACTTCCTGAAGGGGAGCTCTAAAGTGAGAAACTGTTCTCAGTGGTGTCAGATGGCAGAACAAGGAGTAATGGTCTGTAGTTGATGAGGGAGAGGTGTAGGCTGGATATTAGGAAAAACTACTTTACCAGGAGGGTGGTGAAGCATTGGAATGCATTGCCTAGAGAGGTGGTGAATTCTCCATCCCTCCAGATGTTTAAGTCTCGGCTTAACAAGGTCCTGGCTGGGATGACTTAGTGGGGTTGTTCCTGCTTGAAGCAGGGGCTGGACTAGATGACCTCCTGAGGTCCCTTCCAGCCCTGTGATTCTGTGATTCTATAGTGAAGGGGCCTACATTTCTATAGCTTAAATACCTTTTAATGCATTTATATTTTATAACATTGTTTCCCCTTTACCAATTTGCTCCCTGGTAGTTCCATAACTGCCAGCTTATATGTCACCTGCTGCTTCTGCTTCCTTCCTTTCCTGGACCCCATCTTCTAAAGGCAGCCCCTTGGACTGAAGACTCCCTTGTACCTTGCCATTTAACCAGGCTGGTGAGCATCCTTCATCTCTTGCTTCCTGTTCTGGCTTGGAATGAACAGTCTTCTGTTACTTGATTAGGTTATACTTAAACCGCCCCCATGCTGAGTATCAGCATCTCAGGATTGGTCTGCCCCAAAAACGTACATTGGCATAGCTAGATCTCTCAGGGATGTGAGAAATCCACAACCCTGCAAAGCACACTTCAGCCAACAGAGCCCTCAGTGGAGCCAATGTGCCACTGATGGAGGATTTCTGCCACCAGCCTTGCTCCCAGAGGAGTGGCTTAGCTGTAGCAATGAGAGGTCCCCTCCTGTCACTGCCTTAAGCATCTGCACTGAAGAGCGACAGCTGCAGTGATTTAAGGCAAAACGAAACCCCATATTGTTTCTGCCAACTCCTAGCAGAAACAACAGCCCCTGCCACATGAATCTGGTCATATTCTGGCTCCACTGTGACCTAAGTGAATCCAGCTGCACTGTCTGAACTCTTCTCTCCTCACACAGCCCTCAGAACCTCCTCCTCTTCTTCCCATCTCCCCATCCATGCACAGCAACCCCAAGTGCCCCCTTTTGCTGGCTCCCTGTGTGAGCCTGGGATCTAACACAGCCCAGAACATCTCGTGTGGTTTCTAGGGAAACCTCAGGATAGCCTTACGTACATTTCAGGCCTCGGACTGGTAGCTAGGGAAACCACGACAGCAGCAGGAACAGACTTTTTCCAGCCCTCTCCCACCCCAAAGTTCCTTTACTGGAGGTGCATAGGGCAACGGCTGCCCCTCCTACACTGAAGATCCCACAACAGGGCTATTTCTTTCCCCAAAGCCCAAGCAGGGCCCAGAAATCCCAAGAGGACCTGCAATGACTCAAAAAACATGAGGGGAAGCCAGGTGTGTGCTGGGAAGAAGGGTGCAGCTGGAAGGAATTACACACTGGCTGAGATTCTGACCTTGTTGGCCCCTTGAGTAAGCGGCTTTTGATAACGAGGATGGGCACCTTCTCCCACACACAGGAGATTTTGGAGGCACGCTTGCAGCCTCAGGAGAGGGCATTTCCCATTCCCCACATCACCCTGTTCTGGGGAAAAGAGATGGCTGAGTCTTTGTACTGGTACAGGTGGGTAGACAAACAGTATGTCTATAAACGCATATTGCTCATATTCTGTTCTAGGGCCATACACTTGTATAGTTATGTTCAGGCTTTTTTTCAGGCAGAACACTGGCTAAATGCCTTTTATGGATCTAGCTCTATGGCCCAGCTGCTCAGAGGTATTTAGGTGCCTATCTGCCAGTAATGTCAAAGGGAGTTAGGTGATTAAATACTGCTGAAGATCTGGGCCTGGCTCCATTGAAATCGGTAGAGTTACCTGAAATTTACCCAAGTGTTAATGAGATTAGAATGTTTTCCAGTGCTTGACTTTGTGCTGGAAACAGAATAAAAGCTCTTAATTGCTGGTGAAACATTAACTGCATTGTAGAATTAACAGGAGTTATTTACAAATCTAATATCAAAATCCATGAAATTTGTGGGATGAACCATGCCAAGAGCATACCTGTTTCAATAAGCGGATTCTTGTTATTCTGTTATTAAAGTGAAAGATTAAAGGAGTGCAACTGAATATTTTGAACACTACAGTGATTACAAAGAGGAATTTATATTCTCCTGGAAGTCTCTAAATCATTCTTTGTGACATTTGCATTCTCATCTTCCTAATTGAATCATGTTTGCAAAACTATTTGCCTGCCCTTTTTAAAGAAGGTCCTTTTGTGGATTTATTTAGTTCAGTAATTGAGCTGGTTTTATGCCTTTCTCTTTATTCATAAAATAATAAAAATTTTAAATCTCTAGCTTTAAAATTATTCCTCTTCAGCTACTATAGAATTCCCCAGGCTGTTCTCTTCATTCAGAGGAGGATGTTAACATTAATTAATATGAATTAAGGTCTATTATTATTTAAGTGCTCCATTGCCACTAGAGCCAGCCAGCTTATTCATTAGAAATATATTAGCCAATGAATATTGGGCTGGATCCTTGACTGGTGTAGATGAGCAGTGCTTGCTTGGTTTTAATGAAGCCTGCCACGTCACATGAGCAGAGAATCCAGCCTTTGCAAAGAGAACTATCTTTACAAATTCTTTTCTTAGCTGCAACTGTTTCAATAGTCTGTGCACTCATTGATACTACATTATTAGGAACCAATGTGAGAACATAAGATAGATAAATTCATACAGGTTAGCGTATAGATTGTTCACACCGTGTTGAGTTCAGCTATTCACTGTTGGCTATTTATGGTTTGTGGTTGGTTGCTGAATGTTGTAGTGGCTAATTTTACACTCTATGATGCCTCATGGAATTCACCACCCCAGCTCACGCACCCAAGCTCTCCAGATAATGCACTGGAGAAGTTAGGGCAGGGTCTGAAACCTGAAGCTGCAAAGCCATATGCAGCTCTTTAAGGACTTTTTTGTGACTTCCAGTGCTGTAATTGCAAAGTTTAGAAAAAACAAACAAACAATCATTTCCAATAAATGGTGAACATCTAAAAGCCCAAAACTGAACAACTCTAAATAGCAAACAATATGTGACCTCAAAATTTTGAATAACTCCCCCTTTAATATGTGCAGTGCATGTGGGGTATGATACTGTATTTCTGTTTTGATCGTGTTGCTAATAATATCTTGATTTTGAAAAGGAAAAGGAAGCTTGCAGCATTCCTGCTGTAAAGGGCAACACGCATTTTAAGAAAGAAAACTGAAATTAAACCTGAAGTAAAACTGGCATCATTAAAGTGGGTTGGAATGGCTTCAAAAAGAGGAAGATGAAAACAGAGAATTTAAAACTGAATGGACCCAATCCTTCACATTTACATCAAGTTCAGAAACGCAACCCCAAGAGGCATTTTCTCAAAAAACACACTACTTTTGCCAGTCTCTTCAGCACCTATTCTTCCCATTTTGTGGTGGTCCCAATCATACATGGCCTCTGAGCACAACTACTAACTTAGCACTTGCAGGAAAGCTGGGGGAAAATGCCAGCAGTGCCTAAATGTTGGACTAAGGGACCTCAAGTGACAGCTAGACACCTAAGTCAATCCTCCCACAAATGTTCCCCTTAGCACTTTCAGCTCTCCCGGTCTAAACTAACTCTACTGAAATAAGGGAACTACTACTAGTTATCCCAATGTTCTGGTAGCACCTAGAGACCCCACTGTGAAAACACACAGTAAGACATTCCCTTCCCAGAAGGGTTTCATTCAAATGCAGTAGTTCTCAGACGAGGGTGCATGTGTAATGCTAACAGGCAAAATCAAACCTGGGACCTCTGGAGCTTAGAACAGGAGCCAAAAGTCACATACCCCAAAGAGCATGCAGCAGGGGCTACCTCAAGGAGCCACATCAATGCAGCTGAATGTTTACCTTATTTTACAACAGGCTAAATAAGAAACACTAGCAAAGTCATTACAAAGTAAACCTTCATATGGACATTCACTTGTTGATACTGCTCTATAAACACTGAAATGGAAGTACTGTATTTGTATCCCAGTTCACGTATTTTATAATTACATGGTAAAAATGAGACAGTCAGACATGCTCAGTAGCGGTGTGCTGTGAACACTTTTACATTATCAAGTCTAATTTTGTGAGCAAGCAGTTTTTAAA
Source organism: Carettochelys insculpta (assembly GCF_033958435.1). Lineage (NCBI taxonomy): Eukaryota > Metazoa > Chordata > Testudines > Carettochelyidae > Carettochelys > Carettochelys insculpta. Next base: position 137,783,173 of record NC_134140.1, read on the forward strand.
CGAGATGAAATTTTGGGGAACACAAGACTCCTAAAAGGATATAGCAGCCTGGGAAGATTGAGTGCCATTGATCTATACATTTCTTAATGTATAAGAAATTAGGACTGCTGTCATTCATGAACAAAATACTTCAGATTGTATGATATTAGGGTGTTTATGTACAGAAGGGCCAGTCCTGAAATGTATGTGGGGGAGCGGTGTTGCAGGGGAGGCAGGCAGGGGAGAATTTCCCAGTCATGAATAGGGACAAATGAAGGCCATAAAATGGATGACCTGAACAGCTGTTCAGAAGTGGAGCAAGCATTTTGGAATGCTGTCATCCAGCATTCAACCAGCTCTAATTGCTATGTTAAATTCTAGCCAAGCTGGCTCATCTTGAGAGAAAACGACGCACAGAGACTGAGAAGCATCTTGTGTGTATTAAAAATTGAACAAAATGTAATGCTACCATTTAAAAAATTTATTCATTATGAATTAGAGCTAAAGATTCATGACTAGTCATGTGGAGAGAAACAAGGCCTTATGCACAGTGGAAATCTTAGCACAGCTTTGTCCAGGCAAGACAAGGATGTGATTAGGTTTTCTGGGGCAATCGTTGTGCTCATTAGCAATAAGTTTAATGTGTCCATTACTGCAGAAAAGCTGCTGTCAGAAGTGTGCTCCAGTTGTCCATTTTCTTCCTGTATATGAGATGGCACATACAGAATGAGAAGTGACTGTCTAGGAAGGAGTGCTGCAGAAAGGGATCTGGGGGTCATAGTGGACCACTAGCCAAATACGAGTCAACAGTGTGACATGATTTCAAAAAAAAGCAAACATGATTCTGGGATGCATTAACAGGAGTGTTGTGAGCAAGACACGAGAAGTCATTCTTCCGCTCTACTCTGTGCTAATTAAGTCACATCTGGAGTATTGTGTCTAGTTCTGGGCACCACATTTCTAGAAAGATGCAGATAAATTGGAGAAGGTCCAGAAAAGAGCAACAACAATGGTTAAAGGTCTAGAGAACCTAAGCTATGAGGAAAGATTGAAAGAACTGGTTTTTTTTAGTTTGGAAAAGAGAAGACTGAGAGGGGAGAAGATAGCAGCTTTTAAGTACCTAAAAGATTGTTACAAAAAGGAGAAAAATTATTCTCCTTAACCTCTGAGGATAGGACAAGGAGCAATGGGCTTAAACTGCAGCAAGGGAGGTTTAGGTTGGACAATAGGAAAAGCTTCCTGTCAGTGTGCTTAAGCACAGGAACAAATTGCCTAGGGAGGCTGTGGAATCTCCATCAGACGAGATCTTTAAGAGCAGGTTAGATGGACATCTAATAGGGATGATCTAGATGGTGCTTGGCCCTGCAGTGAGAACAGGGGACTGGACTCACTTACCTCTCCAGGTCCCTTCCAGTTCTGATATTCTATGATTCTATGGCCAAGGAGCAACTTGTCTGCATCAAAGACGTAGGCCATGACTGGCCTGTATGAAGGCATCATTTGTATTTTGGGAGTGATGCGTGTGACTCTGCTTAATAAACTAGTCACACAGAACAATGACAGAGCCTTAGATATGGTTTGAAGTGTTGAATACTTTCAAGAGGGAAAATCCATATGAAATACCATTAAATTTCTCTTTGTACACCAATGTGCAATGGCCTCACCTGGCTTCAAGAAACGAACACCAGAAATCAGGTCCCTGCAGCCTGTCTGCCCTCACACATCTCCTTCCTGGGTAAGATTCATCACCAGAGCCCTGATTCCAGCATCTCCAGCCTTCCCAGAGAGGAGTCAGGGCCAGGGCATCCAACGGAAACAGCCGTGGCACTGACAGATCACCTCCACCTGGCCATCAAAGAAAGCATGACAGCCCTGCTGGTGCTACTCAGCCTGATAGCCACCTACAACAGCAGGGTCACTGCTGTGTGTCCTGCCAGGAGCTGAGCTGTGTAATTTAAGATGGATA